>NW_009647211.1:611248-614091 GCF_000708025.1 Charadrius vociferus
CAGATGTGAAAGGACTCTGCTGATGAGAGAGTCCTATCAAGAACCAAGTAGCAAAAGGGAAGTAGCAGATGCCTGAAGGGCTGGTGCTTTGCCACCCAGCCGTCACACCAGGACAAGGATTCAGAAACCCTGGTAATGAGTCATGCATCAGTCTTGAGGTGACCTCGGGGACTTCAGCAGGGTGGCTGTGGAACAGGTATAGGCTGTTGTATGAGTCACAGCATCAGAGAGTAAATTTGCACCACAGGAGAAAAACCCTGCCCATATAATTCTATGGGAACTTTGTCTGTCTGCATCATTCTGCCTGGTGCTCTTTTTCCCTTTAGGATACTTCTGATTAAATATACTTTATTTCTTCTGACTAGAAGTGCTCAGACAAAAGATGCCATAATTTCAGAGAAGTCGCCCACAAGTACTGTGCGTTATGCATAACGGTGAATAATAGGTATGTTGATTTGTCCCAAAGAACACAGCAAACTGAAGCCCACACTTCTTAAAAAGGGTGTCTAATTGGAGTCTCTCATCTGTGGAGAGAGGGAGGGAAAATAACCCATGTCGGGTTGTCTTGACCTAACTCTACAGAAGAAACTAATGATTTCAAATGTGCTGAAACACCTTTAAATCAATTTTAAGCATAATAATGTAGAAATGACCACATATTAGGGCACTTAAAATGACTAATTCTCTCTGGGAAGCTTGCTAACACCCTTCCTGTCTGGTTAGGAAAAGTTAGTAAAAAACTAAGCAAACTGATCAAAAGAGTACCGATTTGTGTTACTTGCAGGCTCTGGAAGACTGGAACTTCCCAAGCCAACTAAACTTGAAGCAAATGAAAATTGGGATGGTTATGATAAAACCCCTAGGCTATAGCTCATTTAAACAATGCAAATACTCTTTTTAAAAATCATCCCGTGGTGTGAATATGAAAGAAACAGTGTCATCTTTGTCATAACAGTCCTGATTGCCTCTCCTCTGATTACGTTGTGCCACATCTGCATCTTTGTCAAGATGTAGCAGTTAATCCTGGAAACAATTTCCAGGCATATGAATGACAAGAAAATAATAAGGAGCAGTCAGCATGGATTCATGAAGAGAAGTCATGCATGACCAACCTGATAGCCTTCTACAATGAAATGACTGGCCTGTTAGGTGAGGAGAGAGCAGTGAATATTGTCTACCTGGACTTCAGTAAGGCCTTTGACACTGTCTCCCATATGATCCTCATAGACAAGCTGTTGATGTATGAACTGGATGAAGAGAGAGTGAGGTGGATTGAAAACTGGCTGAATGGGCAGACCCAAAGGGTGTTGCTCAGTGGCACAACATCTAGTTGGATGCCAGTGACTAGCAGTGTACCCCAGGGGTCAATACTGGGTCCTTTGACATCCTCATTAATGATCTAGATGATGAGGAATTTTGCAGATGGCACAAAACTGGGAGGAGTGGCTGATAACAGAGGGACATGCTGCCATCCAGAGGGACCTTGACAGACTAGATAAATGGGCTGACAGGAACCTGATGAAATTCAACAAGGGGAAGTGCAAAGTCCTGCACCTGAGGAGGAACAACCCCAGACACCAATATATGCTGGGGGCTGCCCAGATGGAAAGTAGGTTGACGGAAAAGGACCTGTGGGTCCTGGTGGACACCAAGTTGAACATAAGCCAGGAGTGTGTCCTTGTGGCGAAGGTGGCAAATGGTATCCTGGCCTGCATTAGGAATTGTATTTGCCAGCCAGTGAGGGATGTAATCCTTCCCTTCTACTCAGAGATGGTGAAGCCACACCTGGAGTGTCCAGTTCTGGGCTCCTCAGTTCAGTAAAGACATGGACCTACTTGAGAGATTCCATTGAAAAGCCCTTAAGATGATTCAAGGACTGGAGCACATCTCCTATGAGGAAAGGCTGAGAAAGCTGGGACCGTTCAGCCTGGAGAAGAGAAGGCTTGAGGTGGGGGGGGTGGATCTCATCCAGGTGTATAAATACCTGCAGTGAGGGTACAAAGAGGACAGAGCCAGGCGCTTTCCAGTGGTGCCCAGTGAGAGGACCAGAGGTGATGGGCACAAACTGAAACACAGGATGTTTCCTCTGAACTTTAGGAAACACTTTTTCTCTGTGAGTGTGACTGAGCACTGGCACAGGTTGCCCAGAGAAGTGGTGGAGTCTCCATCCTTGCAAATACTCAAAAGCTGTCTGGACATGGTCTTTGGCAACCTGCTGTAGGTGACCCTGCTTGAGCAGGGGAGTTGGACCAGATGACCTCCAGAAGTTCCTTCCAACATGTGCCACTCCGTGAGTCTGTAATGGCAGAGAAAATGACGGATGAGTGTGAGTGTGTGTGCACGGACTGAGTAGTCCTTCACCACGGTGTGCAGGGGCACTGGATGGAGAATGGCAAGACATGTTTTGCTGGAGAAGGAGGTGCAAGCCTCTCTCTTTGAAGGGGGTGAAACCTGCTTAGTGCACCAGGAGCTGTCAGAGGGGAGGAGTGTGATGTGACACAAGGCACAGGGCAGCTGTGTCCCTGAATAATGGTGCAAAGAGCTTTCTGGCCTTCTCTGAAGTCCCAGGGGAGAGTGATGTGCTAAGAGACAGGTATCCATCAGCTCTGCTGTCCCAGTGAGCAATACTCAGAGCCAGCAGTCAGGGCAGCCAGGGATCAAACCAACAGCATGTACGCGTTGTGCTATTCTCCTCCTCACGTCTGGCTTTCAGGTGCACCAGACACTGAGGTCAGGGAGTGACAGAAGTCTGTCCAGGCTTCCCTCCCACACTGTGAGCTGCTGGAGACTGCCTGAAGAAGAAACGCTGTCGGAGTCTGTACCCACAGGGACCAGCTGTGAAT
>NW_009647211.1:624057-652291 GCF_000708025.1 Charadrius vociferus
GGCAAATGGTATCCTGGCCTGCATTAGGAATTGTATTGCCAGCCAGTTGAGGGATGTAATCCTTCCCTTCTACTCAGAGATGGTGAAGCCACACCTGGAGTGTCCAGTTCTGGGCTCCTCAGTTCAGTAAAGACATGGACCTACTTGAGAGATTCCATTGAAAAGCCCTTAAGATGATTCAAGGACTGGAGCACATCTCCTATGAGGAAAGGCTGAGAAAGCTGGGACCGTTCAGCCTGGAGAAGAGAAGGCTTGAGGTGGGGGGGGTGGATCTCATCCAGGTGTATAAATACCTGCAGTGAGGGTACAAAGAGGACAGAGCCAGGCGCTTTCCAGTGGTGCCCAGTGAGAGGACCAGAGGTGATGGGCACAAACTGAAACACAGGATGTTTCCTCTGAACTTTAGGAAACACTTTTTCTCTGTGAGTGTGACTGAGCACTGGCACAGGTTGCCCAGAGAAGTGGTGGAGTCTCCATCCTTGCAAATACTCAAAAGCTGTCTGGACATGGTCTTTGGCAACCTGCTGTAGGTGACCCTGCTTGAGCAGGGGAGTTGGACCAGATGACCTCCAGAAGTTCCTTCCAACATGTGCCACTCCGTGAGTCTGTAATGGCAGAGAAAATGACGGATGAGTGTGAGTGTGTGTGCACGGACTGAGTAGTCCTTCACCACGGTGTGCAGGGGCACTGGATGGAGAATGGCAAGACATGTTTTGCTGGAGAAGGAGGTGCAAGCCTCTCTCTTTGAAGGGGGTGAAACCTGCTTAGTGCACCAGGAGCTGTCAGAGGGGAGGAGTGTGATGTGACACAAGGCACAGGGCAGCTGTGTCCCTGAATAATGGTGCAAAGAGCTTTCTGGCCTTCTCTGAAGTCCCAGGGGAGAGTGATGTGCTAAGAGACAGGTATCCATCAGCTCTGCTGTCCCAGTGAGCAATACTCAGAGCCAGCAGTCAGGGCAGCCAGGGATCAAACCAACAGCATGTACGCGTTGTGCTATTCTCCTCCTCACGTCTGGCTTTCAGGTGCACCAGACACTGAGGTCAGGGAGTGACAGAAGTCTGTCCAGGCTTCCCTCCCACACTGTGAGCTGCTGGAGACTGCCTGAAGAAGAAACGCTGTCGGAGTCTGTACCCACAGGTACCAGCTGTGAAGAGTTTTGGGGGAAGGAGGGGAGGAATGGTTGTTAGGAAGATGTTGATGTTCTCCTCAATGGATGATGCACCAAAGGGGTGGGAAGGGGTAGTAGCCATGAGGTGTCTGTGATGGAGTGGAGAAAAATCAAGAGATGTTCTGTTGTCCAAAGGAAAATGCTTGCACATCACCATGGCCCTTGCATGGCACCAACTGTCTAAAAATCAAGAGCTGACTTGTACAGGCACCACCTATAAGAGCCCTCATTGCCTCAGTAGTGGCTAAACGTGTACCTGATTGACCTTAGTGCCCTACTGACAAATCGGGCAGTTATGGGGGCAGCTTCACAGATTTTAGTATTTCTTTTCTGTGGACTCACTGCCCTTTCCTGAGGCTGCACCCACAGTATCCATTAACTAACTAAGCCATCACAGATGTTTAGATGATGACGACCATGAGCCGGTCACGGTACCGCCCTGTGTCAGGGAGCAGTATTTAAAGGTAGGGTTATGTGCTCATTGTGCTGGGAGCGCAGCTGTGTGAATCCTTTAGGAATAAAATACATTACAGTGTTTACTAGAGGAGATGTGTAACCACAAAGGGTGAAGGATGGTGATGGGGGACGACTTTGCCGGTGTTACACACCTTTGAGCGTAATAGGCTGTTCTTGTATTTCAAAGGCATTCAGCGCGGGGGTGGGGAAGGGGGGGGGTGCGGTGGGGTGGTGGTGGTACAGTTTTTATTGCCATACACTTGGACTGATTGCAACACTTAAAGCTGGTAAAAACCTCAGATGCTAATATCAACGGATATCAAATGGCTCCTGATTGCAAGCGTGGGTGTAAATACACTGCTAATTCACTCCCTTTCTGTAGAACAGACCTGTGTCTCTGAAGAAACAGGGAAGGATGCTGTAAAAACAGCTACATATGTTGTGGAGGAGGAGCAGAGCACAGGAAGGTCTCCAGCCAGCCCCCGGCAGCAAGGGGTTGGTGCAAACCAAGCTTCCGAGCACAGGCTCAAAGTGGCCAAACCTGCCCCCCTGCCCACCCTCGCCTCCCCTGCATGCTGCCTGACGCGGAGACAGCTCGGACCACCGGGGCAGCTCCCTTTGGACAAGGACATTGCTTACCATCCCCCACAGATGGGCTTAACCTCGCCACTGGGTTTGAAGGGCACCAGTGAATATTTACCCAATGCCTTTACTATTGCTGGCCCTTCCCAGCCCATCACAAGCTACCCACTGGTGAGGCCCCATCTCTATATCCAGTATCAGGCAAGAGATGCTGTGTGTCCTCCATCGGAGGACCTCCAGCGTGCAGAGAAGGTGCTTGGACCATGTGGCAGTCTCCTTTCTCGCTCTGCAGGCTGCATTGTGCAATGCATGTGTGCAAAATTTTTTAGTTCACTTCGGCAAGAGAATACATCTTTCGCTGGCATGGTGGTAGGGAAGGCATGGTAACACAAGTTTTATAATGGGCTTTTTTCTCCTTCCTGCAAAGCACAGGCCTTTTCTGCAGACTCTGGCAGCATTTTGGGCCCCCAGTGTACCACACGTGTGGGCACTGTCTCTTTGGCTGGACTGTCACATCACCACTCCCAGAAGCCCTATTACAGCAGGACAGCTATCAGAGGTCCATCCCCAAGACCTGCAGGTGAAGATGCTGCTAAAGGAGGAGCCGGTGTTGTTCCCCCCGCCCCGACTGTCACTCTGCAGGCAGGCGGGTGCAGCTTATGCAGTGTCACTCTGACCCAGGGTAAGGACCCTTCGATAAGCACATCCTTGGGCTTCCAGCTGATCCCAAAAGCCCACTGCCCAAGACTCGTTTTCATTTTCCATTCAGGAAGCAACCTTCAGTTGAAGCTGTGGGATGTGGGCAGCAAAGGCTCCTCGTCTAGTCAATTTGCTCATCCCAGGCGCAGATGCTTGGCTTGGACACCCCCTCAACCCACCTCCCTACGGAGAGTGAGTGCAGGTCAGTCGGGGACCCTCATCTGCTGCTCTCATGGTCTCTGAAAAGGAGCAGCCAGCCATTGGTCTACACTAAGAAGTACCTTGTGCTTTGACAGGAAGCTGCACTGTGGCAAGATGAGTAATTAATTAGCCTCGTGCTGCCACAAGCATTTCCAGTCCCAGCTGACAACAGCCTAATTAAGAACCTCCCTGTGGTGCCTATTTTAGATAACCATTTACTTTGGTACAAATTAACAAAGGCTTTTCTAATGGTTTATTTCACAGGCGACTCATTAGATCAATTTATAGGGCAAATAGCAGGAACTTGAATAGACATTTTGAGTTCCTAGCCACCGAAAGCCCAGACAATTTTGCTGAAGAGTGCTGTAATTTTATCAAGGCAAAATGCTTGCTTCCTTCTGATTTTTTGTGTCGTGTCATTTGTTCTCAGACTCTACCTTAGCCCAAGTCCAGAGGCTTTGAAAACTGAAGGTGACCTTGCAAGTGCTGGTTCTTAGGAACTTAGGATTAATGTGCCAGCACCCTCGTACATGAGTTGTCCAGCAAAGTCCTTTGGGGTGCTTGCAGACCGAGCATTGTGCGTGCTGAGTGCACCCCGTTATCAGTGTTTCTTTCAGCATCTCAGTGGAGGTTGAGGAACCAAACCTCATGCTACCGCTGTGATCCCTGCATCTGTGACCATGGGAAACACTGATGCACATGCAGCTCCAGTGGTATCACAGGGTTCCCCACAAAGCCTAAGAGAATGAGAAAAAGGCCCTACATCCCTCAAATAGCAGACAGGAGCATCCTTCCTTTCCACGTTAGCTTTCAAATGTTAAGCTTGACGCTGCCTAACAACTGCACAAACACAGTTTGTCTTTAGGATGCGGCAGGAATCTCAGATATAGTCTGGACCGGAGTAGGCACGTGGGTTGACAGTGAACCCAGAAGCAACCTGGTTCTCTCTGCTCTAGGATTTGTCCTAATGGGAAAATAAGTATAGGAGGATTTTACCTTCCCTTCCTGCCTCTG
This sequence comes from Charadrius vociferus, assembly GCF_000708025.1. Classification (NCBI taxonomy): domain Eukaryota; kingdom Metazoa; phylum Chordata; class Aves; order Charadriiformes; family Charadriidae; genus Charadrius; species Charadrius vociferus. The sequence goes on from NW_009647211.1 coordinate 628,178, forward strand.
CACTGCCTCATGTTTACGAAGTAGAGCTGTGAGGGTGAAATATTTAAGTCTGACCTCAAATCAAAAGTGAGTGGATGACATCAAAGACAGCAGATTGGACCTTATGTAGCAAGGGATCACACATCTTGGGAAGGGAATTGGGGCTTTGAGCAGAAGAGTAGAGTGAAGCACATGAGCTGGGACGTCTCACTTAGGGAACAGGGCGGCACCACAGCAGCAACAAAATTCTCTGTGTGGCTTTCAGCAGGGTGTAGTTCTCCAGGTGACTGAAATAAGGTACTTTGTCAGCACTTGAATTAATTGGGAAGGTCTCTTTGAAATGAATGTTTGAGCATCTAATATATTTTCTTTTTCCTCTGTGGCGATACTAGCCAGTTCCCTGTTTTCAAACATCGGTAGAAATTTTGGTTAAAGCCTCAGAGGTGAATTTTCCTTCCGCATTTGGTTGAAATTGGGTTGTGGATTTGCATACAGAACAATTTCATTGGAGAAATTGCTAAAGCTAGGGATGCCTAATTACAAGTCACGTGCTCAGAGCCACCTGCTCAGAGGTGTACAGATTATCTTTGTTGATGAAAGGGAGCATTTTCATGCTTTCTTCCTAAAACACTGTCCCAAACTAGAATCCCAAGATTCTTATCTGCGTTAACTCATAGGCAGTGAAAACTCAAAACATTAGTGGGATTATCACATTTCTCAGCACCTAACTGGGTGTAATTTTTGCCTCACTCTCCCCCACCCCCAGCAATTCTACATGAGCAGAAATGGGAACGTTTTCCCTGTTTCATGGCAACAGAGCTGTGCAGTGGAGGCTCCACAAAGCCACAAGCATTACGATTTTTATCCCCTGTTGCAGGCTGGCAGTGTGTAAGCTTTTCCTTCCCAGTCCGCTCCGGCCGTTTTTGGATGCAAGCAGCCTGTGACTTCGTTTGCCATTAGCTATCTGCCCTCCCCCTCCTAATCCTTAAGGCTGTTGATGATTTCCTCCACGGCTGGATGCCGGGATGCTGGTGACCCACTTCCCGAGGAGTCTGAAGGCATCACAGAGCATAGGGTAGCTGCATCGCCCAGCAGCTCTGTCGAAGCTTGAGTGCTGACAGCCGGGAGGCAGCAAGGGCTGAATACAATTGCTTCTGAAATGCACACTGCGCACTTCTCCCCAGCAGATGCTTCTGCCGTAGCTGCGTGACGAAATGTGCCCTCCACTCACGAGGCCAGGCTCCTCGCAGGTGTAAACCGCCTCAGCCCTACCGGCTTCGATTTCCTCCCGCCGAGGAGCTGTCCCCGCGCTCTCTGCCAAAAGCCTCCAAGGACCCTATTAAGCAGGGGGCCTTCTAGACCTTTTTTTTTTTTTTCCTGAGGAGTAGCTTTATATAAGTGGCCAGTGCCACATTGATGCAATTTGCACCGTTGTCCTTTTCTGGCTGATCCTCTGAGCATTTCATTGGGGTCTCCTGAGGTCACTGGCGCTGCTGTGCTAACTCCGACCTGTCGCACTCCTCCCTGGGCTGAGCTCAGCCTGCCAGAATAGTAGATTTGTCTACCAGGGGCACTCATCTCGACGGCTGTGTGCGGCTGGCGGAGCTGCAATTGTCACTCCTTTCAAAACCATTGGCTGGTTGGTTTTCTTGTTTGAACTTTAAATAGCTGTTTCTGGGAATATTGGGTGGTTTCTAAGGATGCTGTGTGCGTAAGACCTGCCTTCCCCCCAGGTTGTAAACTCACATGTCCTTTGTGCTTTGCTGTGATAACGGATGGGGTACTTGGTCATGTCGTGGTGCCTGAGAGTCTGTCTGGCCTCTGAAGCTGACCTGATGTCTGCTGCTGATTTTCCAGGGCAGAAGGTCTTCATGGGACCCTGAGTCTAGGCAAGGTCTTGTGGGTGAGCTAGGTCTAAACTCCAGGTGACCACAACCCACTGTGCTATGTGTTTCTCTGCACAGGCTTGCTCAGCCTCAGCAGAAACACTGAGCAGTGCATTGCACCTAATTATGCAGCTTTGACATTTTCAGACTCTCCCCAAACATACCTCTTTGATTGCTAGGTACTGTCTTGCCTCTGCGTCCCACACAGCTGCGTTCAGTTTGTTCTGTACTCTGGACTGCCTTCAGGGGCAAGGCTATCTCGGGGACAGTGCAGTCTCCTGCTAAACATGCTGGAAACAGGCCATGAGGTATGTAGTCCTTGGGCTTGAACTGCAGAGTATGATGCTATTTCTCTAGTAAGGGTACTGGTTCCAGTTATAAATCCCTGTCCTAAATCCCACCCTCTTCTGTCCAAGGGAAGCCACCAGCTGCCGTGTTATCCCATGGCTTGTTGCAGGGACACTGTCTTCAACAAAGCAAGTTTCTAATGGCATTTTAGCATTTATCCCGACCCTGTGTCCCTGTCAGGGTCTTTTCCACAATTCCTACCCAGGTGCTAGCTGCAACACATGCAATCAGGCAGTGGGACGAAGACTGAATTAAAAAAATTCTCAGCGACGTTTATTTGACAGATTCATCCACTGCGATCAAAGGCCCTGTTCTTATCCCATTGGATTTAATGGACGTTTTGCTAATAACCTCAGGAAACCAGGATCTGACCCTCCCTGATTTGTGGACAAGACCATTATAACGTCGGGAGAAATTAAATCCCTTCCCCTACTCTTTTGGGGGGGGGAAGGCATGTATCATGCTTCCTCTTTGGATGATGCCTCTTCTCACAGCTGACAATTATCTGAGACAGTAGCTGGTGTAGCACATGTCAAGAGGAGTGTACTGTGGCAATTTCTCTCATCATCATATATTTAGCCCTGAGTCTGGAAGATGGCTTGTACCAGACCGAGCTGAGCTAAGGTTACCTCCGTGATGGTAGCTGTGCATTTCTATTCTGTGCAACCACTGGTGCTGCAGAACCCAGGTTTGAACTTCCATTTGTTTTTATTCCTTCCCAGCAGACTTGGGAGAGGAAGGGGCGTTGAGATGATTTCTCTGTCTTCCCCCGAGATTTATATTTCTGGAATGTGTCTCAAATGTAATGAAAAGGAATGAAATTCAGCAGTATGACTACGCTAGCAGAGCAAGTGTTTCGCTGGTGGTAGCTCTTTCCCCCTTCACGTTAGCACTGAATTTGTTCTGGTATTCCTGAAATGCCTTTAAACACTTCATTTCCTCTTTAGACCAAGACGAGATGGTCTCTTGTGTGAAAGTTAGCTTTGGGAAGAAAGCACTAAGCCTCTTACGAGAGCAAAGCTGAACCTGTGTTTAGACTTATTCCATCACCCTCCGTGGCATTTGAGCTGATTCCTCTTTTTATGCCTATCACCTTCTCATTTCCTTTGGCTGGGATCCCTCTTTATTTCTGCTGAAATGCTTGGAGGGCAGGCAATTCCCTGGCTGCCTGCAGATGAAACGAGATCAGCTTTCAGTGCTGAGTTGTGTAACAGCTGCCCACTGTCACTACTGAGCCAATTTTGGGACAGTGTCATCGGCTTTGTCAATCCATATGTCCCAGGGAGATTTTTACTGGATCAAAGCTTAAGTGCACATTAACTGGATCAAATTCTTAAATGCACATCCGAGATCTGAAGTGATGAGTAGGACACCCAACTTTCATTAAGCAAACAAAATGGAAATTCATTAATGTAAGCTGAAAGTTTCCATGAATTCCAAGTATCCATAGGTACCTGATCTCTGAAAGATTGTCCCATGCTCACCTCAGTCTGCATATCAATGCATGTGAATGTGCAAGAAAAATTTAACTATTCTCTTTGCAAATTTTGCTTTTTGGTTTGGTTTTTTTTTTTTTTTTTAATAAAGCTTGTAATTGTCAGGTTTGTGCTTGTGCAAAGCATATGACAAAAAGACCGTCATGAATAATACCAGGGTTTCAGTTCGACAGAGCAAGTGTAAAAGGCCTGGTGGAAGCTTGCAAAGGTATATCGTAGCTTTCTAATAATAAAAATGTCTCACTCTTCTTAGATGTGGGACGCTGTGTCCTGGCCTCTTGTTACCTAACAGCAGAGCCTCCTCCAGTGAGGGCAATTGCTCTTTGCAATTGAATTCATTTCTGCACAAGGCGACAGGACCCCAAGGCTGGTAGGTCAGTACCACACAAGCTGACTCAGATCCCAGGTGGCTTCTGCTAGAAGGATCAGCATCAGCCTGTCTTGTCTGCACGTGCCCACGGCTGGTGGGCTGCCGAACAGTACGCGGAGCTCACACAGCTCATGATTTACATAGGTCTGCATAGACTGCTGAGAATTGAAACATCATGTGCTTGAAGTGAGTTGTCTGCAGAGACCCTGCTACTGAAAAGAAAGTCTCTGGACTGAGTTTGAGCATATTTCTCTTTGTCTAAACACAAAAGCATGATCGATTCAGCTTGCTTCACTTACTAGGTTTGTACTAGTCAAATTTTTGTACGATATTCTTCTTTCAGCCTATCAGTGGCTTAACGTCATCCATTACCTTACTATTTCTTTAACTGACTCAATTTAAATAAGAAACCAACCACATCTGGTGCAAAATTTGCTAAGTGATTGAGATGTGGGTGTGCTCAGTACCTCGTGGTCCTAGGTCACATTAGCCCTAGGTCACTTCTCAGTAGGCTTCTGAGCATCCACAACATGACAGCTGCCTTCAGGGTAGCCAAAGGAATGAAAAAATTAATGCTTATTTATTTTATTTTAAATAACCATCTCATGTTGTAAACAAACTAATAAACATACCTTAGCCAGACACACAACATTTATAAATCAGCATAAACAACTCTGTTCCTCTGATAAAGTCAATTGGTCTATATTGATTTGCTTCTTCCACTGATCAGACCTCTCTCCATGAGATTAACCCCTTGAAATTATCTTGTTTTTGAAAAGTGAATTTGGCCTATTTCTTTGCAGCACTTTGTAGCTTTTAACAGGAAATGTCAACCCAGCGTTCTGGGTGCTTTTGGACAAAGGGTTTCGTTATGGAAGTTCCCATAATCATTTTTCCCAGGAATAAGCTTTTTTTTTCAGGCTGGATAAATTCCAGCTCAAGTAATTACACTCTGCCTTCCTCAATTCCCCCAAAGGTCCAATTAATTCAGGCACTCTTAGCATAAAATTGTTACATGCTGCTGCTGTATATGGCTAAACAGCTGTTGTACTTCCCCCCAACGATGAATACATCCCAGTGGTGCGTGAACTGATTCCCTTACATCACTCTGCTGTGGTGTGCCCGAATGATTTTGGTGTTCATAGTCCTCCAAGAAAAAGCACATTGGTTACACAATACTTTTATCATGATCTTCCTATTCCCGCTAGTCTTGCTCGTCCTTCTTCACTGGCTGTCTCATTCAGAAGAGAAGATGGCGAGAAGCAAAAAGTCCTGCTGGTTAAATTTGGTTCTGGATCTTGAACCACCATAGGTGGGGAAGGTCTCAGAGCAAAGGGTGGCATGTAGCCAGAGGTGCTGGGCGTGCCAGGAGGCTTTCCTCACATGGCACATGTCGTTCTGAATACCCGAGAGGGCACCCGCTACTGAAGTAATTAGTTACGTCCGGGTTGCTTAACACACCCGTGACACCAATGCGTTAGCTGTTGTCCATCCGTAGTCAAAGAGGTTTTAAAAACCTAGAGAGTTAGTGGAGATGAGAAGCCTACAGCTGCAGTAGGGCCTGTTCTGCTTTTTCTTTTGAAAGCGTTTTTACCTTTGCCTTTTTGGCCAGGTCTCGGTGCGATCATTGCAGCAGGAACACGCTGCATTGACACCCACTGGTTCCCAACTCCAATGATCTGGTAAGACTCCTGCGGTTTGTAAAATCATCTGCAGTGCTCATGCCTGACCCTTTGTTGGCAGACCAGAGCCAGCTGTCCCATCAGGAGCTCAGAGCTTGTGAGCGGAGGGCTTTCCAGGCCTTGTCCACCTTTGGAACGCCATCATAACCACTGTGGTAGTGGGGCTCCAGTGGGACCTGTGCACAGCTGAGGCATCAGCTGATGGCAGGAGGGCTGCAACGAGAGAGGGTCTCAAGAAAATAAAGCTGAGTATGAGAAGGATCATAGGGGCGAACATTTGTCTACCAAGTGCTTTGCTACCATGACCTTCAGAGATCCTTTTGGACATGCTATAGGATTTCCAGTTGTGTGTGTCAACCCCCAATATCTGCACCCAGGTCTGCAAAGTGCAGTGGGGACAATTTGTTTTGTGGAGCTGCAGTGGGCTGGGATAATCCACACTTCTGCCTCTTCTGCGTCTATGGATGCATTTATCTTTCAGCTCACGAGGGGTTCAGTTCACCTTCTTGCATTGCTGAAGGGATAGAATTTCAGCTGGCAGCTTCTGGGTCAGGTGGAGGAGCTCTGGGAGGAAGATGGTTGAGCGCAGGGTGTCCTGCGTCAGTCTGTCTCTGACGTGCATCTGGGTTTCACTCAGTGCCGGTTTACAGCTTCCTTCCTTCCTGGCTCGCAGGGGTAGCTGTCATCCTACCGGACCCCTCTTCCGACGGTGACACCGACATCCTCCAGCCACAGCATGAAGTGCTGCGCAGGGGCTGCAGCCACGGAGGTGGCGTGTGCCTGGCCACTGGAGCGCCTGCCTTTCCTGCGTGTGCTGCCGGTGTTGGCCAGCTCACGTTTCACCCCAGCTCAGTCTGGAGGTGGACACATTCAGCACACGTCCTTCCTGGGGAAAGGCTGTCAGCGCTGAGACTTTGCTTCCTCCAAGCCCGTTGACTTCCAAGGCATGATGTGGAGCAACTGACACAAGGGTAGAGAACTAGTTAAAACCATTAGGAAAACAGGTTTCATTTCACACGTGTAGCTCGGCAAATTGACTCTCTCCAGAGTTCCTCATACATAAAAGAGGAATCATACCATCTTTTTCTTCATCTGCCTGTCTTCATAAACACACCTGCATCGTGCTTGGGTACCATAATGTTGCAAGGTAAAAATGTTTTTGATTTCTTGGCACAAGGGATGTGGTCTGTTTGCTCTTGGAGATCTTTGCCTCATCACTCAGGACGTGTGAGACCAGCATTTCTCAAGCCCAGGAGTACATTTCCCTGCCAGGAGGCAAGTTGGCCAAGCTGAAGCTTGGCTGGCCGCACCCATGGTCAGGTCTTTTGCTGATAAGAGTGGGTGTGAAGGAAGCTGGAAGCAAAGACTTGCCCCTCCTTTCTCTGGAGAGGAAGCTTTAAAGCTGAGCTCTACTGCTGTCCCCACAACGTGATGCGTTCCAGCTGCAGGCAGAGGTGTCTTTGCCGAGCGTGACATCAAAAGGCATGGAATATCCCTTTGGTCAGTTGGGGTTGTCTGTCCTGGCTGTGTCCCCTCCCAGCTTCTCGTTCACCCCCAGCCTGCTCGCTGGCGGGGTGGTGTGAGGAGCAGAAAAGGCCTTGACTCTGTGTAAGCACTGCTCAGCAATAACGAAAATGCCCCTGTGTTATCAACGCTGTTTTCAGCACAAATCCAAAACGTAGTAGCTACTATGGAGAAAACTAACTCTATCCCAGTCAAAACCAGCACACAAGCTGTCCTCTTCTCCTCGCTGCTGGATGCCTGGCTAAACGGCAACAAACTTTTGCATATGATTTCAAACCTTTTTATTTAGAGGGGGTGCCTCACCTGAGCTGAGCTGCAGGTCTTACCTCGTGCATCTCGTTAAAGGTGGGCTGCGAGGCTGTGCCACACCAGCTCCCACCACAGCAGGGGCCGCAGCCAGGGTTGTCCTCTGCAGCAGAGAAGGGGCGTAAAGAGCTGATGCTGCAGTACCCCAGTGCGTGGGGTTGATGCCAGGGGCTGGCAGCTCTCAGGCCCCAGAAGGTGGCTGGTGCCCAGAGGAGCTCTGAGGGCTCAGTTTTGGGTTACAAGCTGCTCAGCCAGAGCTTAATTTGCTCTTTACCTTGTGCCAAATAGGGAATCCCTGTGGGGAGCAGACACTGGAACCAGTCTTTCCCCCTGGGCCAAGGGTGTGGGGGTATTAAATTGCCATATTCACTCCTGCCTCTGTGCAATAGTCACAAGAGACCAGTGGAGAAGCAGCTCCCCTCGTCCTCTTCCTCAGCTTTCCCACTCTGTTGTCTTGGTTTTCTTCATCTCCCTGTCCTCTTCTCTTTTCTCCTTAGTGTCTGCGTGACACAGACCCATATGGCTTTAACAGAATATCATTAACCTGCAGCACTACAGAAGGCTGATGCTTTCTTAAAAACACGCCAGTTGCTGTTTTCACCCTCTCTGAAGTACAGGCGCCTCAGACCAAGCTGAGAGGTCCGACCCGCTGCCGTGTGCTGATCGCGGCTGCTGTCTCCTGTCACAAGACTTGTCCTGTCGGTGCTTCAGAGGTGGCTTGGACTCCAGGTTGTATCTGTTCAGCGTGCGGCCCCGTTACAAATTTGTACAACACCGCGTTTAAAAAGGGTGGGAGGAAACTTGCGTTTTCAGATATGTGTATGCAAATGAGGATTTAAAGAAGAGTATGGGGTTTTGTTCTGGTTCTGTATTCCAAATTCCTTTCTTCCCCAACCCTCATCTATTTTTTCTCCTTCTGCTTTCACAAGTGCTGCGAGAAGTGAGATCACTTGCCTTACAATGCTATGTATTTGAGGTTGTACAACATGAGCGTGCTTGTGCTCCCCTCCCAGTGCATTGTAACATTGCCTTGTTCACATGGCTTTTTTAAGGAAGAGTCTGATAATAGTTTGTATCATAAGGGAAAAAAAAGGACTCTCCATTTTTGTCTCCCTCAATCTAGGTTGTATTTTCCTAGCTGGAAATGGCTGGATAGCAAATATTCACCATATTTCATGGGGTTGCTTTTCAGCTCAATGATAACGGTATCCTTTTCTGTAGTACTTTGGCATATAAATTTGGGGGTGGTTGGGGGGTGTGGGTTGTTTTACCATGCAGGCGGATTGCAAACCCTCTCAGCATTTACCAACCGCTGTGCTGGCAGCCAGTTTAATCACATATCCATTGCAGGCATTGAAAGTCCAGCACTTATAACAAGAAGCACGTGGAGCTTCAAAGCTATTTGTAAACTACATTGTTGTGAATGTCAGAATAAGTTATTTTGCCTGAGAACTTTAAAATAGTCCATCTGGGCACCTAACTTTCCAAACTCCAGGAATTCTAAAATTAAAATTTGAAGTGAAAAAAAAATCAAACTTTGAAACTTTCTTAAGTCGCCAAGTTTCACCTTAAAGGACCTTCTTAGCTTCTTGAATGTCTAAAGCTCAAAACATGTGAATTGTACTGGAATGACTGAAAAACTAATTTTTTGGAGCAGTTTTTCACTTGGGTGTCCAAATGCTGAAGCAGAGGAACATAAGGCATAGAACCAGATTTGGGCATTTAATGTATTCTCCAGTGAAAATCTCTTACGTAACTTAAAAGTGTATGATCAATGCAGTTCATGCCTTGCGGCATCAGCCTGACTCTGAGAACTCGCCACGGTTGCAGAGCGTGCTGGCTTCCAAAAACAGGCTGTCCCAAATTCACTATTTAGATGTCTAAAGTATATTTCCTTAAAAACAAACAAAAAACCAAACAAACTGGGCAAGTGACAGGTCTCTGCTGCTTACCTGGAAATACGCTGTGCTGGTAGAGAGCTGCGGTTGGAGTGGGACCTCATAATTTATTGTGATTTATTTCTGTCATGGCCTTACTGTTCACAGATAAGTAAGAAAAGGGCTTCTCTTTTCTTCTCTCTCCAGCTGCAACGTAATGAGGTGACATACACCAAAATTTGCATTTCCACAGCATACAAGGAGGAGGGCAGGGAAAAGGGGGAGCCAAAAGCATGGCTTTGCGCAGGGCTCAGGTGCTGTGGAAGCAAGGCAGGGTGAGAGTGACCTTTGTTATTCTCTCCCACATGGTCTCTGCTGGACCTGGCGCATCCTCTTTAAAAAAAGCTGCTGCTACAGTAGGGTGTCTCTTCAATCCCTCTTCACAGGTGTTATTTCACAGTTAGCTGTAGGGTTTTTTTTCCATGAGATAATCAAGATGTAAGGACAGATAATTTTAGGATGACTCTGGCTAAGGCTTCTGGTAAAATCATCATGCCCTTTGTATTTCTGTACAAATTTCCAGGTAAATTCTGCAGTGCAGACTTCTGCTTTTGCCTCTGGATCTTACTCCTGTTCCTGCAGTGCCAGGGATGGGATGCTTTTTCTGACTTCACCCCACCAGGGAAAGCACGGATGTCTCAGTGGTGTTCACGCCTGCCATGCAGCTCCTATTCCAAGGCACCGTGCTTCTGCGCCGAGGGCTGTGCACTTTGAACACATTGCACTCAAGCAGCTGGTACTGCCCAGCGCCACACAAAGTGATGCCTTGTACATTTTGAAATGCCCTCTCAAGGGGTGTTGCAACGAGCCTTGCAACTACTGTCCTGTTGGCATCCCTTTCTGAAGAGGATGGAGTCATCGCTGGTTTTATTCCTCTCCGTTTGAGGCACTAGGCACAGTCGTTGTGTGGGTAGGCTGGAGGCTGAGATGTTGTGACCTAAAAGGACAATCTGCATGAAATTCTTGGAAGGTAAAAAGTTGTATATGTGCGGTTTTACCTGTTAGTGAGTGTGGAAGGTTTTCACTGCTGTCCTTGCCTGTCTTTGAAAGCATGTGATTTAGTTTCTTCCCCTTATCAAGACAGTTGCTTCTGCGTTTCCTCCTCACCTTCCTGCTTTTATATATGGTTGCTGCTCCCGATGCGGCTTGTGTCTGCTTTATACAACCCCTGCTGCCTTGCAATTCAAAACCGCCTGCGGTCTTGAGCAGAGCACAGCCAAAAGCAAAGCACATCACGGCCACAGAACAATATTGCCTCATGGAGCAGCTTTGAGATAACAACTTTGGTTTCTCACTTTGCTTAACAGCTTCTGTTTCAGACCCTTTTGACCCAGTTTTTCTGGGGCTTGAGAGCTCCTTGCCTGCTTTACTTGGTGTCTGCTGTATGGCTGGCTCTGTTCAGTGATTTCTGCGTGACCTTTCCAATTTCTTTTGCTTCTCCACGCACAGCCAACCAAAGGGCAGGCGTTGAGTGTGTTTAAGGCAGCAGATTGCTAATGCGGGCACTGTTCAGTCAGTGCATGTGCATCCCTGCAGCCGCGTGAGGAATGGCGGGAGGATGTACAGCTTGCTGGTAGGAAGCAGCTGATCTCAGACCCTGAAGGCTTTGCACAGGAGAGCCTGTGCCAGGGAATATTACATGTTACTCCATGTCCAGAAATAAAATCCTGCAGATACTACCATGCTGAAAGGTATTTGTCTGTATCTTCCCTTCCAGTTGCTACCCAGGGAACTCCTCAAGGCCAGCATGTAATTTTGCAAACATTCAGTCCCTCCTGGAAGTGACTGCATGCCGTACACATCTTGTCTTTTTGATTATGGTGCTGGTTTAGACTGTATATGTCCTTTCATGTCCAGGAGACTGAATCTGTGTGGGTTTGCTTAGAGAACAGTAATTTTTAAAGTTCAAGAATAATTCTATTTTTAAATTCCATTTAATTTTATCCTTTTTTCCCCAGAACATGATTATTTTTAAAGGTAAAATAGCTCACTAGATTCTAGGGACTGGGCAGCTTCAAGGAGCAGTTATGGAAGCTAAACCTTTACTTTCCAAGTTACTGATTCAATTCCCATTCACATATTAGTGAGTAGTGCTGCCATCTGACAGCTGCCTGCAGCTCACATCAAAATGAGATGGTGGTTCAAGTCCAGTCCTCAAGGCTGAAGGGAAAAGCGAAAACCAAAATGAAACAAAATGAAAAACCCCTCTAATTTCTCCTGCAGGTTTGGACCCTGTGGGCATGCTTGGCCGTGTGCCCAGAGCAGAGATAGGGAGATGCACACGTGACGCTCTTTGCCTGGAAAGCCTCCTTATCTCAGGGACTAAACTCACCCCATCCTTTGCCAGGTGAGGATGTGACTCATCTTCCAAGGTGCCTCTCAGCAGGGATGACCCGACTAGCCAAGCGGTAATCTTAAAATGCAGTGGGTGCTGGGTGCTTTCTGTTAGCTGAGAGATGTTTAGCTGGTGGCTCAATTTTCTTTGAAAAGACTCATCTTTAAAGACTGTGATTTCTGCAAAAATGCATGCAATTACTTTGGCATTCCGGAAACTCCTTATGTCTTCCAAGTGTAACACACTTCAAGGCTTTGCAAGAATAAGGAAGCAAAATTTGACCTCCTAGATGAATCAGCTCCTATGTTTGCAAAGGCACTACCAGATTTGTAGATCGATACAGTGCTAATGTGGTGCCAATATAAGCTCACATGTGTTGCCTTCAGAGCTTGCTTGTAATCAGAATATTGCTGATTTCATACCTTGATTTCAAGTTACTAAAAAGATGCATGGACCCTCTAGGAGATAAGAAGATTGGAAATTAAAGATTTGAATGGGCAAAACAGGGAAAATAATCATCAATGCCTGCGTTCCAGAAAACAGAAACTCCCCTGGTAAAATGTCTTTTCAATCACATATGGTTGCAGCTGCCTGCTGATAACCCCATGGCCAGGGTGAGACATTAGATTAAGTCCGTCAGGTGTGCTGGATGGCACAACCTGTCTGACTTAATGAGTTGCTTCAATAGGTATTATAACTGATGTGAATTAACCTCTTCGTTGCATGACTGGATCTCATTGTTAGAAGTCATGTTGCCTGGTCTGGCAGACGGTGCAGCCTGGAAGATCAGCTCAGCAAGCCAGGCTAAGCCGTTGGAATGCGTCTTTTCTTAGGCAGAAATGTGGTTCTACCTGCTGCTTAAATACTAATCACGGGATCACAGAATGGTCAGGGTTGGAAGGGACCTCTGGAGATCATCTAGTCCAACCCCACTGCTGGGGCAGGGTCACCTAGAGCAGGTTGTACAGGATGGCATCCAGGTGGGTTTTGAGTGTCTAGCTATTTGATTGTCTATCTAATCTATTAATTCTTTCTCTGATTCATGAGGTTGTTAGGGAATGCTGCCCAGTCTTCAGAGACAAACAAAATCAGAGTTTGCTACAGTGTTGGTCTCTTCTGGGTGAAAAAACAGAGCAGAAAACCCACCTCACATGGAGTTTACCCATCTCCTCACTCCCGTGTCCTCACAAGTTTTATTTAGAGCTGCACGATTCACATGCCAGCTGTCCCTTGCGAATGGTTAGTGGCAAATGCAACTCACCCCAGATAAGCGCTCTTGATATTTCTTTCTTATGCTAGCTCTGTTCTCACGCAGGAAAAGCCAAACATGGCACCTCTCATGTGCACAGGAGGATTTGGGAGCAGAGGGATCCACAGTCAGTGTTGGGTGGGAGAGGTGTGGTTCAAGATGAAGAAGCTAAGACATGCCTTTTTGTTCAACTTACAGTCCTACTACAGCATCAGCAGACCCTGATGAAAGGGTAAAAAAAGCAAGGGGGTTGATTTTTGCACTGTCAGTTCAGACTCTGTTCAGGAAATTGAACATATTTTATAAAATATGTCTGTGTAGGTACTTAAGCATGTTAGAATATGTTGGTCTTGGTTAGTGCTAAAAATAACCTTCTTGATTCTTCAATTACCTTTGTTCTCACTCTAAAGTAATTGAACAATGAAGCTTACCTGATAATTTTGGAGCATTTGGACAGCTTTTTTGCCGGTTGCCATTTTGCAAGGTCAATGTGAGACTGATGCATAACTCTTAGGGTGAGGCAAACTGGAGAGCTAAGTTGTTGATTATACCTCATATGTCAAATGTTCTTCTCAAAACCAAAAGGTATTAGACATGAACAGCAAAAATGTCTGTACTTTCACACCATGCACAGGTTAAATTTTGTGTTGGTCTCTTCCTCTTCACATATTCTGTTTAACAAAGGCCATTGTTTAAGGTTAATTATATTTGTTTCACACATCTTGGAAGCCATGGAAAGATGAAGAGCAGCAAACAGAGAAGATACTCAGGAGAACCTGTCATGATCCAGTATCAGGAAGGTTTCGTTATAGTCCCAAGGATGAGATTAAGACGCTAAAGTTGGTCAAATGTTGTACAGCCTTTTACTTAATTCTCTTAACAAACCGGGAAGAATGGCAAAAGGGAGGTGAAGGGAAGGCAAACGGGAAAAGAAAGGGGCTAAGGAAGAAAACAAAGAAAGAGGGAGAAAGTTCACTGCTACCACTCTGAGTCCAACGGTTTTCTGCTGATTCTGTCCAAAGTCTTCAATCGTCAAACGCTTTGTATATTCTGGGGTCCACAGAGGCACGCAGCAGGGAGGCGAGGAGAAAGGAGGAAACAAAAAGGGCCCGCCAAAGGACACGTGCTCCTTATATAGGGGTCTTGCTCATGAGCAGATCGCAAATGTGGACTGGAAGCACTGTTCCCCTACAAGCCTCTTCCTGCTCTTTTCGCACTCTTGATCCCTGCGCAGGCACACGAGGTCATCCACTTCCAAAACCATGAAGAAGATGGTCCTCCTGGAGCACGATGCTCGACCTCAGAAGATGGCAGCACGGCGACAATGTTGAGACAAAATTTCATCCAGAATTGGTTCCCTATAGAACCTCACTTTCTATTTCAGGCTTTGAGTCTGCCCCATCCCAGTGGCATCTCTCTGCCTTATGTTCCTTCTGAAATATTCATTCATTCAGATCACTTTTTTTGGTAAAAGCCTTTGTCTCAGAAGACATAAAACCTCTGCACTGAGCCTGTGCAAGAAGTCCATGATTTTTGCCTGTCACAGTATAACCCTCTTGCCTCGCAGCTTCTGTACGTGCAATGCTGGGCAGTTTCAGTGAGAAAAAGTACAGGTGATGTCCCAAACTCAGACAGTGGTTAACACATATTTTCCCACCACTGCTTAAACTGAAATCACTGATAAATTTTGGAGTTAGCATTGCTCTGGTGTTGCAAGATCCCCTCATAGCTCTTGCCCTTGGATGTCTATACTCTCATGCAGGCATAAATGCGCTGATGATTTATGCCTCATTCACATCTTTAAGGCACTCCCAAGAAATTAGAGAAGAAACCCATAATTAATTGATCTGCCTGCCATAAGCCAGCTGAGGCTTTCACCTGTGGGTGAAAACCAAGACACCAGATCATCCAGGAAAAATTAGATGGCCTGGGATGTGGTGGGAAACCTAGCTGGCTAATTCAAGCTGCATACTTAACTCTTGGATGCCTCATGTTATGAGACATGATGCCTGTCTTTGTTCTCATTTGTTGGCCTAATCAGTTTCACACCAGAGTGATGCAACTTATCCACGCAAGTGTGAGAGAAGAATGAGGTCTTTAAATAGTTAAAGATTTGTAAACATGGAGTATAAAATAGGTGCTATCTCCTGGATTTTATTAGTTCTGTGTGCTGCTTGCATGCTTCATTCAAGGTTTTTAATAGCAGTAAAAGACATCACCACCTCCATTAAAAGTGAGGCTAAATATGATGACTGCTACACTGTAGAGTAAGTTTGTGGCCTCTGTCTTTCTTACTCCCACTTCAAAATTTTTACTTTACTATTTTCAAAGGATCATTGTATCACCTTAGCAAAAAACTGACTTCAATTTGCGTTTTTAAATTTAAATTTGTGGCAAGATGTGCTTAAATGTATTATAAATGCAGCAAAGTAAGGAACAGGGGTTTTTTTAATTCTTTTCAAAGGCATGACTTTGTATGTGCTGAGCTGATCATGTCAGGAGAGAGTGTCAAACTTTAGCTGGTGTAGGTGGCCTCATTTTCTCTGGGGCAAGTGGTTTCAGAAGTCTCTACTGGTGCACTTTGTCCTTGTCACAGACAGGGAAACGTGCTTGACTTAATGCTGACAGTGTTCTGCATTCATATGCATACCATCAGTCTTATTCTTTCTTCATTTGGGCCTTTCACACAACACTAGCAGGGGAAGAAGAATTTCTTTTAGTGAAAAATGTGATTGTGAAAACTCAAATTATCAGCAGGCTGCAGGCACAGCTTGCTCTCTTCTAAAACTAATTGCAACTCACTTTTTTTTAGCACTTGACATTGTTCATTTAATTCAGTACTGAAGTTTTATACAGGTTTCTAAAGCGTCACTTACAGTTTCATTATCTGACTTGAACAGCAAAAAAACAACATAGGTGAGCTGTGTTTAATTCAAAAAAAGCAATAGAAGAACATATGCTTATTAAGCAATAATAGAGGAATCCTACTAAGCTGCTTCTAAAATTTCTACCCAAACTAGAAGTATCCATTCTTCAGATGAGTATTCAGTATTCTTTTCCCAGAAGGAGCTAGTTAGTATTTGTGGCTGAGAGAGATATGTTGGCCAATGACAGTGTGCAGTATGAGCGAAGTATGTTTGAGATGTAGTTATGTATCTTTCTTCCTGTTGGATAAAGGCTTCCTAATCTGAATTTATCTAAAGAAAAATTGACAGAGCAATCAATATACTTATTCATAGACTAATTGTGGGTGAATCTCGCACAGAAAATGCAACCAGGATCTCATACCAAAGTCTGCTGTGTTAAGAAATGGTGTTTTTCTGCGCTTTTACTATTTTAAGGAAATTTAAAATTATGTTTATTAGCCATTCAAATGAAGAGTTAGGGATCTGAGATACAACCATTTTATAAAGCATATTAAATTACATATTTGTACATAGACTTTGTGCTAATTTGTATTAATATATCCTGTTTTATCTGGAATAGTAAAGAAATAGTTGTTCCTGAATTATCAACTCTGTGCTAACTTTTATTGTAAAACCTTTCTTTTTATCCAGAAACAAAATTCCTTGTGCAGTATTTTATTTTTTTTTACTTTTCTTCTTTCTTTCCCCTCCCCACCCCTGGAAGGAAGAATTAATGGACCATTCAGAAGGAAACAATCTCTGCGAGGGAAGATGCAAATCAATCATCTGTGAGTGGCTGATGTCCCCGCACAGTCACTTGTGCTGGGCAGGCTGCGGGGGATGGAAGAATACCTCTCTCTGCCGACCTGCTTCTTCGTGAGGAAGGTAGTTTGCCATCGCCTGATGAGTGGAGCTGTCTCCCTTCCTATCCTACACCTCAGACCAGGATTGTCACTCTGCCCATCTTGCTCTCCAGCATACTCCAGGCTCAGAATTAAAGACATGGAAAATGTTAGAGGAAAAGACTCACTGGGGGCAGAGAAAGCACCTGCAGAGACCGGGGACTGACAGAAATGTCAGTGGCTGTAATAACCACCTAGGATTCACAGACTACTTAAAAGGAATGCAGAACAAGTATTTGCAAAGGGTGAAACTTGCTGCTTCCTGCGTGAAGTGCAGATGAGCTGGCAGCTGTAAAAAAAAAAATCTGCACAAGTTCTTGAGGAAAGGGAAAAATTTGTCAGTGGGTTTGAGAAAATGGTTAGACTGGTCTTGAGACAGTAGGACAATTCTCGTGCTGCAGACTGCTGCTCAGGAGCAAAACCTGCCGAAGCCATGATAAGCTGATCCTGCTCCCCTTCTGTTGGTCCCACTCCTGTGAGAGCTGGATGGTGTGATCATGAGCATTTGTCTCCTGGACACATGTAATGCACAGAGGTCTTCTTCAGAAAGAGGCAGATGACTGCAGTTTTCAAGGGAACAAATTTATTTCTTTCCTTTTCCCGTATATTGCACTGGTAGCCATCAAATAACTATTGCCTCCAGTTTTTAAACATCAGGCTCATCGCCTTTAATTCTGGGGCAGTCCACTGTGACACTACAGGGGTTTTTTTCCTGTTAATCTCTACATTCCTCCACTGTCATCCCTTTGTAGCACACCATTCCCATCACAGCTGTGGCCCAAACTGTTTTACCACAGTTTCAGATGGCTTTAGTAAAAAGTGTATGTTAGCTGTTTTTTTAAAGGCTTTTTAAAACCCAGTCTGGCCTGGAAAGGTGCTCTAGCATGGGGTCCTCACGAGGACTGTGGTCGGTTGCTAGGTCTCAGCTTGCTCGTGAGTACTGACAGCATTCTTACCAGCTCTTCTCTCCTTGCCTTCTACTCAGGGAAATGGGCACGACTGTATTTCTCTTCAATTTTTCCTTTTTGCAGCAGTTCTACATAAGCCTGTAAGCTCCACAGGATGTATGCTATCTTTTATGCTCCCACAAAAATTTGGCTATCTCAGTGTTACGAGTACACATCCCCCCAACACAGCAGTGCTGACAGACCTTCTTGAAGTCATTACCTCTGCCCTGCTTTGGATCAAGACCTACTGCACTGCAGTTATTTGGGGAGGGGTTTATTATTAAGCTGTCACCCTTATCACTAGACCAAATCCCTTGGTTCTTTACTGAGGCAAAACCTTCCTGGTTGCAGTCAGTAAAATCTGTGGGCTGTGGCTGGATGCTGCGTATCTGAAGCAAAGCATAATAGTTTAATCGTAGTGATAGGATGAGAGGGAATAGCTTCAAGCTGGAAGAAGGTAGATTTAGATTAAATATTAGGAAGAAATTTTTCACGAGGGTGGCAATGCACTGGAAGGGGTTGCCCAGAGAAGTCATTGAGACCCCATTCCTGGAGGTAATTAAGTCCAGGCTGGATGGGGCTTTGAGCAACCTGGTCTGGTGGGAGGTGTCCCTGCCCATGGGAGGGGGGGTTGGAACTTGATGATCTTCAAGGTCCCTTCCAACCTAAACCATTCTATGATTCTAACTGACTACCTTTTGAATTGGTGCGTAACCCCTAATAGGTGCCATCTAACAGCACAGAAATGGAAACAATTACTTAAATGTTAACGTTGCTTAGTTTAGGTCTGTCGAGGTGAAATACCTAAACAGCTTCTCTCTGTGGAGAGGAGAGCTCAGCATTACCAAGGCAGAGATTGTTGATTTGAAGTCATGGACTTTCTTCTTTTAATCAGTGATGGGATGGTAATGGACAAATGCATTCACCTGAAACTGTCACACAATATGTGGTCCACAAGCCTTTGGAATATAAATACTGCAAAACCCCAGTTGAAGTGGGTTTGCTGCAGTGGAACTCTGCACACCGTCAGGACCTCGGGGCCCACTGCTACATGCAGTATGGTGTGTTAGAGGACTGGCCCTTCTTGGAGAGATACAGTCCTTGGGTAAATCTCATCCCCATGGCCTGATCCTGTAGACAGGGTGTGGTGTATGAATTTAAGATATCCAATTAGAAGGTACCACGAAATGATACACAAATACTGGTTAATAAACAGCAGCCCTGCAAGGGTTTTAATCTGGAGCTTGTTTGTAGCTAGGCTGAATTAATTGGCTTTACATCCCGACTCTGGAAGTTCAGCATGTGCTTTTGTATGTGAGTAGTCCCCTTGAAATCACTGGGAATAACTATCAAGGTCATAGGAAGCTTCATGTCTGCCACTGATCTGAAGCCTACTGCAGATGTTTACACATAGCACGTTTTTTTAAATTGCATGCTTTCATTGACTTTGATCGGATTATTTTCCCCAAGTCATGGTGAGTTGTTTGTATGGATCTGGGATTGAATCTCCTAGGGGAAGTATCCTTTTCAATTCCTTCCTCTTTTCCTGTGTTACAAATTTCTCCTTCTTGCATTAGGCATTTCCACCTGCTGCAAAATGTATTGTCCACCCACAGTTACATCTGAAAAATGACAATAAAGGAGACAAAATGTGTTATCCTGTGCTTGAGAGCCTCTGTAGAAATGTGGAGTGACAGCAGGATGACTGCAGCTGATGAAAAAAGATAAGGTACAGTCATCAAGCTGCATAGCTAGCAAATTATTTCAATATTTTGTGTTTAAATTTTTTTCATTTTGGGGTCTATTGCTGGCACCAAGCTTTTGGTTCATGATGAAAAATAATATATATTTAGTCTTAATTACAGTTCATCACTTCATTATTTTAGTAATTTGGATTACTTTGCTACTTGAATCACACAAGGATAGAGTCAAAATATCATTTGGAATAAAGGACTAGGAAAATAACTCTACCAGAAAACTAGTATGTTGGGTAAAAATATATGGTCATATTGACTGTAATCAGTAACACCCAAAGTGTAAAGGAAGTAAACACTGTCCTTATCTGCTGGCAGTATTGTGCTCTCAGCTGCTGTTATGATTTCAAAATAATCTTCATCTGAGTGGAAGGGAATTCCTTCTGCTTTTCCTCTGAGTGACTGTTATCCTCTTGTTCTTTGGTGTGATGTGTGCCACGGAGGAAGGAAATAAAGGAAGTTCCTACATATGTTTTCCCGTCTTACCAAATCCAGAAATCACTTTCAGAGTGATACTGTATAGTCACAATGCTGTACCTGGTTAAAAGATTATTGTGACATTATTGTTAAAAAACTCTGCAACAACAACGTGCCAAACGAACCGTTAAAAGCAAACCAGACTCACTGAACCACAATAAAATTCATTAAAGGCTGCTTGGGGCAACATATGGTCTTTGACGGTCTTTATCTTTTTAACCATTCGTCTCTTCCAGTATCTGTGGCAAAGCCCTCCACCTCCTTTTTTATCTCATTTGAATGTAAACAGCCATTTCAAAAACTGCAACGTGCTTTTAGTGACAAGCTCACTTGGTGGCATGTCACGATTAAATCAGACGATATGCTGACATGCAGAATGGTGAATTGCGGGGGGAACCACCTTTTTACTGTTAAAGAAAAAGATATGTTTCTTCTGCTTTGGGAACTCTGCTTGAGTCTTTTTGGCTGCCCTTTCCCCCGTGAACTCTGAGAACCTCTTTTGCGGTTGTTGGTCTTGAGGCTGAAGTGTGAGAGATGCTAAACATTTTTTTTCTTCAGATGACAAAAAAGGACGTCCAAAACTGATTCTAGTAAACAGAGGACCCACAATTAGAGCCCACTGTGCAAAATATGAGCAGTAGCTCTCCTGAGCCTTAGAGCATGTGCCAACACTGCCGTCTAGCTTCTGCAAAGGTTTTGTATGCTTTTGCTTTGCTTTAGTTGCTGTGTTCGTGTGTTACGCAGCTTTGTTGAGCCTCCAATGGTGAGTCAAGGTCCTGTAGCACTGACTTCTGTTCAGACACCTGTGTTCCTTTCCACAGAAATGTTTAAAGTGGTCACAGCACAGGATGAGTGATGGCAGATGGCTGCAGCAAACAGTAGAGGAGAGCTGAAGTAGCAATGCAGCAAGAAAACTCCCTGGCTGTATTTGCAGATAGGGAACTGAAGCCTGTCTGTCCAAACTCTTACAGGATTTTTGGCAGCACCACAACTAGGGTGAAACAGTCTTAGGTCTGTTCACTTTTTCTAATCACGAAGCACTGGTAATGTCCTTGGACAGTGTCCTCTGACATGTCACCCTCCTTTGGAGTCAGTTTTGTCTTCTGCTTTCCTGCATCTCTCTCTCATACTTATCCTTCTGTCTCTGATACCATGCATACATTTTTTTCCTCTTTCACCACAAAATTTGTAGCTTTTGCTTCTTGGTCTGTGGTGAGTTGAGAGCTACTTCAGTAGTCTGAAGTACTGTCCTTAGGTTTATATGCATTTTATGTCTGGTCACTACTGGGATTTTAAAAGATTGGTAGGTTTCCATTTACCATGAACTTGCACATATTTACCAAAATCTGTACTTATAGAGATCTTAGGTTACAGGTGGCATTGCATAAATAATAGAGAGGATAATGAAAGCATATAAATATTATTAAGCAGGCACAGGGCTCTATTCAACTCTAGTTTGAACTTGCGTATTTCCTCCATTTTCAAATAGCGTGTAATGCAGGAATGAAGCAATTATGTTCCAGCTTCCTTGCTGGTGTAATTTGGGAGAAATTGATTATCATCAGTATGTTAAAGTGATTTAAAGCCGAATTTAGCTCACAGTTGCTTGGCTAAAGATTTTGTTTCCATTTTTGACTGTTTTCAATAGCCTTCATCAAATAACTCCGCTACAACATTAGCTATCCCTACATATTCTTATCAACCTTATAATTAACATGTATCCATGGGTACTGCCTCATGTTAGTGAGGCAAGGTCACATTGAAGGAGAATCTTTTGTATCTGTTGAAGCAGCTGTTAGTGTAGCTGCATACCTGGCTGAATCAATTAATCATTTCATTAAACAAAAGTCCTCTTAGCTATGCTAATCAAAAGCATGCTAATCAAAAGCATGCTGATCACAATTTTTCCAAACAACCCCCTGAAACCTAAACAAACAAACAAACCACTTCAAGACTAATAAACCAGCCTTGCTCTGATAAATAAGCTTTGTTTTATTAAAAAACGATTAAAAAATAAAATTAAAAAAAAAAGATCTGAGGGAGATTTCATCAGCATTATGAATATTTTCCTTCAGGGGTGATGGCATTGGCAAAACAGCCATCTCTGGGGATCTCATCTGAATGGTTATTTGCTATACCATTTTGAATGTGACAGGAGACACATGCTTTCTGCTCTGCACTGCATCTTTGTGGGTGAGGAGAGGAATGATGGATGGTGAGCACTGAGTGCAAGACCTTCTTGTCACACCCCATAAGCAAGTCAAGGGGGTTTGCATGTGCTTCTTGACTTCTGTGAGCAAGCACATGAGCACAAGCTGAATAGACAGTTTGAAAGGAAATGGCAGGTGGAACATATGACATAGGTGATAGCACTGTAAGTGAACAGCTTCAGAGACAGCTTCTTCAGAGAGAGGTACCTCAGCATATTAAGAAATGAGACAGCTGGCATCAAAACCGCATAGGAAGTGAATTCTTAATACTGCTGTTGATGATACGCTGAGCTCTTATTTCTAATGACTAGATATCTACTAGTAATCTTCTTAAATTACTTTCAATCCATGTCTCAAGAGCTTGATCTTGGACAATGGTCCTTATGGCCTTGTCTTCAAGACAATGCATACTTCTGGGCAGAAGAATCAGAGTGAAGATTTACCCCAATGTGGGAAAATGAGCTGCGTGTAAACCTCAAGTTTCTGGGATTTCTCTGGTTACCTGGAACTCTCCAGTGTATGTTTTATGATGATTTTAGTAGCACAAAACAGAGACTTTTCTTGCTGAAGTGGTAGTTTCAAATCCTTGGCACGCACATGTTTTTAATTGCTTTCCTGAAAGAGCTACTGTTATTTGGCAAGTAGCAGAGGCAAGCAGAAGGGTGAGCTGCAGAGGCAGAAGCTGCAAGCTGTGTCCTCCCCGCTATACTTGAAGGAGGTATTTCCCAACTTCTGTGGAGCCTTTGATCCCACTCCCATGTCACCTGAGAGAAACAAGTTGCTTCTTGCTGCTGCCGTCATCATGACATGGCTTCAGACAAATGTCAAGGTGTGGAGCTGAGGATGCTTCTTAGACCCTTGACACTGACTTGGTGCTGTGACAGCAGCACAGGAAAGAGAGGAGGGACAACAGTCAGGGCAGAGAAGAAAAAGCACTTGAGACTCTCAGTTCTCTTAATATGTGCAGAAACATCACGCTTTTTTTGCAGTTAGCTAAGGACTATGCCATAAGAAGAGCAAATTCTCTTTCTGCCTCCTTTCTGTCGCTGTGCGCAGTCCTAGTCAGCAGCAGGGATGTTTCATCTCTGTTGCAAGGAGTCGTAGGCTCTGCCGTGGACTTCCAGGGACCAGAGACAACGGGCAGATGGATCATGGTGTTGGAGAGACACCCCTGAGCACGCCGAGCAGCAGCTAACCCGAGGGGAGAGAAATTCAGCCGGTGCTGCTGCTGCTTCCCCGGAGCGCTGCAGGGCTCCAGCCGGCGGTGCGGGCACACAGGCTCCGGAGCGATGCTGGGGAGTATTTTGCCACCTCGTGGCAGCTCGCAGGTAAATCAGCTCCGCCTGGTCATGAAGGCTCCCTACCCGAAAGGAACAAGGCCAGAATGGGTGATTTCTGTTGCGGTGGCTGTAAAATGGCATTTCACAGAATGACAGAATCACAGAATGGTCAGGGTTGGAAGGGACCTCTGAAGACCGTCTAGTCCAACCCCCCTGCCCGGGCAGGGTCACCTACAGCAGGTTGTACAGGTTGGCATCCAGATGGGTTTTGAATGTCTCCAGAGTGGGTGACTCTACCACCTCTCTGGGCAGCCTGTTCCAGTGCTCTTTCACCCTCAAAGTAAAGAAGCTCCTCCTCATGTTAAGATGGAACTTCCTATGTTCAAGTTTGGGCCCATTACCTCTTGTCCTATCACTGGGCACCACTGAAAAAAGAGTGTTCTCATCCCCCCGGCACCCTACCTTTAACTATTTATAAGTATTGATAAGATCCCCCCTCAGTCATATTTTTTCTAGACTAAAGAGA
>NW_009647211.1:652383-655552 GCF_000708025.1 Charadrius vociferus
CGGAGCAACGCAAAACCCTGCAGTGACCAGCACCTGCCCACCTGCATGCCAGTGGCGGCACCTGAAGCGAAGGCAGAGAAGCTAACGGTGAGAGGCCTCAGCCTGGGGGCGGGCTGGTGGGGAGAGTGTTTCTAATATGGCCAGCCAGCCCCACGCCCATCACTCCTGCTCTTGGTGCAGTGCTGCTGGAGGTGCCCAGCTGGTCAGGGGAAGAAGATAACTGTGGCTGGTGACTGCTTGACCACCACAGAGAGGACAACAGCACACTGAAGCTGCGCTCTTGTTGCATGACAGTGAAGGGCAATCTGGCCACTCAGCTTTGGGTCACAGAAGAAGTCAGTGGAGGGGTGGAGAGCCTCTCTGTCAGCAGAGAAACCTTTGTAGGGGCACTGCCGAGGTCTGTGACAATTTTCATGCATTTGCAGGGTGCTGCAGCTAACATGGGAGATGCTAAAAAAATCCTCAGGAATCGAATAACCGGAGCCTTCTGCTGACCTCCTTCCCCAGAGGAGGAGTTGCTGCTGTGCCTAAGAGGGCATCGTCCCTGGTACCCGGGCAAGCCAGAGACAGGGCTAGGGGTTGTCCCCACCCAGGGACAGAGCGTCCCACTGTCAACAGCTTGGGCACTGACGGTGCTGTGGATGCTGCTCAGGAGGACAGGAGATTCCACACTGTCACTCCCACAAAGCTGTGGGTGAGGAAAACCCCTGATGCTGACCAAGGGACCCCAGAGGACCTCATGGCCCGGGAAGTAGGGCCAGGCCTCCCTAGGGGAAGGCTTTTCCCTGGCTTCAAGAGGTCTGCGGGTGGGAGGAGGTGCTGCTGGTCTGTGCAGGCTGTAGGAGAGGAGCCACAAGACTTGTGGTCTTCCCAGCTGTGTAGAAAACCAACACCCCAAAACAGGTCCATTTAACTTCCAGAATTGCTTCTTTTCAGTTCATAAATGAACCCCCCCCTGTGAAGAGCCTGGGG
Source organism: Charadrius vociferus (assembly GCF_000708025.1). Classification (NCBI taxonomy): domain Eukaryota; kingdom Metazoa; phylum Chordata; class Aves; order Charadriiformes; family Charadriidae; genus Charadrius; species Charadrius vociferus. The sequence continues at coordinate 653,356 of NW_009647211.1, forward strand.
CACCTTTTATCTTCCCATGTCAGTGACTCAAGTTCAGAGATGGACTCTCCAAGTGGATCCCACCTCACCTAGGAACTGACACATGCACACAGCATTTAGGAAGTCGACTGAGTAGGACCATGCCAGATACAGAACCCTCCTATAGTGGCAGCGGTAGGAGTGGGTAAGGGTATCGGTGCCAGCAAAGGGTGCAGGCAATGATGACAGTCTCAACTTCAGCTACAGGGACAGTGTCCTGGTTTGAGGTAAAACAGGACCAATTTTGTTCAGTAGCTTTACTTTTTAGCTAGGTATCTTCTAACTACCGAAATTAACAGCACATTGTGCAGACATTGTTTGCTCTCAGAGTGATAAGCCTGATGTCTATAGCTGATGCCAAGGAACAGTTTGCAGAGAGGCTCTTGCTTATGCATATTGCTATAACACCCAAGGGCAACTCACTTTGTTACTTGACCCGTTGCAAGGTCAGAAACAGAAAAGTGTAGACAGGTCCCACCTGTGGGGAGGAGTGGACAGGACAGGTGACCAAAAACTGACTAACGGGGTATTCTATCCTACCTGCCTCATGCTCAGTATAAAACTTGAGGGATCGAAGGGTCAGCTCTCTTTCTTCCATGGCCAATGTCTGAGGAGGACTGTCTGTTCATCTGCCTTTGATCCCAATCACGATCTGGAATCCAGTTCCCTTTCATCCATGAATCCAGTCTGGGACTCCCCCAGTGCCAGCCAGTGACGTGATTGTCATCCTGGGAGCTTGATTCGGTTTTGTATATAATTTATTATTTCTTTTTTTATATTTTATTATTTCACTGAAGTAGTTTAGTTCCTTCTAAATTCATAAGCCTCTCTCCTGCCTCTCTTTCGGGAGTTAGAGAAGAGCATCTGCCATTCACCAGTGGCCAGTCTGGCCCAAACCATGGCAGATTTATTGGTGCCCAATGTAGGGCATGAGCAGGGTTTGAGCATGGCTCTGACAGATTGCCTGAATAGTTTGAATTCCACCTCGCTCAGAGATGACAACAGACAGCTCACATCATGTTGTTCTTAAATTAAATGTTATATTGTGCCTTTAGAGAGCTTTGTTTGCAGTTAATTGAGTCAACTCTGTTTAACCTGCCAAACGTGTTGCATAGTTTATTTACTCTTTGTGTTTCATGAGAAGGTTTAAATGTGCTGTTTTGGTGTGGCTCGCAATTCAGATGCATTTGAACAGCTCTACCTTCATATCTTGGGCACCATGTGATGGATTCTGTGACCAGTACCTGTGCCCCAGGGAAACAGAGGTGAGTAAATCCAAGTCAGTCTCGGCACCAGCACGCGAAGCAGGACAGCAGGTCACAGCCCATGTAGCTCGTGCTGCCTGCTGGGGAGCCAAAGTGGTTTCATCTCCCCCAAACACCTGTGAAAAGTGTTGGGGGTGGGGAGATAACTTCTTAAACCACAAGCTGGGCTAGCTGGCCAGCAGGAGGCCCCAGGTCTAGGCAGGGTATCAGGTGTAAGCCCATGCTGCTGTTTAAGGAGACCTGCAGGTGCTGAGCATCTGCTGGATAAGTGTGTCAGTGTATGTGCGTGTGTTTGCTCGTGAGCAGGAAGCTGGAACAGCTGGTGTGTAGGAATGAGTAAGAGGGCTCATGATATGGGCAGGGTTATCAGATGGACAGACCTGCTGTGCTAGAGCTGAGAGGATCTGTGAACCCATGTAGGCTTTCACTAGTAAGCGTCAATCCTTACCGGCTGCAGAGGAGAAAAGGGATATGGTTGGCTATGGTCGTGTATTATGCGAGTCCTGGATGTACTACATGCAGGTGCCATGGAAGGCAGCGCCTTGTCTGTGGTATTCTGTAGAGTGACTTTTTTTCACATATGGGCGTATCCATTGCAGATACGCACTAGTCTAGTACAAATCAGCAAGAAGAGACCATTTCCTCTTTTCTAATAACTGCTTATGCTTTATTTACTTTCTCTTTTCTAAGGGCTATTTAAGTTTTATTTGCTCAGCTGGCCACAGGGCTCCTTCAACCTTCCGATAGACCCCTCCATACCTTCGCAGACAACACCGAGTTGCCGGCTGTGTCCCACAGGCTCTGCCATTGCCTAGGGCAACCCCTGGGCCAGGAGGCTGCTCTCCAACTGCCGCTGGGCGGCCACCCGTGCCCCGTAGAGGACGAAGCCCCAGGAAAGCAGCACCACGGCAGCC
>NW_009647211.1:656195-665636 GCF_000708025.1 Charadrius vociferus
GGCTCCGGGGACTGCGGTGGTGGGAAGGCTGGGCGGGGAGGCGTCCCGCAGAGGGCGGGCGGCGGTGGTGGTGTCGCACCTTGCGTTGTGGGGGACGCAAACCAGGACAACGGGCTGACTAGATGCTAAGGCAGCAGGGTACCTGAGGATGGGTGTAGGAATGACACCTGGCTGTTTGAGCTTCAGTCGTGAAAGCAAAGATGGATTTAGGCTGGAGTGCATCCCTGGAGATCGTCTACTGCAACAGCTGTATGTGGTGCCGCGTGAGTGCCCAGCAAAATATGGGCACACGGTGCAGGACAGGACAGGCCCAGCAGAACTAGGAAGATGGTAGTTTGGTTCGAGTGCAATTATTTGTTTTGACTTCTTTTCTTCAAGGACAGAACTAACCGTTCTCATATTTTTCATATGTAAACACTGGTCTCCTTTGGAAGTGTGTTTTAGAGGGTATCGTGTTAATCATAAACTTACTGATCATGTCAAAGCAGTTATTTATTAGTGGGAAAGAAGGCAGAGTCCTGTCTGTTACTGTCATATAGGCCAGCAAGGCTCAAGCTCTGTTTGAAACTTGCAGTGCTGAAGAACCAGATCTCACTGTGAAGAGAAGCCAACCAAAGCAGTTAGATCGTGCTGCCTCTTTATTCATTATTCTCTCGGTGCTAAGGCTGGGTTTTGCAGCCTTAAAGGTGACTGTAATATGTTTGTGTCTGTAATATTTTTGTGTCTCTGAGATAGCAATGCTCTTTTGTGTCTTTGTTTTGTAGAACATGACTTCAGCAGATAAGTTTTCAGAAGATAGCAACTTTTCGCCAAAAGCCAGCACAAGCAAGCTGCCAACAGATGCATCTCCTGACTCTAAATGCCCCATCTGCTTGGATAGATTTGACAATGTTGCATATCTGGATCGCTGCTTGCATAGGTTCTGTTTCCGCTGTGTCCAGGAGTGGTCAAAAAACAAAGCAGAATGCCCTCTCTGCAAGCAACCCTTTTTTTCCATTTTCCATACAATTCGTGCTGAAGATGACTTTAAGGAATACATACTCAGCCCAACAGAAAACAGCTCTTTTTCCAGCCCCAATGGCCGGAGATTTCGTTACCGTACCACTTTAACAGGGGAACGCCGCTCTGGCAGTTATCCTTCCCGAAGGACGCTGTCCCCTCCAGATAACGGGATATTGTTTGAAGGGTTGTCGAGCGAACCAGTGCGGCAGAGAGATGATGAGATTCAGCAGATGATAAGGAGGCTGGCCTCAAGGAGGCAGGCTAGCGCAGAGGGCAGATCTCTGCGGCAGATTCAGGAGGAGGACATGATCAACTTCCGCAGAGCTTTGTACCGTACCGGTGTGCGCATTCGTAGCATTCAGGATGGTGGCCGCTATCGAGATATTTCAGCAGAATTTTTCCGCCGCAACCCTGCTTGCCTTCACAGATTGGTTCCTTGGTTGAAGCGAGAACTTACAGTCCTGTTTGGTGCCCATGGATCTTTGGTTAATATTGTACAGCACATTATCATGAGTAATGTGACTAGGTATGATCTGGAAAGTCAGGCCTTCGCTGACGATTTGAAGCCCTTTTTGCTGAATCGGACTGAACACTTCTTACATGAATTCATCAGTTTTGCCCGTTGTCCTTTCAACTTAGAAGCATATGATCAACACGCCAATTATGACTGTCCTGCACCATCATACGATGAGGGAAGCCAGTCCAACTCCTCAATTATTACAATATCTCCAGATATGGCTTATTCTCAGGGGCCAGATAACAGTTTGTCTGTGACTGGTCTTGATCAGGCCCCCTGGGATGATGAAACTCCAGGGCCTTCCTATTCTGTTTCAGAAGAGGTTCGTGCAACCATAGCTTCTCCTCTGGAGATGTCAGAAAGTTCTGATGAGGACTCTGCTACAAGGAGTCGAAGAAGCAAAGGGCAGACTCAGTTACAGGCTAATGCAGACTCCAACAACAGTGACTCTTCCTCGGACAATTGTGTTATTGTTGGCTATGTTAAGCCATTAGCTGAGAGGACACCAGAAGTGGTTGAATTGTCGTCAGACTCTGAGGAGTCCATCAGGGAAGAGAAGAAGGAAGAGGTGAAGAAACAGCAGGCAATCCAGTGTCGCAGCTGGAGTGATAGTGAATCAAGCAGGAGTTTCTCGCCACATTGCCCCACGTACAAGGAGGATGTAGGTAGTTTTAGAAGCTGCTTGTCTCCTGGAATTGAGAAGGCAGAGTCCAAAGATGATGAGAAGGACAAAGGTAAGGTAAAAGATCTGTCTCCACAGCACTTGAGCTGGAGCCCCTCTCCAGGGAGTGACACAATATGCTCCCCTTGGAATCACAGATTGTCTAGAAAGAGGAAGTCCAGGAGCCCACAATCCTGTTCACGGAGCAGTCGAGGCAGTCATGGCCATCGGTCTAGGAAGGAGCATCGTAGCAAAAGCCATTTTAAAAGGAAAAGATCGAGAAGCAGAGATAGTAGCAAGCACAGGAGCAAAAGAAGTAGCAGGAAGTCAAGGGCTCATGACCTCAGAGCCTCTCTAAAAACCCAGAGAGGCTCTCTAAGTCGTGAGAGCACTCCATCCAGAGAAGTAAGCAGATCACGATCACGTAGCAAAGGCCATGGCAAAAAAAGATCAAGAAGTAGAGATGGTGATCGTTACTATGTAAGAGACAGCTATGAAAGTAGATACCAGTGGGGTTATGCTTTCTGTAGTCGAAAAGCATTTGGAGATGGCTGTGAATCCTCCAGCAGGCGGAGAACTCAGTCTAGTGCTTCCTGCTTGAGGCAATCTGCTAGTCCAGAATACAGAATACGATCATATATTGAAAAGACAGATCCGCGTAGCCAGAAGGGGGGGCACGAGAGACACTATTACTGTTATGAAAGATGCAGGTCAAGGAGTCGATCAAGCGACAGGTCAAGGACCCCTTCTGGAGGAACCGATAGAATGAAAAGTGAAAAGCCTGGTGGAAAAAGGAAGTATAAGACTCGCCACTTGGAGAATACATTCATGGAGAGCACAAGTGTAGAAAGAGAAAACGACCCCAAGAAAACTGTCTCAAAATTTAGTGATTGCTACAAAAACGAAGATAGCCATTCAGACAATCGAGCAACTGGTGAGACAAAGCATAAGAAAAAGAAAAAAAAGATTAGGAGTCCAAGTGTGGAGATAGTCTATGAAGGAAAAGCGACAGATACAACAAGGCATCTTAAAAAGAAAAAGAAAAAGCATAAGAAGAAACACCGGAAACATCACATGAGTAACTCATCACATTCTTCTCCAGTGGTGATTACAATTGATAGTGATAGTAGCAAGGAGCCAGAAAGTATCGAATGTGACAGCAGTATTAATTGGACAGGCATAACTCTGAGAAAGGAGAGGGAAAATGAGTCTCCATCTTCTTTTGTGGGAAGGACAGGGTGTGAAGATGTTTACAAACTTGGTGAGGAAACTGAAGGAGCAGCCAAAAAGTACAGTCTTCCTACCAGAAGGGGACACTTAGACAGTGACATTAAAAATGCTGATGTCAAAATTCAAGAAACAGCAGCTGATCAGGGTCTTACCACAGCGGATACCAGCAGTAACACCCCTCATACAGAAACTGTAACCAGCTACATTCAGGAAGCACCAGCATCGCCTTCCAGTCAACTGCCTTCCCCCAGGATTTCCTTCCTAGACTGTCCAGAGAGACGACCGTTGATCCTAACACTGCCAAAGAGACTTGTCAACAGATCCTCTTGGTTTGACTTCCCAGAAGAAAAAATGTAGCACACTTTCCACAGAACACTTCTTAAAATTGTGAATTTGTAACAACTTTTCTTCCCTTTGAGAACAAAAACACCTGATGTAATTTATGTATGTTAAAAGATGTCTGGGAAACACATGAAACCTTGGAATGTGTATGCACTTTTAAGTCAAAGAAGATAGAATATTGCTAGTATGTAACTTTAAAGTTTCTCAGAAGACTGATTGGAAGTAGTAATTCATAAAGCCATCCTGTATTCTTGTAGTATGTAAAATATATCCAGAGTATTGCAAAGTTTAAAGCAAACAACAAAAAGAAGCCAAAAGCCAGGAACTGCATTTTATGGGGATAACTCTTCTTAGAAAAGGACAAATCGCTTACTTCGTAAGAAATTATTTAGGTTGAATTCTACTATTGTTTTGATGTGTTTGGTTTAAGCTGATCTCTGCTGAAAAGTAGTCAGAGAGTCCTGTGTAGATCATCATCGGGACTTCCAGTAATGTAAAATGGAGCTATGTTAAAATCTGAATAAAGCAATAAGACTGTTTTGTTTTTTTTTAAATGAATTTAAATGCATGGACTGTGTACTTAGCAAACAGAGCATTTATCTTTCAGTTTTTGGAAATCTTACCAGTACAGACCACTGAATGCTTGTGCTGTCAGGATTACTCCAGATTGGAAGGGACCTCTGGAGGTCATCAGTTCCCAGCCTTCACTGAAAGCAGGAATCGCTTTGATCATATTGCTTGGGATTTATTCAGTTTTGAATATTCCCAAAGCTGAATGGCCTCTCTGTGCTACCTCTTCTAATGCTGGAGTATTCCCAGGGGAAATGTTTTTCTTCCCACATTTCTTCTTTGTATTTCCCTTGTTGCAGTCTGTGTCTTCTACTTTGCATCCTACTGCTGTGCAGCTCTCCAGAGCCTGTTTTCCTCTTCTGTATGCCCTACCACTACGTGTTTGAAGACATCTGTCTTGTCTGTAGCCCTGGCGATGGAGCAGCTCCCTCTGCTGTCCTTGCTTTAGGCAACATTCACCCAGCTCGGCTCACCCTGGATTTCCTGCTGCACGATGTACCTGCAAGGCACAGAGCTCAGGCGGGGTCTTGCTGCCTTCTCTGTGCAGGGTTTGAGCCTTCTCTGTGTGTGTAGCAGTAGCCCTTGGGGCTGAATGAAGAAGTTGCCTTCTGTCTCTTCTCTATGACTGCCTCCAGGAGCGGTGGGTTTGACCTTGGCTGGTTGCCTGACAGGTACCCACCAAGCTGCTCTGTTATTTGCCCTCCCCCACAGGATGGGGGAGAAAATGGGAAAGCTCATGAGATAAGGACAGGGAGGTCACGGAACAATTACTGTCACAGGCCAAGTAGACTCAGGAACAATTCATTTCATTTATTGCCCTTTCAAACTTGAGTAGGGTGGTGAGAAACAAAGACAAAACTAAAATCACCTTCCCCTTCCTTCTTCTCAGGCTCAACTTGACTCCTTCATTCCTGACTCTTCTACCTCCTCCTCCTCAGCAGTGCAGGGATATGGGGAATGGGGATTGTGGATGGTCTCTACCGCTCTGCCTCTGCTGCTCATTCCTCCTTAAGCTGTCCCTCTGCTCCAGCCTAGGTCCTTTCTACAGGGTGTTAATCCTTCTGGAACAGCCTGCTCCAGTGTGGGTCCCCCACAGGGTCACAGGTCCTGCCAGAAAACCTGCTCCTGCATGGGCTCCTGAACACTGGCTGCAGCTCCTGCCAGGAGCCTGCTCCTGTCTGGTGTATCCATGGGCTGTAACTTCCTTCAGGGCATCTCTGCCTGCTCTGCTGTGGGATCTTCCACAGGCTGCAGTGTGGATATATGCTCCTCGGTGGCCCTCCATGGGCTGCAGGGGGACAGCCTGCTTCACCATGGTCTGCACTGTGGGCTGCAGGGCAACCTCTGCCTGGGAGTCTTGAGCACCTCCTCCCCCTCCTTCTTCTCAGAAGCCTTCCGGGGCTGTTTCTCCCATATTTTTAGCACCCCTCTCACAGCTGCCCTGCAGCTCACCCTTTCTTAAATATGTTCTCACAGAGGCACCACCAGCACAGCTGATGGACTCAGCTGTTTGCTTCGGTGGCTCTGTTTTGGAGCCAGGTGGAACTGCCTGTGTCTGGCCCTGGTCTCTCCTCCCACCGGCCACCCAGCAGCACCCCCTGCTGCCAAAACCCTGCCACACAACCCAGTACACCCTGGCTTGACAGATGTGGGTGCTACGCGTCAGCTGCTGGTTGACCGTGTGTGCAAGGATAGTGATGAACCCATCTGGCAGCACGCACAGAATCATGGAATTTGCAGAGTTGGAAGTGACCTCTGGAGATCATCTGGTCCAACTCCCCTGCTAAAGCATGATTGCCTAGAGCACGTTGCTCAGGACTGCATCCAGGTAGGTCTTGAAAATCTCCAGAGAAGGGGACTCCACAACCTCCCTGGGCAGCCTGTTCTATTGCTCTGTCACCCGAACCTTAAAGAAGTTTTTTCTTGTATTTGAACGGAACTTCCTATGTTCCAACTTGTGCCCACTGCCCCTCGTCCTGTTACTGGGAACCACTGAAAAGAGTCTGGCTCCATCCTCCTTCAGCCCACCCTTTAGATACATATAAGCAATAATGAGGTTTCCCCTCAGCCTTCTCTTCTCCAGGCTAAAGAGCCCCAGCTCTCTCAGCCTTTCCTCATAAGGGAGATGTTCCAGTCCCTCAATCATCTTAGTAGCCCTACGCTGGACTGTCTCCAGTAGTTCCCTGTCTCTCTTGAACCAGGGAGTCCAGAACTGGGCACAGTATTACAGTTGTGGCCTCACCAGTGCCGAGTAGAGGGGGAGAATGACCTCCCTCGACCTACTTGCCACACTCTTCCCTATGCAGCTCAGGATTCCATTGGCCTTCCTGGCGACAAGGGCACATTGCTGGCTCACGGACCTCACACTTAAGTACCTAAATCCCAAAGTGAGTCATGTCAGCCTGATACTGACCATGTGTTGCAATCTCCTTCATTACCTGCAAGGGATGGTCATTTCACAACCATGACGGATTCACAAGGGGATGCCACACATTCTGAGGTTTTGCTCATTTCCATGGGTGCTATTCTCTCTGGAGCATGGGGGATTTTTGGAGAGGTTATTGAGCCATTCACTGTAACCGCAGGGAGATGGAAGGATTCGCAGGAGAATGAGTGTTCTCACAGAAGGTCAGGCTGGTGCAGAATCACAGAATCACTGAATGGTTGGAGGAGACCTTGAAGATCATCGAGTTCCAACCCCATAGGCAGGCACACCTCCCACCAGACCAGGTTGCTCAAAGCCCCATCCAGCCTCACCTTAAACACCTCCAGGTATGGGGCCTCAATGACTTCTCTGGGTGACCTCTTCCACTGCCTTACCACATTTAAAGTGACAAATTTCTTCAAAATATTTAATCTAAAGCTACCCTTTTCCAGTTTAAAGCCATTCTCCCTCATCCTATCACTAAATACCCTAATAAAAAGTCCTTCCCCAGCTCTCCTGTAGGCCCCCTTTAGGTACTGGAAAATCAGTCTGTGGGGGTGACGGAGGAGGAGATTGTGACTGATGTGTACAGAGCCAAGGTCTCTCTGCCCAGTGTTACCCACAACTGATGATGGAACTGGAGGCACCACAGCTGAGGAAGGGGAAACGGTTCCTGATACCCTGGCCCAAGCTCCCTCATGGCCAGTGTTAAGGAGGAGGTGCTGTCCTCCACAGCTGCTGCCTGTGCTGCTGGATGGACTAAGGCAAGCTTTGTAGCTGCCCAGGGTCATGGAGGAGGAGGGAGCAAGGCCTGGCCTAGGGTGGGAAGTGGCCACCACCCTGCAAGAGGGATTTGCACACCCCACGCAGGCAGCACAGCATGTTCAGGGAGGTGGTGATGGACCACATTGTTATTCCTGCAACTCTGCTTGCCAGGGGAATGATCTTCCAAAAAAGTGCTTTTAGCACTCTGCATGTTTTTGATCCCTACATAATTTTCAACTGGGTTATTTAGGTAGAGAGGTCAACTGGCCTGGTAGGCCAGCAGCTTCCAGCAGGAAGGCAGGCTGGTGGCCCTCGAGCTGTCACGGGGCAAAGGGTTCCTCCTTGGCTGACCACTCCTGCTTGGGGAAACTCGTCCCTCCAGGGTCTCTGTGCTGCCGGCTGCGGACCCGCACAGCAGGAGGGCTGTGAGTGGAATGGCACCAGCGGATATGCGAGTGCAGGTGTTTCTTCTGGTTTCCCCTGAGCTCTGCCCATGCTGCACCTCTGCCTCTGTCAGCTGCACTGAGCTGCTCTCCTCTGTGTTGGGAGGGAATTTATCTCCAAGGAAGAAAGACATTTTTGACAGGGAGAGCAGTCCTTCACTGGAAGCCGGCCGGATTGCTCCCCTAGCAAGTGCTGAGGGGGCAGATGGGCCATTGTGATGTCACTGTGAGTGGTGGGATGTGGAATCACCGAGCAATGGACTGTGACCTTGCATCCCTCGCTGCTTCTCTCTGGGTGCGGGCAGAGCCTGGGCCAGCCTGGCTCCTGCCTGTGCCTGCGAGGTGTGGAGCGTTGAGCAAGGCTTCTGCCGGTGCTGGGTGGTGCTCTGGGGGCTGCTATTGGCAGCTCTCGGTGCCTGTCCCGGAGCCACCCCCTGTGTTTCCCCAGCCCTGCCTGGTTCAGGCAGCCGGGCACTGCAGGGCGCGCTTGCAGCAGCGGAGGTGAGTGTAGGGGAAATGTCCCCTCGGCGTTGGTGTGGGCTGGGCGGTGGGGCTGGGGGAGCCAGGAGGGTGTCCTTCTCCAGGGACCTGGACATTTCTTCCTCCCCTCCCGTCCCTGGGACAGCCAGTGACTGTGGCCTCTCTCCATTTTGCAGTGCGTGACATCTGCCACTCCGGAGCCAGCGAGCGGCAGCAGCTCCTCATCCTCAGAGCTCCCAGGCCCACCATAGTGCTCAGAGAATGGCCACCGAGAGCGAGTGGAGCTGTCCCATCTGCTGCAGCCACGAAGAGGAGGTTGCCTACGTGTCACCCTGCCTCCACCAATTCTGCGTAGGCTGTGCAATGCGTTGGGCATGGCAGAAGCCCAACTGTCCCCTCTGCCGGTGCGGCATAACGGACATCGTGTTCTCGGTGTGGTCGGAGGACGATTATTTGACATTCGACGTCCCACAACCTGCAGAGCCATTGTCCGAGGACCTCCAGGATGAGGAAGGGGCTGCGAGGCCGGCAGTGGGGGCTCAGGTGGATGCCTTCCCCCCTGAAGTCTGGGCGGCCTTTTTCAGGAGCCACCCAAACAGCATCCAGCCCCTGACATCGTGGCTACGACGGGAGCTCGGGGTGCTCTACGAGGACCGGTGGTGGGATGTTGCTGCAGCAGAGGGCACCATCGTGGCCCACCTGTGCCACTGGGGCCTGGTGGAGGGGGTGCGGGAGCGGGAGCTGCAGAACTGCCTGCCAGAACTCACGGGGACGTTCATCCAACATCTGAACGCGGCCGCCGTGCGCCTTTGCGGCAGGGAGATGCGCCAGCACCTGGCCCAGCAGGGCCACCACACTGCTGGGGAGGAGGAGGGCCCTTTTGCCATCCCCATCCCCAGCGCCTCCCGGGGGGGCACTCCCGGCCCCCAGCCTGCCTCCTCCAGCAGCTCTGCAGGCTCCCAGCCCCAGGAGGAGCCGGGGCAGGCGGTGGCTGCTGCTGCCTCTG
>NW_009647211.1:665672-666523 GCF_000708025.1 Charadrius vociferus
CAGGGTCCGCTCGCGCGGGGGGCCGCGGCGCCCCCCAAAGAGGAGGGCCCCCGGCCCACAGGACTCTCCCCAGCCCTGCAAGAGGCCTCCCCGCCGGCGGCACTAGGTGTGAGCCCCAAGGGCTGGCCAAATCAGGGCCGAAACATAGCAGGAAGCTTGCATTACTCGCCTCAATGTACTTAGATAAATAAAATAAAGGAATAAGGACTACGGAAGGAGTCTCTGTGTCACTAAGGGTGCGGGTGGTGTGGCTGTCCTCACCCGCGCTGCCTTTGGTGCGGCGCCCACCTTCCCCCTGTGTGTGCACTGCAGCCTGGGGTCAGTCAATGGGGCCGTGCAGAGGCAGCCATCTGCGGCCTCACAGCCCTTCTCCGGGCAGAGTCTGGGATGCTGATCCTGGCAGCTCCTTCCAGGCAGTTCTGCTGCTGTGTCTTTGTTTTGCTGCTCAGAGCAGAGCCACTGCCCTGGTGCCATCAACCACCATGCCATATAGCGCGGTGATGCAGGGAGCTGCATGCTGCATGGGATGTACTGCGAGCCCTCTGAAAGAGCAAGTGGTCAAAAGCAGTATCACTATTTCAAAGAGACATTTGCAGTGTGGGAACCTTCCTCTAGCTGTTTTCCGGAATAGGCATTATTAGGAAAATGGCATCAAAATGCGGAATGAGGGATATGGGGAAGAAGCACATTGCAGTGTACATTCCTGACTCCAAACCGAACCAACATCCAGTGGCTGGCTGCAGAATGTACCAGTGCTGCTAACGTGCATATGTTTTGAAAATTTCATTAGTTGGTAGACCAGTGATAGGCAATGTCAGAGGTGGTCAGTGCCTTGGTTTCCAGAGGTTTCA
>NW_009647211.1:666574-670189 GCF_000708025.1 Charadrius vociferus
AAATGGCCCGAGGCTAACTAGGTAAACTGCTCATCTCGGTACTTTTTCAGTGGTCTCCAAAAGGGGAACTAAATTAACTGAGGTAAGTCTTCTAGGTGAGCAAAGGCTGACAGAAAGTAGAGGAAAAGCCCCTTCCTTGTGCTGCCATTAAATGCTTAGTTCTAGGGAATCATGGGCATGAGGTGTAGACTGAACTAGCGTGCAAGTAAGTTAGTCTTCAATCCTGATGAATAATATAGCTGGCCACTCATCAAAACCATGTGATTCACTATGTGTGGCACTATTACTATTTACCTTTTGAAAACCTGTAGCCCTTGGAAATTATGTATCCAGTGTATGACACACAGAACAAGCCTTAAGTAAGTGGCAAGCTGCTGCCCAAGTCATTGAGAGGAAAATGAAATGCATAGGGGCAAAGAGATGCAGAGCTATGAAATAACTTTTTTTAATATCATTCACCTGGTGAGTGTAGATGGGATAACAGCAGGTTGATTCTTGATCACCTACATGAACAAGATCCCACAACTCCTTCTAACCACAGGGCTTTGGGCCTTGAAATCATAGTAATCTCTTCTCCTCCATTAGCTGAAGCAGAAAAAATGTACATACGTATGTATGTATGTGTGTATGTATGTGCTTGCACACCTGTGCACATTATGTGTTTATGGGGAGAGAGAGGGAGAGGGAGAGAGGGACAGAGCACGAGTGAGCTGTCAGATGCCCACTGCGCTCTGGAAGAACTGAGCAGAAAAGCAAAGGCAGATGCTATGCGTCTCTTGCATGCACGTTTAGGTTTCTTGGACATATGAGAAAGACCTGAAAGAATGGAGGAAAAAAAAGCCCTCTGGATGGGCTGGCGTCCTGTAAGATTTATCAACTGCTAAATTTAGAAAAGTAATTTTGCTGTTGCTGGTGTATTGAAGGCTTTTATGCATAAGTCAATATGAAAAAACACAAGTCACTTCCTCTGTGAGAGCATGTACAAGTAACATAAAATAGGCTTAGTTAATCTTTTTAACCACTGAATTCACTCTGGATAAACAAAGCGTGTTTCAGATGATACGCCTGAGAAAGGTAGGCGGCCTTATCAAATGCTTCTCTTCACATCTCTGCTTTTCTCACTATTATATTGCAAATAGTTTTCTGAAAGGAAAAACTGTTCAAGCAAAATGTTAAACAACATTCATTTGTCATTTTCCTGCATGGACCAGGCAGCAGCCTGCTGGATCTCAAAATATGTAGTCATTATGAAGCTTGTATTGAACTGTTTGTCCTTTTTTGCTCCTTCTTTTTCTCAGGCGATGTTCCTTTGTGACTGGAAATTTTCAGCACTCCTGCTTGAACTGGCACAGGTGAAAACTCTGCAGGAATCACACAGGTAATTAAATACAGCAGATCATCACAAGCTAGTGATCAGGCTGTGTTCTAGTGCTGTACAGGCGATGTCTACTGCTTTACCAGTAGTCATAGATAGTTTTTTGTGGGGGCCAGCAGTGCTCCAAACCACATCGCCAGTATTATTACAGAAGAAACCAGTAATTTTGGGCTGAGGCATTAATGAGGGCGAATAGATTTTATCAGTCCCTTTGTATTGTTTATTTTTTGTAAGAACAAAAAAGGAAATCTCTACAGTTCATTTTTCATGGCAAGTTATAGGTTTTATGCAGAAATAACTCGGTAAGGCTCTTTGGCTTTTGCTATGGAGAGGGTCATAGTAAACAATTAGACTAAATTGTCCCTTCCAACCTAAAAGAGTGGGGAAATAAAACTATAAAGATAAAGAGTTGCACCACAAAGCATAACCTCATGTTGTTTAATGGCAAGGTCCTTCGTGCTGGCATCTCCATTTCAGAGTGTGAGAGATGACGACCATCAATACACACTAGGTGTTGTTGCTGGCTTTAAAATTAATGCAAGAATTCCAGCACTCTGAAATATGACTAAAGACCGTCAATTTATTATACTTTCATTCCAAATTTTCCTGTTGCATTATATGAGCGTTAATATTTGGTATCAGATTTACATGGCTGCATTTTGTTACACTTTATAGTTGGCTGAAGTAGCACGATTATCTCTGGGGATATTAAGAATCCTTTTTTTAACAAGCCAAAATATATACTATTGTCAGAGGTTAATTGCAGTGTTGTTCTCTTTTTGCATGGGATTACCAATTGCTACAGGGCAGCGGTGAAAAACAATACTGGTATATAATACATAAGAAAACAGCCTTATTGAGATACTGAGAGCTAGCACCACAATGAAGGTTGCCAAAGAACAAATCGATGTCACAAGATACCCATACCATGTCATACTGGTGCAACAGGTGAATAATGATGCCATATTGAAATAGTGTGCCGCATGTTCTCCGTGTTGTAACCACTGCTGCCAGTGCCATAGTTTCTTATAACAGTGCCTCATTGTCACCAATTAGAGATGATCATTATCAGTGACACTTCCATATATAGTTCCTCCAGCGATATTAATGTAATTTAGGAAATGAAAGTCAGCCTTTACCCACGCAGAACTACTCTGTGATAACAACCCTGTTGTTCTGAGTAAATGTGCTTAACCAGATCCCTGCCATCTTTAGTGTACTTTCTGGGCGTGCTTCCTCCTCGCCCCATGTCCTCAGGCTGCTGGATTTCTAAATTCAAGGAATGTATGTCTTGTCTGGAGTTAATTTAGATCGAGTGTGGGTATATAGGAGAGTGTAGATGTAGGAAAGAACATTTCTTTCCTTACACACAGCATGGGACAAGTAGATGAATTTGTGTACCTTTCCTTTCTAAAAAAAGTGGCCTAGAGAGCCAAGGTTTTATAAGTTTAAGTGGCTTTAGGATGAGTGCTCTTAAAGTTTCATACATCTATACATACTGGAAATATAAATCTGAGGAAATTACATTTATTTCAGAAGAAGACAGACAAATCAGGATAGAGTAAGTAAATTTTTAACCATCTGTCTCCTCAAAATATGCTCTCAACATTCATGCCTTGAGTTGAGCCCCACAGCATCCTACCTTCTTGTCCTGGGTCCAGCAGGCATGGGGTTAATTTCCCCAAAGGTCTGGCCTGGGACACAGGTATTCCATACCATGCGAGCCATGTCCGGGCTATAGGGGGAGCTGGCCAGGACAGGGGGCAGGAGGTCATGGCTCAGGGTGGGCTGGGGCTGCCCAGGTCCGGTCGGTGAGCGGTGGTACTGTAATTGTATTTGTGCATTCCTCTGTTGGTGGTGTTGTTTTTCTCTTCCCTTTGCTGTTCTGTTAAACTGCCTTTATCTCAAGCCGCGAGCTTTGCCTTTTTCTTTCGATTCTCCCCCATGGCTGTGGGCATCGCATGAGCAGCTGCGTGGTTCTTTGTTGCCGGCTGAGGCCAAAACCATGACACTTCTAAAGATGGAAAACAAGAAAACAGGCAAAATGTATAGCGGTACTTGGCCAGCATGTGTTGTCTGATTCTGAGTTTATGCATTACTATAAAGGTAAACAATACTCAGGTTTCCTCTGCAGGCCTGCTGAAGTGGAAACCCTGCAATGTTCTTGGGGAAACAAGAAGGCCATTCCCATTCATCTGTAAATAAAGGGGTGGCAGAGATGGGGAAGGACTGCCAAATCC
>NW_009647211.1:670203-713210 GCF_000708025.1 Charadrius vociferus
AAAGAGAAAGGCAAGCTGATTTTTTAGCCAAGCCCTGCCTTCAGGAGCAGAGGCTCAGAAACTGTGATTTTAACAGGGATTCAGTGGCACCATCTCCAGCCCAGCCCCGACTCAATCTCCCTATCAGCCTGGAGTGAGTCAGGAAGAAATCCTTACCCCAAATTTCTTGCATGTGAGGAATGACGTTCATGTCTCCTCTATGGCTTTCCATGGATTAGAGAGCTATGGCGTCACCTCCTCCCCCAAGACTGCAGCACTGCTTACATTGCAGTGCAAAATCTTAATGTCTTTGAAAATGGTCTTGCAAGTTCTGATCACTCTTGAAAATGTAAGCAAGCAAGAGTATCATCTGTTGAAACAAAAGTCAGTCAGCCAGCCTTTGCTGCTCAGCTTTTGCTACCCAATCTGTTACGACTGTCACAACAAATTGTCAGACTGTCACAATAAATGGTCCAAGTTTAGGATGTTGTTTTGTTTAGCCTTCGTATGAAATACTTTTAAGCACATTTTAGTAGCAGATTATAATTAAAGTACAGGAAATGAATTCCCAAAGAGGGGAGTAAGTTACAGAGTAGTTTCAAATTACTAGCGTAGGGTTTCCTATTTGGTTTTTGGATACTTGGAGTGACTGTAAATTGCCACAGTTGGGAATACTAAGCAAATAAATATCAATTAGGAAATTATTGCCTGAAAATCAGCAAACTAGGGATGTGAAGATTTCATTTGCTTATTCAAATTACTTAATTGCTAATTACTACTCTTATGCAAGTTAAGCTAGTGCAGCCTGCCAGGAAGAAAACCTGGTGTTTATTCCAAGAAATGACAATGGCTAACCATTAGTATATTTTTCACTAAGTATTCCTCTTCTGTCTGATTTTCCACAGAGGTCTTTCATTTTTCTCTTTCTCCTTTTTTTTTACAGCCTGGAGTTGTCTCTGAGCAGAGATATTAATTTGGTTTCAGTTCTCACTCCTTTTCCAGACACTGATGAACCCACGGCCCTTTATAAGGTCTGTCATCATCTACCCAACCCTCTGTGTCAGCTGTCTCTACAGCCATCCCTGGTGCGTTTAGACATCACTCAGCATGGTCAAAACCAAACTCTTCTGAAACCATACTTCTCAAGCCTGCCTTCATCTCCAAATCCAGCAGCAGCAGCATGGGCCACTCATCATTCAGACCTATGACCTTGGTCATCCTTGACCTGTCCTCCTCCTGACTCATAGCTACATCTTCTTGTTCCAGCCAAAAACTTTCAGAGTTTTCTTTTCTATCCTTTCCCTCACCATACACAGAGAATTTCCCACCCATGTCCTGTTGTTTCTCTGTCCTGGCTTTCTTCACATGCTTATTTTTCCTTCACACAGGAGATGAATGCCCACTGATTTCCCATTCTTCTGACTGCATCATTGTTAGTGTTTTGAATAATTTCATTAGCTCCTGTCACATTCTTTTCCCTTGACTTCTTCATGACCATGACTTTACTTTTTCCCACTGACCTGCTTGTGATCTTCTGCCCTGTCTGGTACTTCACTAACATGCTATGGCAGCAATTTCAGTACACGATTCTCTCTCCTTTTGTTCTTTTTAAGTTTTCCATGCTAGTACACGAGCCCCTAGAATACAGAGCTTAGATTAAATTTCACTGAAATTCTGAATTTTAAATGATGCGGGCATGATTTCCAGATCACTGAGTGGCTAAAATACATATTGTCAGAATATCAGTAGATTCTGACAATATGTATTTTAGCCACTCAGTGATCAGAAGATCAGTAGATTCTGACAAGGTCAAAAAGGCCACTGAATGCCCACCCCAGTCTTTAACTCCTTCCCTAAATGTTAACTTCTAAGTACTTGTTGAGAAGAGTAAGCTAGGGTGTCCATGCCACTGTAACCAGTATCAAGTCTGCAGGCCAGAGAAAAAAGCTGCCAATAGTCTGCAACTGATATAACTGGAGAAGTGTTCTTGGAGTGCGCACTCATCCTAACTCCTGTCCTGAAACGCTTGCATTTCACACGTGCCAGACTGCATGCAATTTGGGGGTGGAAAACCTTTGCCATTTAGGACCTGGCATATTGAAGACGTTATGAGAAGTGATGAAGTAACAGTATTTCATACGGAAAATATTGTAATTTATACTAGGCTTTCATATATGCTTACATTGCAGAACATTGTTGGAGCAAGCAAAAATTATGTTTGTTTTCAAAATTACAGAAGAAAGATTATTAATTATTTTTCTGTAAGGAAGGGACAAGAAGTGGTGAGAGCACCATATAATGTAGTTAACCTTAAAAATCAATGCTATTTGTTTTGAAATTATTATAAGTGAATTAAGATTATCATCGTTTATGGATACATCCACAGAGATTAATTTTCTAGCCACATAATTGCATCACAAACAAAGATTTAGAGTTCTTTCATATATTTTGTGTTTTAGTAAAGAACAAAAATGAGGACTGGATCAAGCAACCTGTACATGCATAGTACTGTTAATGAGCCTGCTAGTGCCAGAGAGGTTGCTGCTGCGAATAAGCCTTGCAGAAACTGACCATTGGGTAAAATTTGTGAAAATATCTCCTTACTGAAACAAGTCAGCCTGTGTGGGTTGGCATACAGGACAGATCACCCCGGTCAGCAGTGCTGTAAGCTTCAGAAATTTGGACAAAAGCTTCCAGGGACCTTCTTTGTCTTTGTTAAACACAGGCCATCTCTCTGCACTGAGTTGAACAGCTGCAGTGTGACCCCTCACTTGTTTTCTTGCAGACCTTACAGGCCATATTTTGGCATATACAACACTAAAAGAGAGGTCATCCCTATTGCAGAGGTCTTGCCCTCCTGATAGACAAGAGTCAAGGTCAGCAGAAAAGACATATTATCACAGCCCTTTTGATGATGTGGAACTGAAGGATGAAAACCAGTTAGCCAAACTGAAGGATGGCCAGTTAGCTAAAGTTACACAGCATAGAGTCACATTATTCTGGTTCCTTGGACAAGATCTGAACCAGAAGCCTTCCTTCTGGTTTATCTTGAAGAGAAACTACAGCATCCTTGGAAATGGAGGCCAGCAGAAACATTGGGATTCATCTTAGTAAAACTATTACACTTAGTAAAATTATTTCCACTGGGAATAATGTGTTCACAGTCACAGAACAGCAAAGAAGAACATAGTTGGTGGATAAAAGAATCTGAGTAAATTAGGCAGAGAATCAAATCTATTAATTTCAAAACTCATGTAACTTAAAGTTAACTAATTTCTTAGGAAAAAATTAACTACAGGCAATGACATGGCATCTTCAGTGATGGTGGTGGGTTTCTAAAGGAATTATTTTTAAGAAAGTATTTGATTGAAAAAAATAATGCTCAGTGGAAAGGCAGAGCATGGCTTTTCAGGGCTGATGCTTAAATTTCTGAAATCAGTGGAAAGTTTGCTATATAATAATTATTCTGGTGTTGGCTCAGTTTCACACTTGAACAAGCAGTGTGATCTGCAAGCTGGCAGAGACCAGAAGGTGCACTGGACTCCAACAGACCAGGTACTTAGCTCGCATCAGTAGAGCAAAACTGTTTTACAAAAGTGAGAATCCAACTAATTTCCTGTGCTAGTACTTATAGGTTTTGGATATCCAGAAGGACTGTTTTTGACACCTGAGGTGCTAGTACTTATAGGTTTTGGATATCCAGAAGGACTGTTTTTGACACCTGAGGTCTTTATACAATTCCCATGCTATTTGTCAAACATGCTTGAAGAATTGATCTGCAATACATCTGGTGTCATCTATTTTACCCACCTACTAATGACATTATCCTCATGGTGCCATATATTGGATTTTCAAATGACATAGCCTTAAATAAACAACAGGGCTTAACTTCTAAGACAGGACATTGTTTATAGAAAGACACAGATGTTCACAGAGCTCTCTGGCTGTGTGTAGTGTTGAGCAGTGTTCAGGGCTCAGGAGAGCTCCTGTTGCTTTGTATTTGCTGAATTGTTGGCTCCCACAAAATCTCCTGTTTCCTTTTTCTCTACTGGTTTTCTATCTTTTAAGCAGCCTTTCACCCACCCCATACTTTCTTCCTTCAGAGTACCGGCATACTGAGGCATATGTAGACATGACAAGGCAGAATAGTGATCAAAAAATGTTTTGGATTTGTTTATCCTAATCTCTGTTTCTTTTTTTTTTTTTTTTAACTAAAGGTGTACATTTACAGAATTAGAGAATTGCTGAAGCTGACAGGCACATCTGGAGATCACCTGGCTGACTGATCAAAGCAGGGTGTCTTGGAGCAGGTTGCCCAGGACCATCACCAGTCAGGTTTTGAGTATCTCCAGGGATGGAGACTCCATAACCTCTCTGAGCAACCTGTGCAACAGCTTGACCACCCTCACAGCAAAAGGTGGTGGGTTTTTAAATGTCTAAATGGAATTTACTGCAATTCAATTTGTGCCCATTGCCTCTTATCCACTCACTGAATACCACTGAGAAGAGTCTGCCTCTGTCGTCTTTACTCCCATCTGGTTTATATACATATGTATATATGCATATCCATCCTCCCCACACCCCTTCTCTTCTCCAGACTAAACAATTGCAGCTCTCTCAGCCTCTCTTGGCAGACAAGTTAGCTAAGTCATTGCACAAGATTGTGTATCGTTCTGAAATGATCTTACCCTAAATTATATAAATTTAATTTTTGCATGTTATAAACAGTGTGAAGAGGCACCAGAATGAGGCACAGTCATGTTGAATAATGATGGGATAACCCATCTGAATATCAAATCACTTTTTTTTTTAATTAAGATTCCTCTGTTTAAATCAAATTGGGTCCATTTCTGAAGTTTGAATTGGCCTCAATTTCCTTGGAAAATGGTTTTCTGTATTTTGTTTTCTTTTGTCTACTACAGCCTAGTGTTTTACATTTCTATGATTTTCATCTTTTAATCATGGCTTCACCGTGACTCTGTCAGAGACCTATACATGGTCAGTTTCTTTTCTGTGTTCCTGATATCCTCCTTGCATAACGATGGTAAGTGAAAAGAAGACACCGCCATTAGGATTCACTTCTGTTCACTTTAAAAAGGTGAAAATTACCAGCCATCCTTTTAAGAAGTTAAAAATGAAGCATTTTTCTCATTTTCTCTATGCACTGTCATGAAAACAGACTCAGGGACATGCACAGACTTCAGTCTGAAGTTGCTGACTACATTTGACCCAAACTTTTTATTTATTTTGGTTATTCCAAAGCTTTCTTTTTTATTAGAATATACGCAATCCACATAACATTAATATTGTCTCTCTGTAGCTAAGTGCTTATACCTCTAATGATTCTTATGCAAATGCAAATTAAGTATCTAAAAATGCAGGTGCTTTTACCCTTAAATACTACCCATTCTGTAAGAAGAGGGCAGAGCGATCTCAAGAAAATCTTGCTCCTTAATCCTCTCTGTACTGGGCAGGGTGTCAGAGTGTTTTTGGCTGTGCAGGCTGGTCATTTGCTTCTCAGTGCAATGGAAATATGTATGAATTGAGTGCAAAAGCTCCTTAAGCAGCAAGGTCTGCAGTCCTACCTTTCTGCAACAAGGAGCATCGTTTTCTCAAAGAAAATCTACTTGTGTTTGACTAGATATGATGTGAGGTTGCAAATATCTGAATTCAAGTAACCTCAAAACCTCAAGAAACGCTGTCAAGACACCATGAGTTTTTCCCTACCAGGCTTAGGTACAAAATAGGGACCTCACAAGCCTAAGCCTGGTACAAAAAAAAGCCACAGCCACCAGCCCAGTTCTTGGCTCTGACCTGGGGGAGCTGGATGGGATTACAGAGCAGTTACTATCTGCTCAGCTGAGGAAAGACTAGTAACAAGCTAGTGACTTCTTGGCTGCGGAATGCTGAGATCCAATAAAAACCACCAAACATTGTTTTTTATAACAGAGAAAACCTCTCAACAGAAACATTCACTGTTTATGATTCTCTATAACAGACTGCATCGGCAGCTCCTGCTTGGTAGTCCTGGTGACAGAGCGTCCATTACTAGTGCATTTTCAGCTCCTTGCGCGTGCAGGAAGCCAGTAGGAGTGGAAACATCACTCCTCTTAATACCTGGTTTGTAGGGAGTTACGGTATTCAGCACACCATAGAACTGATCCCCCAGAGCTTCAAGAGGATAACTTCAAAGGACATTTTATGGCATCAAAGGGCCAGAGGAGAGAGAAAGAAGCACAGCAGCAACAATATTTTTCTGCTGCTGGAATTGTGATGCAGGCAGAGAAAAGGAGAGAAAGGAAAATTTAGAAGCTTCAACAATACAAGTTTAAAAAGACAAAACAAAAAAATGCTATTACCAGCACTCCCATGTTTTTTAAATAAACCTTACATTGTAGGTTTGCTCTTAGAAACTTATACCATAGCGGATGACCCAAGGAAGCAGTGTAATTGCTGGAGAAACCCTTTATTTTTTCTAGCTGGTGCTCCAAATTATGTTCTAAACTGCATTACATTGAGAGACAGAGGAGCTGTGTGTGTGGAAGGGAGATGTCATGCACCACATGCTTATTCATTATATAAGCAGTGGACCAGAACAAGACTTCTAGAGGATATTAGCAAGTGGAGTTGTTTCCTTTCCTAACTGTCAACTGGTAAACTTCTTAAAAGTAGATTATTAGCAATTTTCTGGAGAGCCAGGTATTTTTGAAGTGTGTCAGACTGCACATTAAGATACCTGGAAACACTGGAAATGTTTAGTAGACTGTCTCAAAGTTTTAACAAAAATTTAGCAAACCTTTTTTTGGTGAAATCTGGCCTTTGTTGAGAGATGGCAAGGGTAATTCCTTAATCACAGTAATCAATGGCTTAGAAAAACTCTAATGGATGATGCAGTCCAAATCCAGCTGCTGTGGGAGGTGTGAGAAAACCAAGGTCTTAATAATGTCGTAACAACTCTGACTGAAAATCTGTTAATATTGGTGTCCTCACTGAATTCTTCTTGAAACTCATGCAGGAGCTTGGAAAAGTTGCTGGATTGTTTCTGCGAAATATAAAGAATTTAGACAAACTTTCCTAAAGTACGAGGACTAGTAAGGCGCTACCATTTTTAAGGTTTCTAAAGTTAGCAGCAATAACTGTATGTTAGTAATAGTGTTTTTACTGTTTTAGAAAAGATACTAGTTTTTTTTCTATACTATTATTTTGAACATGTTATGCTGGTAAGCTATTGCAAAGGACCATTGCTGGCTGTTGCTTTAAGCTTCTTTACATTTCTTTACCTAAAAACCAACATAAATATGATCTTTCATGTAATCTACCTGGATGGGACAAGAGTTTTCTCCTATTTGTCCAATGTAAAATTTGTGAAATGTTGTGTAACTGTTGGGAACCTCTCCTTCCTTTCCACCCCCAAATAATGACTGCTCTAAATCTGTGCATGTAGACTTTAAGAAATATCACGGGGTTTTTTTTGTGTGGAAAGGAATTAGTGAAGTGTGAAAACTGGCATCATCCCTCCATGCTCCGTTACTAGCTGCTGTGTTCTGCTGCAAGACTTTCTTAGAGTAGCTGGTGTCTGCGACAGGATGCTCACGTGGCTGCTTTGGATAAGTCAGGCTATGCTTATATCCCTGAGCTCTCACTTATGTCTTTCTATGGGTGAACTCGTTGCCTTTGCCTACCCACTCCTCTCCAGCTAGGTAAGTCAAGCAATGCAGGCTTCCTGAAATGTGGTGGAAGAAAATGACTGATTAGAGACACCAAACCTTGACTGTGGCTATTGTGTAGCAGCATATTAACTGAAAGGTTTAAAAAAGCCTCCTTAGCTGAACCACACAGAGGTGTGTCTCTCCATGAAGAGAACTGGGAGGAGAAATAGCTCTCTGTCCCTTTCCAGTTGCATACCACCATGGACTCAGCCACAAAATACATATGCCACGGTTACAGGCAAAAAGTTTTGTCCTCTTTCCCATCCTCTCTCCTTTGACTTGCTCTCTTGAACAGCAGAGGCATGCCCAGGGACACAAAGAAGCAATTTCACTTTGTCCATGCACCTGCAGATGGGACAGTGGAGGAGGTTGCTCGCAGAGCCCTGTGATAGCATCTCCCACCCAGCCCCTCAGTGTCACTTCTGTCCTGCTCAGGCTGAACTTTCCCTGAGGTACACAGGGGAGTGAAGAAGCTGAGCAACAAAGCCCAGTGCACCGCAGGCACTTCTACCGACAGTAGTGTGCCCCAGCTTCAGCTGGACACCTCAGGTCAGCATGCAGCTGCACCATCGTCTCAGCCAGAAAGCTGTCTTGAATAGGAAATAAAATTTCTCCAGGGCCGTCCTTCCCAATTTCAGTTCCTGTAGCATTATGTTAATTACTGGAACTTGTTTTGCCATTAATTAGGTCATTTTGTTTTCCAGCTTATTCGTTTTTTTTTTTAAAAAAAATGACTCCTTTTGGTTTTCTTTCTTTACTAAATGTGGGAGGAAACTGCTCTAATATCAATACTCTGTATTGATCCCCATCAATTTTTATTCCATCCAAACACAAAAGGCAAAAAAAGTACCTATACATTTTAGAAAGTTTAAACAGTTGACAGAAGGTAGTCTATTGTGAAAAGGTTTCAGTGGAAGGACCTTACATCACTTTTTTTGCTAAACAAGTACTATTTTTCTTAAAAAGTAAAGGAAATTTTAATTCTCAGGTATCATCTCTGGGATTATTTGGTATCTTAGCTTCATATAATGCTGTTCTGATGCATGCATACATGTGTCTTTGTACACCTGTGTGTGTGACCGGTGTGGGGTCACAGACTTAGACTTTCCTAAGCCTCTTGCAGTGAAAGAAAGGAAGGCATGTTGTCACCAGAAAAAAAATAGCCTTTCAGCTAACATTAAATTCACAGACCTCCATGGATTTCAACTGAGGATCTGGCCCAGCGTGTTTGTTATCTCCAGATAAATCTGCCTGGTATGAGCCTTCTCTATATGAATGAGAGTGAAACTAAGTGGTCCCCAAAAGCAAAAGGTCTATGATGGGCTTGCACCAGCTAAAAGCCTATGACTAGGTGGATGTGAACTTCGACCTGGTATGCTATGATTTGATTTGTGAGATGTGCAGCATTGGCCCTCTGAGAGTTGCTCAGGGAGAAAATAACATCTGCTCTATGACTGGCTGGCAAAACCTTTTTGTAGTTATAATCAAACAGCAATTATTTTGTTGGAGGGTAAACAAGATAAACAGTCCGTGAATTAACGACTGCAACATCATTTCTTATTTTGCTGCTGGAGATGTACAGCAGAGCCTCAAATACATATACTGCTTGCTTTTAAAGCAGCTCTAGCGAAAGCCGAGCCAGAAGAGACTCTTCTGGATTCACCAGAGCTAATGTAGCTACACTTATCTGCAGAGCTCAGACCCTTGTGCCCTGACTGGAGTTTCCCCCCTCCTGTTTTCAACCTTCCCTCCACCTCTATCAAACCTCAGGCTCAAAACAATCACTCTACTGTCCCCAGAAATTTCTGTGTAATTTGTTTTGAGAAGAATTCCATTTCCACCAAGTTTGGCTTTTTCAAACCATGCCCCACTGAGAAGCATTTTCTGTGACCATTTGGCACTCAGTGGTTATGAACAGCTGTTGTGCCGTTTCCCTCAGCTGACTGCACTGCTCATTACCTGAATGAGGACTACAGCATTCCCTGCAAGTCCTCGCACAAGGACTGAGCATTGCTGACAGCAGATTCAAGTGTTGGTCTTGAGAAACACCTAAAGCTGACCACTTCTCTACTTAAACCCACAGCACCTGTTGGTCTATCATTTATTGTGCCCCACTGGAAGTCTCTTTGGTGTATGCTTCATATTTGTTTCTTTATGCTTCATATTTGTTGAGGATCAGCTTGAACGACACAGACAAATGTTTTGATATGAATCATCTGGCACTTTAACATATTTTATTAATACAGCTTTGTAAGTGTGAAAATCCTTATCTGCTGCCAGTAGAACTCTCCTATCTTTTGCTTGTTTTGCTTTATTTTGCTTTAAA
This sequence comes from Charadrius vociferus, assembly GCF_000708025.1. Lineage (NCBI taxonomy): Eukaryota > Metazoa > Chordata > Aves > Charadriiformes > Charadriidae > Charadrius > Charadrius vociferus. The sequence continues at coordinate 680,218 of NW_009647211.1, forward strand.
CTTTCTCCAGTTCACAGAATCATAGACTTGTTGAGGTTGGAAGGGAGCTTTAAGATCATTGAGTCCAACCACCAACCTAACACTGCCAAACCCACCACTAAACCCATGTCCCTCAGCAACATGTCTCCCTGTCTTTTAAATACCTCCAGATGGTTATCCCCCCTTTTCCCTGGCCAGCCTGTTCCAATGCTTGATAACCCTTTCTGTGAAGAAATTGTTCCTAATACCCGTCCTAAACCTCCCCCGTTGTAACTTGAGGCCACTTCCTCTCATCCTATTACTTGCTACTTGAACAAGAGACCAACCCCCACCTCTCTACAACCTCCTTTCAGATAGTTGTATGGAGCAATAAGGTCTCCCCTCAGCCTCCTTTTCTCCAGACTAAACAGACCCAGTTCCCTCAGCCGCTTCTCATAAGACTTGTGCTCCAGACTCCTCACCAGCTTCATTGCCTTTCTCTGGACGCTCTCCAGCTCCTCAATGTCTTTCTTGTAATGAGGGGCCCAAAACCGGACACAGTATTCAAGGTGTGGCCTCACCAGTGCCCAGTACCGGGGGACAATCACTTCCCTAGTCCTGCTGGCCACACTGTTCCTGATACAGGCCAGGATGCTGTTAACCTTCTTGGCCACCTGGGCACACTGCTGGCTCATATTCAGCCGGCTGTTGACCAACACCCCCAGGACCTTTTCTTCCAGGCAGCTTTCCAGCCACTCTTCTCCAAGCCTGTGGCGCTGCATGGGGTTGTTGTGACCCAGGTGCAGGACCTGACACTTGGTCTTGTTGAACCAGTTCCAACCTTCTACTTTATATTCTTTACCAGCAACATTCCTTGTCTTGCAGGCATTGCACATATATTACACCGGCCACCAGCTGCAGATTTCCCTCTTTCTTTTTTTAACTACTTTGGCCTATGAGAACATAGCATTTATAGGAGGGTGTTACAGGTGGGTCCTGGAGCCATTGCTGCAACTGTGTTGTACCTGCGTTTTACAATGGAGATTAAAGTAGGTGAAATAATGATCCTTCCTTGCCTGAATATGTGTGAAGGAAGCACAGGGAAGGCAGAGGAGAACAAAAGCATTCAGAAACAAAATGCCGTACAATGGCTAGCTTGATTCCACTAAACAATTTACCCAAAATGAGCATAGGTCCAAGATGATTCAGTTTCTGAGGTGTGAATAGGGCATGTTTAGAAAGGTGCCTATTTGAGTAGGTATATTATGCCATTAGGTAACACAGTGAAGCATCTTCTTGACAAATGAACATCCCAGAGACAAGTCTGAAGCAAACTGTACAGTAAAAAAAAGGTGGGTTTGTGGGATAGTTTCTTCAAAGTGACAAAGTAACAATATTTTAATTTTAATTTTTCACGGTGTAATTGGTGTCATATGCTCAGTTAATATTTAGTAATTCATATTGTAATTACCAAAATTGATTATTTTAGAAAATCCTAATGGATTTTGTCCATTAGAAAAACATCGAACAAACAAGTATCTAGTCATTATCACTAAAATTCCTAGTTTACCTGACTGCAATATCTAAGAGGTTAATCTTTTTTGAGATTAAAAATTTAAACTGCAGAGCAAACGGTCCTTGCTCATGCCTTGGGAATCAGTTCAGATTTTCTGTAGAACACATCTCTGTTTTCTTAAAATAGATCAAGGTTTTCTAAGCCAAACTTTTTATCTGCTACAGAACCTGGGTGCGCAGAAGGTAGAGGCAGTGATCCATCCAGCTCAGAATCACATTTCCAAACCTGGGCACCATCAGCTGCACCAGAAGAGTATAAAGACCCATCTCACTGGACAAATGTGAGACTGCATGAAAAATGTTCCATTTCATTAAATCTGATTTGATTATGGACAAAAGGAAGACAGCTTGCTCTCTTTGTCGTGTTCAGAATTACCATGAGTGTTCATACAGCCCAAAGAGATGAATGCCGTTGAGTGCTACAAAGCTTCTGACCTCAGCAATGTTTCTTGGCAATGAATTTCACAAGTTAATTATGCACTAACAAAATGCATTTCCTTCCATTAGTTTGAAATGTATTGTCTGTCAGTTGCATAGGCTATTTCCTTTCTTTATCCTTTTTGTTGTTGTTGTTGGGGATGGTGGTAGTTCAACCTCTTTTCCCTGGCTGATGCCTGCCCAACCCACCAAAGATGCTTTAGGGGTCTTATGAGGCTGGTGAGGAAATGGGAACCATTACCCTGTTAAAGCCTAGCTGTCTTTTATGTGTGTTAAGTCATTATATAATTGCTTTATAATTTAAAGTTCTTTGTATCTTGCATGCAGAGTCTCTGTGTACAAAGCTAAAAGCAGCTGTACAAACTGACCCAAGAAAAGGTGGTAATAAGCCCTCAACAGACAGGAAAACAAATACTGGAAGAAAATGTTTCTCCGAAACAATTTGTCACTGCTATATCTGTTGAAATAAAATGCAAAGTTAACCGAAAGGACATATGGCAAACAAACACTTAAAAATCTGAAGTAATCTTAAGAGGCATTTTCCATGGAAAGAACATGCAATACTTGCAGTGCAAGGAGTATTCAAGCAGATAGAGCAGTATCGTGGTAAGCAAGTCCCTCTTGACATTTTGTGGTAAACCTGTGCCATCCATGACAACCATACTACTTTTGCTGTACTTACTCCGAATCTCTTCTGCTCTTCATTTTTTTAGGATTAGAGGAGCTAGAAGGAACAGTGTGTGCTTCCTTCTGTGTGCCTTTCCTGTACAAATAGCCACTAAATATCTGCTTGTGCTTTTGATTTGGCTATATTCTGCTTGCAAAGTATCTCTGAATGATTAAATTGACTCAGAAGAAGGGCAGTAATAGGTTATTAAGCCCTTTCACCCCATCTGCTTGTCACAGCTATTTGGGAGCACTTTGGCTAGCAAGAGTAACAACGCTGATACCAGGTTTTGCAGTCATTGTCTACCATGTGCAGGAAAATGTCAGGACAAATAAGCCTGAATACTGGCAAGACCATCAGCATTAAACTTCCTGGTGAACCAAAAGCTTCCTTTAGGTGCAAATATTTTACTCATAATAAGCATAGAGGAATAGAGTGAACTATCAGTGTTCTGCATTCCAGAAATAAGTACTGGTTAGTGCTTCATTCTGGCTGCTGCTAGTTAAATGGCAGCATGCAAATAGTGCCACATGGGAGAAACCAGTAGAGATGACAAATGTTAAAGTGATTTGTTCAGTGTTGGGTCAGATTTCTTTCTGTTGGGACAGTTTTCTTTCACTGGCCATGTAGATTCCCAGTAGGTTTAATAAATTTCTACTTCACTCAGAGTTTATTTTCCTCCCTTCCTGATTCCAGTGTTGCTCTTCAGAAGTGCCAATGGAAAACAACAAACAATAAAAATTCTAAGGCCAAATGCTCTGAAATGTCTTTTACCAAGTAATTAATAAATATTTCATTCAGAGTTTTTATATGGAAGCTTGAATTGTTTTCTGAGAAGTTCTGCTGTCAAATTTGGAGACTAAAAGCTATCACGGAAAAGATAACTGGTCCAGAGTTATGTGCATTGCTCTTGAAAATGTTTATCATATAGATACTGATACCATCTCCAATACATCATTACCAGAACAATGTCTAAAGTCCCTGATTCAAAATGTAATGCCTGGAATAGATCTGATAGTATATCTACTTGGAACTCTGTCTAAAGTCATCACCTATATAAGATTCCTGACTTGAGATCAACAACACAACAAATGCAGAAAAATAATACAGGAGTTTCTAACAAATGCATGGAAAACTATCTCAATCTTTTATTGTATTTTCTTTAAATTACCTGGTACGGGCTACAATCTGATCTCTGAGAGTCCATTATAACTAGAATTTGGGAAGATACTTATGCTGTAATAACCATGGACAACTGAGATATGTATCCTTCATATTCTCTGATCTCTATCCCAAACAAACTGAATAATGAGGATATACAGATATATTTATTATTAAAATATATAATAGTCCTGTAAGCAGTTACTGAACAAAGATTTCTAAACGTCTCATTCATTATGATGATTCTGAAATTTTCTTAAGTTCTCTGTAAAGAAGCCCTGCATTGTCTTAGATCATTGTGAAATACTGAACAGTTAATGTATAGCATCACGAACAAATCTGTTTATAAATACAAACATTGCACACAAGACCTCTTTACAAAGTTCAGTCAGACAACTGATGTTTATAGCTTGCTGTATTTAAAAACCATTGCTTTTACAAGCTTACAATGTCAAAGGTTTATTTAAAACCAACTTGCTTACTTGGAGAAAAGTGTTCTGCTATGAGCATTGTCAACTGAAAAGTCCCACACACTGGTTTTGGACACTGATTGCAAACCTCCAGAAAGACTTGGTTTTGTTGGGGTTGATCATGTCATGCAGCTGTGGCAGAGGATGATTATGTCAGCTGCAACTCTTGCAGTCTTGCATGACTGACTTAGGTGGAAGAATTATTATGAGGAGTGTTTTTCTTACTTAAAACGTCCTACTTTTATAGTGAAAGTGTAAGATACAGTTCTATTTGTAAACAACTGAAGCGTAATATCTGCAATACATCATGTAAAGGTATAATCACTGTCAAAATGACAAGGCAACATTACAGAAAGTGACTGCTATAATTGACAGAGATGGTGATCAGGCTCTGAAACTGTTTTCTGATTGCATATTCATGATTCCTCTCTATAATATGCTACAGTTACTGTGTGAGTTATTCTAAGCAGATGTTTTAACATGACTAGACTGACACCTTGTACTTTGAGATTTGCAAGTCTAATCTTTAACTCTCCGCTTTTTCTCCAAATGTCTAACTCTTGACACATGGACTTAGTTGTGGGATAGATCAAAGAGCACGTGCACATGAGAGCACACCAAGCAGTTGCATCCATGTTGCCACACTGGTGATAGTGGTTTACTAGTAAAGCAATACCCCAGTGTCTGCCACCATATAGCCCACCCCACCGTAGCTGTGAGTAGTTGGTGAACGCTCATTCAGCAGTAGCAGAGAAACACGCTCTAATATGTGCCCGTGAACAGATCATTTGTCTGAGTTGCTCTCTGGCCTTGGGTAGCTCTTTGTAAGCTGGCTCTTCTGTTGGCTAATTGTTTGAATCATTTAGCTTTTAGGCAGCTACTTCCAAGATGCTGTGCCACAACACAACAGCGAATGGCAAAGGCTCGGAGACTTGCAGAAGTAAGCTCTCGACCTGTCCTGTGTGTAAGTAGAAGGCAACGATCTCTCTCCATTCTGATGGTGATTACTACATTTTTATTCAAGCTCAAAGAGAAGTTTGGAGGGAAAAAAGCAAAGACACTCTATGTTCCTATTCTTCCCTTCATTGTTTGTGTTTCTAACACAGAAGAGTTGGGCTATATTCCAAATAAACGTGTTTTTTTTTTTCTTTTCCCAGGAAGTGACAGTTTATCAGAAGCTGAAGCTCTATACAACAAGTACACTCTTGGAATTTTTCCACATCATATAAATACATGCACAGTGGGCCAGAAAGGAAGTGACTGTAAGGGGCGTTCGTGAAGAATGTGCAAGATAGATGAGGGAATTGCACAATGACTCCTGTTTGCTCCTTTTTCTGATCCTACTGTTAAACATTACACAGAAAAATTTTAATTTCATATCAGCGCAAAAGAAGAAAGGGTGGATTTTATAATCTTAAAAATATCTTGTGCAAAGAGGAACTACTAATTTCTATCCACCTCCATTCAGGAGCAAAGAAAGTGTATACTAAAGGGTGTAATTCAAGACTTAAAGGCACATGAGGGATTCCAAATTTACTGTTGCTTTGTCCACTTAGTGTCTTATCTTTGACCTTCCTCAAATCACACCCTTTCCATCATCTTCTTAGGTGCTTCTGCCTGCCTTTTCATGGCAGAAAATCCAGAAATCTTTACATCCTCTAATGTTGCTCTCCATGCAGTTCACGTCCAGAAGGCACCATGCACCACAGCCATGAGGATTTGAAAAGTCTCTTTTGACTTAAATATGCTTCTGATTCAAAGAAGAGAGAGGCCTCTGTCTGCAAAGTGGACAGCTAGCAAAATGCTGCACAGGCCACTGAAAACTCATTTTTCTGCATGAGGGACAGTGGCCAACATAAAAGGTCACTTTAATTTTGCTCTCTTTGTGTATCTGCTGGAAACGCTGTATTTGTCATACATTAAGCATGACTAAATCACATGGCTGGAAGATCTGCTGTACCTAAGATTAAGGCAACAGGTCCTGTTTTTTTTTGACAAAACCGGTGAACTGCAAACCTAGACTTTCAGGCCACTTAAGCTGGGTTTAAGATATTTGCAGAGAGAGACAGAGAACACTGTTGCATCTGGTCCTCTAAAGGGGAAAAATTCATACAGCAACACCACAGACTGCTTGCAGCATTTTTACAGTTCCAGTTCAGCTTGCAGCAGCAGCCACAAAAGCATTCAGCCAACCAGAAAACTTCGCTTGTTGAGCTCATTTTTAATGCATGCCTAAATGGGAGAATGCATTTAAGAAGATGGGTGGAGCTCCAAAAAAATCTGCTCCTTTCAGGAGCAACCTTTCAAATATCTCCCTGTTCTCCCAAGCTCCAAACCAACTGTCAGCTGGACAGAAAGAGTGAAATCACATAAGACAGCCAAGCTGATCAAACCTCGCTGTCAACAGAGAAGGTCTGAATGACTTTTCTGTCTGCCTATCCCCTGCTGTAGAGACCTACACCCTCTTTTGCACCTGCTGTGAGAGCCATCAGTAAGCTCCATGTCCAGTGGTGATGTCTACTCACTTATTCTGAGCATTTGTGTTCTTCAGTGCCCTCAGAGAGTGGCTTCCTCTCATTTTCTCGATAGGACAGTGTCTGTGGCACACTGCTTAGCTGCTGCTCTCCTTACATTTTGCTCTGTCTACTAGTCACACAACAATAACCAGAAGTGCTCTTCACCGCTGCTGACTTGCAAAAGGTTTTTTCCAAAACCCAGTAGCCCCAAGTTCTCCACCATGGAATGGAGGCCAGGATGCAGCTGGCAAGGCAGAACATCTGTGACTCTGCTGTATTTACATTAAAGCATACGAAGCAGGAAATGTTCAGCTTAGAGCCTGCATTGATATTTCCCTGGAAACAGTCCTGCTAGGTGAGACAGCAACTTTTAGCTAAAGATGCATACTTCTTAATTTGCTCCCTCCAGATTCAGTATGTTGCCATGGTGCCTTCCCTGGCAAAAAAAAAAAAAAAAAAAAAAAAAAAAAAAAAAAAAAAAAATCCACCCTGGACTTCTGGGTTGGCTTCTCTTAGCCAGCAGCATAGGCATATGGAAACAGACCCTACAGGCAGAAGGTGACCTCTTAACGTAGGTGCACGTCAGGCTGAGGTATGCTCTCTAGGGCTGAACAGTTCCCAAACCAATTTGAAATTACATTATGGCTTGCATGGGACTGCTGTTGTTGTCCCTTTAGTATTACTGCTCTGAAAGAAACAAGCAGAGCTTGCCAGGCACCATGGTTTCTGTTTCATACTAAATGTGTTACTTTTCCAAAGTTGGGCAAAACATCAGCTTTCCAGTTGGGTGATGAAGCTACAAAAAAGTGTAAAAAAAACCCCTGTTCTACCTAAAGTATTTAGTTGTGTTTTATGTTCGGATGTTTTGCTTGGATTTTTTTTTTTCTGTTGTTTGACTTTTAAATATTATTTGTTTGCAAATAAATACATATATAAATATTAAAGACTGTTAAAAGAAGTGAGAATTTCTGGTTAGCACTGAGACTGGCCTCCCTCAAAACAGGTTGTACTTACACCGTGTAGTTATGATTGTCCACCACAACTACAGTCATTCCAGTATTTAGTCCAAGCGTGTCATTTCACTGATGTTAGTATGTGTTATGAAAGAGGCCTGGAATATGGGTTCCAAACACCCTGATGTAATGCAACTAGACTGGTAAGGGATTTTTCTCCTATAATTCCGTAAATAACAATAATAATTTATGTGTTGATAGATCCTCCCAGCAACACTAAAATAGTGCTAATTCAAGGCTTTCCTCTCTGCCTAATATGGTCACATTCATTGCATAGACATTGGTCTGGAGGGTGTGTTTATTACCCAGAAATCCACATGGTAGCATGTGCTTCTATTTATTTTGGGTATCAGGACAGGTAAGCTGCATCGAACACTGCCTGATTCATTGTTCATTCCTACATGTTTCTGTTTCTGGACTTCACAAACTAATTAATCTCACAGTTCTTTAACTTTTGTGATTGTAATGTAGTCTTAGTTCTGATTTGAAGATCGTCAAAGGTGAAAGGTATATTAAACATTACTGAGCTTAGAGCTTTTGAGGAGAAACCGCTACCAACATACACTTACCTGCAGTTTGGATATATGCCTCCCTTACAGTCTTTTGTGCTTTTTTTTATTCTGGAAGGCAAATGATTTTTTTCCCCACTGAGAACCAGAAATTAAATTTAGATGTGTAACAGCTATCAGGAGACTATTTCATTGTTTTACAAGGCTGTTAGAGCAGTAGGACAATCAAAAGAATAATTTTTGAAACCTTGGTTTGTAGAGTTAAACTCTTCAAAATTTGAGTGTTTGCATCACTGGATCCATTTTGAAGATGTGAAGCCAGAAGTTTGCAGAACTTTCACCTCGAGGAATCTCTTTACCTTTCTGCTTCGCAGGCATTAGCATTTCCAGAGACCCTCTTAGGCAGAACAATCCTTCCTTCTGGTGTGGCTGGAGAACTGACTCCAGCATTTGGAAGGGGAAATTACCTGATTTCCTTCTCTTCTGTGACTGCTGTAGGCACTGCACTGCCTGACAGTGTGTGTCCAAGGATTTCATGTACTCTCAGTTCTACTATCAAATCTTGCCATTCTTCCAGCAGACCAGAACCTATTTAAGGACTTCATCAACTTTTTGGGGCTCTGGATTTATGTTAAATCTAGTTGTCCTTTGGTTAGGTGGTGTTTTAAGGACACTGTACTAGAAAGACTTTGGCATCCCTTTCCAGATGAAGCTTGGGTGTTATGTTTCCTGGGAAGGGGGACATTAAAGTCTTATTAAAGGACTTGGATGTCTCATTTCAGGCTCCAGAAGGAACAATGTGCCCATATTCAGAAATATCCAGATAAGACAGGAAAAGTAATATTATAAAAAGTAAAAAACATTACACATGAAAAACCATAATCTGTCAAATTCCTAACAGAGTACTACCCCTTAATATTGCTTATTACGACACAGCCTGATGAGGTTATTGGTTATTGCCAAAAAGTATCAAACCTTTATTGTGAAAGAAAATTGCTGTAAGCACCATCACAGCAAAGACTCTACAAGGTTGTGGTAGGTTTGAGTAGATCTGGAACATTCATGAAGCGCAGCAGTACATCAGCTAACACAAACCAGAATGATGTTATACCGTAGCTTGGGTACAATAACTCTTGCGTTATGTGAGGGGGCAGCCAGTTCATTATACTGCAACTGTTAACCTTGAAATAAACATGAGGATATTATCTTTCCCTTATCTGCATGGTCTAGAAAATATTTGTGATCATGCAGATTTTGGAAGAGGTGACAAGGAAGATTATTTTTATTAAATCACAATGTATTTTTGCAATTGTATTGGGTTTGCATGGCAAGGTTTTGATAGTGGCAGGGTTACATGGGTGGCTTCTTTGAGAAGCTGCCAGAAGCTTTCCCCATATCTGGCAGAGCCAATGCCAGCCAGCTCCAAGAGGGACCCACCTCTGGGCCAAGGCCGAGCCCATCAGCGATGGTGGTAGCACTTCTATGATAACATAATTACGAAGGGGGAAAAAACTGCTGCAAAAAAAAAGCCAGCATCAGAGAGAGGAGTGGGATATGAGAGAAAGAACTCTGCAGACACCAAGGTGGTTGAAGGAGGGGGAGGAGGTGCTTCAGGTGCCAGAGCAGGGATTCCCCTGTAGCCTGTGGTGAAGACCATGGGGAGGCAGGCTGTCTGCCTGCAGCCCATGGAGGTCCATGGTGGAGCACATATCCACCTGCAACCCATGGAGGACCCAACACTGAAGCAGGTGGATGCTCCAAGGAGCCTGTGACCCCGTGGAAAGCCCCATGGGGGAACCACCCTCAAGAAGTCTGTTCGTGAAGGACTGCACCCTGTGAAAAGGACCCATGCTGGAACAGTTCGTGAAGAACTGTGGGAGGAACTCAGTCAGAAAAGTTCATGGAGAACTGTCTCCCATGGGAGGGACCCCACGCTGCAGCAGTGGAAAAGTGTGAGGAGTCCTCCCCCTGAGGAGGAAGGAGCAACAGAGACAATGTGTGATGAACTGACAACAATTCCCACTCCCCATCCCCCGACACCACTCGAGGAGGGAAGGTAGAGAAAATCAGGAGTGAAGTTGAGCCCAGGAAGAAGGTGGGGGGGAGTGGGAAGGGGGGAGAGGGCGTTTTAAGGTTTGGTCCTATTTGTCACTGTCCCACTCTGCCTTTTGACTGGCAATAAATTAAATTAATTTCCACAAGCTGCGGCTGTTTTGCCCATGACAGTAACTGGTAAGTGATCTCCCTGTCCTTCTCTCGACCCACCAGCCTTTTGTCATGTTTTTCTCTGCCCTGTCAACTGAGGAGGTGAGCGATAAAGCAGTTTGGTGGGCACCTGGTGTCCAGCCAGGGACAACCCACCACAGCAATTCTACCACTTTTTAAAGATGTCATACTTTGATATGAAACACTGCACATTTTGAAATTATGGCCTCATAAAGTTTGTTCTGTTAGTGTTAAAACAGGCCTATCAATTTTTAGCACATGCTGGAACTTTTTTTGGAAAAAAAATCCATGGTTGGATGGATGCAGTTTGTGAGAAAATGAAATGTTTTGTAGGAATTTTTCCCATTTTGACAAAAAAGTTACAAGAAATTAAAGCCTTTTAAGATATTTTCAATTTTCTTATGTCAAAGCTTTTAATGAACGTCAAAACAGCTTTTGCTTCAAATAATGGAGTATCTTCATGTGTTATAAGTCTATACATTATAAGTTATATTAGTATATGCTTAATATTCTGCCTTTAAAGTTTTATAAAAGAATGTTCTCTTTGAGAACAAAATGTTTTGATGGTGTTGGCAAACGTTTAGAAGTTTATGAAATTAGTATTTTCATTTTTTAATTTCATGGTAGATTTTTAATTTCATGGTAAATATATGAACCTTATGACTTTTGGTTTCTATATGAAGTAATATTTTTCAGCTAACTGCTAGCAATGTCTTCAGAACACAAATTGTATGTAATGAGTTTTCTTCACTGTTTATGAATAACTAATAATGCACAATTTTTCCCACAAGATGGCAGTGATGAGTTGTGAAATTTATGGGAAAAGAGGTATGGAGACACGTAAAAACCTCTGTGAAAGCAGAAGATACAGGTTTGATAAACCAGGGAGAATGAGGTGTTACAGAGTCATAGGGAAAGCTCCAGCTTTAGTTCACTCTTGTGGACAGAGTAGCATGTATTTTATTGTAAGTAAGATTATATACCATGGTGCTTTTCGATAGCATCCCAAAACTGGCTGCAAGATCTAATTATGATCGTGTAAGATATTTTTTTAACTGAAGTGTGTGTGTCTGTGTGTACAGATTTGTCTCTCACATACATATTTTTATATTATTCATATGTCTGCAAAGTGTCCACATATGAAGTCTGCTGTTAATTGAATGGTAAGAACCCACAAGTCATTTGCCTAGAAAAAAAATGTGAAGCAGAAAAGGCATTTAAAGTGACAAAAAAAAAAAAAAAAAAAAAAAAAGAGAGAAAGTCACTACAAATGTAGTGACAAATACATGTTAGGAAATTGGTATTTTATTAATAATATCAATATTTCTTTATGCCAAATCTTGCTCTGAATATCCTTCTAATAAACACTTAAAAATCTGCAAGTCATGAAATGCTGCATAGCAGTGAGTTGCCATAAACACACAGTAAAGAACCTGTTCAGTCATGATGGGAACCATCATCGGAATGAACACAACGATCTTGCCTATTCCTAACTGAGAAATACAAACACATTTTTCCTCCATCATCATAAGAATCCTTCAAGTCTTTTCATCTCTGGTTTAATCTAAGCTTGGCAATAAAGCAAGTGGGAGTAAGGAAGCTGAAAGAGCAAATCCCATGCCTTAAGAAAAAAATGTGTTTTTTTCCCTTTTTTGCATGAAGCAGGGCAGCTTGGGATCTGTCTGTCTGTCTACACATATTTATATATGCGCGCGCACACACACTCTGAGTATTTCCAGGTTTTCCAACCCTATTTCCCAGCAGAATGTACACCTATATTCTTACGTATGAATACTACTTTACTGTGACAATGCAATGAATAAACATTTTCTGAAGATGTCGCTAGTGAGTAGGTGCAGACAGAGGGAACAGTGCCAGCTTACGGTGGCTCAGGAGCTGTCTACCTGATTTAAGCCTCTACTTAAATCACATCTGTGAAGCTGCGAAGTATGGCAGGTTTACTAGAGGTAATGTAAAGCCTTGCTCTGGAATTTGTATGAGGAAATAGTTCACCTAAATACATCCCACAAAAGTTAAGAATGACATTTCAGAAATCATGGCTTGGCCCCATCCAGCATGTACTCTTGCTGACGAAGGGTCACGTTCAGACACCCGTGTCTTTCCAAAACATGAGTGGGGTGGCTGAGGACGTCTGCTTTCCAGCATAGCAAGGAAACAGACTTGGTTCTTTCTTCCAACATTGCAAAGTCAAGTTTCTACTTCGCAGCTTCAAGATGGGTTTCAAACAAGATGACATTATTACAATGTCAAGTCAAGCATCAGGTTGCTCTTCAGAAGCAAGGAGAGTTGTCAAACAGGTTCAGAGCCAGCAATGCAGCAAATTTGGAAGGAAATGATTGGTTTTCTCGGGTGCTGTAGAGTGGACTGGAAGAGGTATGGTAGAGTGCAGGGGACAGAAAAAGCTTGAGCTGAGTCTTTCATAACCCTAAGTTGCCCTGACTGTCCCTCTATCACTATTACTCTGTCTGAGCTTTAAAAGTACTGTGATTTACAGAAATGCACTTTTAGAGGTCAAAAAGACTGTAGAAGCCATCTCCCTACTGTTGGGCAAATATGGATGTAGGCCATGGCTTAAATTGCTTGCCTAAGCTGTTGGGAAAGAAATTCCAGTGGGAAGGATGTTCCACAAGTCACAGAGAGCATTCCTTCCCTGAGAGTTTGAGTTTTTGCTAATCTCTAGCACAGCTTTCCTTACAATCTATCGTCTGTATTTGAAATCTGTTGTGCTGCCAATGACACACAGGAAGAACAAATGGTCAGGATTTTCTTTATTAAAAAGATGCAGTTATTTGAGGAAAATTACCTTAATCTTCTACACTACATGTCTTTTTTTTCTATTTACATTAAATGAAATCTAGTGTTCTTTCAACCCTTTGTCACTTTTTCCTTTTTTAAGACTGTTTCAAACTCTTTCCAGCTTATCACTGTATTTTTTTTCAAATATGGTGCCTGGAACCAGATGCAGTACTCCCGAGCCGGTGCTTCTGACTTCACTGAGGAAGGAGTTCCCAGCATTGCTTTTGCTGAAATGTCATTTATTGGGTTTTTTTCGCTGTTGGCTAATGACCAAGTTCTCACTTGCTGTGTAAGTGCTACATCCATTGAAGGCTTTGAAGGATGATTTGTATCTCCTGTAGATCTGTTTCTCAATCTTGACCAGGATAACTTCTTTTTTTTTTTTCATGACAGTTTATGGCTTTCCTGCTCTATGCAAATTTTTGTTATCTCCATTTGCTAAGACTTAGAAACCCCCTCTGCTGAAATCCTGAAGAGTTGTACTATTCTCATCAATGAAAGCTAAATCAAATTCTGAATGTCTAAAAACTAATTGATGCATCATTTAAGTATTCCACTGGCAAATGCAAGTAAGGTGCAGGCTGTATCCTGGTCTTTCTTGGTATGCATTAGTTTTTACTGGACAAAAGTGACTGTCAGACACCTTTATGTTTTCAAAGCTACTTTGTTGAAACATAGAAAGACTGAGAGGATTTTGTTTGCTGAAATGAAGCTTACTTTATAGATGTTAGATGTGCTTTTTGACTCATTACAGTGTCAAGTTGACACTGGTGTTTGGATGACTCAAACAAGAATGGGAAGTCTGATTTCCACAAATACCCTGTTTTATGGCATTGGAGTAAGCTGTTTTGATCTATTTTTCATTGAGGTTGTTTGGTTTTTTAAAGTATATCAACATCAATCATGAGTATGTGTATGCATTCTTTCCCTTTCTGAGCTTTTTAGGCTGACTTCGGACCTTCAAATGTTGCTAAAGGCAGACAAAGCAAGAAATTAAAATGCAATTTAGCTGTGCAATGGAGTTAAAAGCAAACCAAGTAGATCATAGTTTGTACACATCAGTTTATCAAAAGAAAAATTCATCTTGGCTCCTGAAATGAAGTGCCTGCAAGAAAAAAACACAGAAGCTGAAGTTAAAAAGAAGCCTAAAAGGTATTTTCACTTTTCTTCTGCCATAGTATCATCTCTTTGATACAGGATTTATCTCATCCAAATGCAGGCTTCCAAATGGAAACCACTAGTGCTATACTATAAACGAGTAATTATCTTACCTTTTCTGTGTCCTAACATACTGAAGAGTATGAAAGTTTTACCTCCATTATGAGTTGACTTAAACTCTGTTGACTACTTTGTCACAGAAGGAAAGCATACTCATAAAAAAAAGTCTCCATTTGTTGGAATTAGATTTTTATAAAATCTGTGTTCCTGACAAACTTAATAGCATAACAACTGTTTCAAAGTACAATTGAAGAATGCGGGAATGGAAGTGACTTTGGTGCTTTTGATTCTTGTAATTGTGAAAACAAGATACATCTCCAATGTGATGTTTCAGGCGTTGTTAGAACTATCTCATAAGTATGTGGTGGCTTGTAGTTAAGCAAGAGGGAACAAATGGAATTGACACATTAGTGTTCCAAATTCCTGATAAAAAGCTGGTTTACAAGTTGAAGGGAATGGTGGCGAAATGGATGCTATAACTAATTATGTTGTTTTTCGTATTTGCACAAGCATAAATAAGAATAGAAATTGCTCAGCTTTCTGCATTGGAGAATAATACTCTCTTGTGTGTATTAAACTGTAAACACCCCAAAAAGCAATATGCAAAAGTTTCAATAATTCATGTTCACACATCACTTGGTTTTGGGAAGGAGAAGGCTGAATCTATGATATGACTCAGGCTCATATTGTAAAGAAAGTGAACAAATTCATTTAAAGCCTCGTTCTACTTTGAAAAATGTGTGGTCTCATGGGCATTTTATATATCTCTTCATCATCTCTTCATTTGGGCCATTTACAAGTAACATTAAAACATTTTATGATAGCTGGCTCTGAAAAGTTCCTGGAACTTGAAAGTGAAAATTTGCTTTTTACATGTCACCAGAAATAAGGATTCTGAGATAGTCAATTTTCCAACTACTCTGTTGATAGCAAGTCAGAAGAGGACCTAACCCATTCTCCCAGCTATGTTCATGTATGGATGGAAAAATAAAAAAAGTATTTTGCTCACATAATGCAACCAGCAACTCTCTGAACACAAACAAGGAGTAGAGCTAACAGTACTTTTATCATCATTTTCTAAATTAGAAGTTTTATAACTAGTGCGTACTAAAGAAGGAAGAAAAAAGAATGAATTTGGTGTAACTTGGTGGATTCAACAGTCCTGTTTGACTTTCAGCCTACAGCTGAGGTACAATGTTTTTTCTCTCCCTTGGCTATTCTCAAATTTCAGCCTGGTTTTGTGTGAATCTGAGATTTTTTCAACCTCTACCTTCTTCTGATTAAGAGGCTCCACATTTTTAATTATTGTTTACATGTTGAAGAGATTCACCAGGACATGTAAAAACTTCACCAGGTTCTGGAGAAACTCAGAGTAAAAAGACAAGGCTGTCTTCAAAAGAGATTATTGCCCTCTCTGAGGAATGTTCCATGGAGTAATTTTTTTTTTATTTATTATTTAAATAAAATGTAAAGCTTAAATTCAGGGACAATTTCACCTTTTCCCAGTGGTTATTTTGTGAGAAGTACTTCCATTTTCAGTTTTACTTGCAAACTAGGCTACGCTGGAAAAGCCAAGAAAAAACCCAAAGCACTTGCAGATAAAGGCTACAAGCCTATGTTTTTATATCTGCTAAGTTTTGCCTGGTTTGACATCAAAATGATGTGAAACTACAAATTTCTTACTGTACCACTCTTCAGAAACAGCGTCTTGGAGGAATATTTTATAAAAGAGGAGTAAAAGCCTACATTTGTGTATTCTCTACCAAGAGTCTCTCTTTAAAGTTTTGTTTTAACAAGTTTCTAGAATTTTCTTCCATATCTTTAGACTTTTACAGAACAAAAACTTTCAGCTAAAAGTGGGAAGTCTTGAATTGGGCACTTGGTTATGAAATTGTCCTGAGTTTTAATCACAGTACCAGCGCAGTAGTATGGGCTTTCTCACTTTCAACAAGGAACTTTACCGTGGTATTATCAACATATAATTCATTTTTGGAAAATTGTCCTTTGCCTGCTTGGCAGAGCAATTCAGTACTTTCCTTACTAATCATGACATTTAACCACTTCAGAAAGCACTTTTCAGTTTCAAAGTGCTCTGCAAGCATTAAGGGATGTTTGTTAAATGTTAAAACACTGACAAACATGGGGCAGGCAGAGGAACAGCGGTCTCTCCGTAGGAGCACAGAAAGCAGTGGAGAGGCTTAGGGCTTGAGTCTGCTTGAAGCTGCCTACATCCAGCTTTTGCTGCTGCCAGGCATGTTTACATAGTGGGTAATTTCACACTGGCTATACAGCTCCCAAATGCCTGCTACAAGGTTCTGCGTAAAATAAAGATAGACCCGAATTCCGGTCTGGATCCCAAGGTCTCCCTTCCTGGTGCACCAGGGCCAGCAGATCCTCCCGACTGCACCCTGACCACCAAACTGACTGACCACCCTGACTATTGCTCCACTGTGCCCCATGACACTGACATCCCTACTCTTGAGTTTCCTTTTGCAAAACAGAGAGGGCCAGTGGTCCAGATGCATGGAATTACTGCTCCTCCTTCAGCCCAATGGGGTCCAGCCTCCTGCAGCCTTCGGAGGGTGGTAGCTTCTTTACACAGGCTTTGAATCTCGCTGGGTTACGTGATAAAAACCAAAAATAAACTTTTACAGTGTATTGTGCTTGAGCCATTTAATTGCAACAGGACATGTCACCAATCACGATTTTGTGGTATATGTAGTCGCGAATAGAATATATGATAGATTTCCAGGGAAATTTTATGGACCTGTGTTAAGTCTCCTGTACCACACATAATAAATGGTACCTGCAATAAAATATCCTAACTGAAGAGTTAGATGTGTGGTTTAGTGAGCAGCATGACTGATGTGTGAACCTGAGAGTCATACTATAAGGGACGTTTTTATTGCAGGTTGTTTTCCTTACCTTATCTCCTTTGTTACAGTGGTCTTGCCGCTGGACAAATTAGTTACTTTACCTACAAATTAGTTGCTTTACCTGTGCCTCAGTTTCTCTAACTGTAAGATAAGGAAGTTCACACTTATCAATGTACTTAAAAATCTCTGGACAAATTCACTGTAGTGCAGAGCTAATTGTCATTAGGGTTTGTCAGCAGTGGCAAAACTTTACAGGCAAAAAGATTTCTCTGGGTACAAGATATACTGCAATATGAGACTCCCTGTGATGGCAGAAGAAATTACATTGACCTAATGGTCCTTGACACACAATTGTTTTCACACCGGCAGTACGATCCAGGCAGACCTAAAAGACCAAACGCTGTCCCCAGGGTAACTACCAAACCTCAGACTAGTAATGACATATGCATCTAAATAGAAGTACTTCAATTCAATATGTACAGATTTGCCCTGATAATATAAATGACATCTGGAGACTAAAGCCTAGATATATACTGACAGTGACTGACAGCCTACACACAATTTCTATACAAATCTTACAACCCAAGGGAAAACATTAGGAAAGAACATATTTGACATACAAACAAACAAACAAACCCTAAAGCGTCTAATTTCCTCTTACTGGGGTGGAAACATAGAGTCTTAAATTATACTGTATTTCCTTCAGTGCATAGATTCAGTGACAGATGTTTCATACCATCCTCTGAAGGTACTTTCTGAACAGAAAGAAAAATAGTGTAGTTTGAAATACTTTTCAATATTTCCCATGCTTTAGAGTATAACCCGAATATCAGGGTTATACCGGCATTTTCACGTACTGTTGATCTCAGTATGTCAAACATCACCTCTGTACAGAGGGTCTGCCAACTGCCTATTTTGGTGGCATATAGTAGTCCACCCAAAATTCTTAACCTGAACTTCTCTCTTTCTAACTGCCAGGACCTCTGCGCAACACTCCTGGTGGAGCTCTTACTGTGAAACAAAGTCTGTTTCCTACTGACTGCTTTAAAATTCACTTTTTCTCCTCTGTCTTTGAAATTCAGTTGGTTTGTGAGCAGAGGATTGCTTTCATGAAGTGTTGATAGGCCCCTGTGAGGACTCTGATCTACAGAAGAAGGTGCTAGAGTTTTTTGATCATTGGCTTTGTTTTCTGGTTTGGATCCTGAATTTATCAGCTTGATAAGTTGTTTGGTTTTTGGTTTTGTTTTACTATGTTTCTCCTTTTATATTCAAATACCCCATGCTATTTAGAAGAGGCTGTTGAATTCTCTGGAGCTTTCAGGATAATTGGGTGGATAGGGAGGGGAAGCTCTTTATTTTCAGACACTTTCTGATATCAATATTGTATTTAGTGAATTCCACCTGCGCTATATAACGACCTTGCATTTCAGATAGCAAGAGGTAAGCAGATAGAAGAGTGGGTACTGAAACACTCAACTTGTGGTGTAGCCGTGGTTACCACTGAAATACTCTGGGTAATTGGCGGATCCAAGTCACCCAGCGTTCAAAGCAAGTGTGGGATTGTTATTCTGCACCTTAAAGAAGTTATCTGCAGATGACTTACTGTGGGTGCACCGTAGCATCTCACTGCCACTCAAGATATGCATGGAAATGAGTATGTTCAAATGGTGTATTGCCCCTGTTTTCCATAGTCCTTCACCTGGGGCGTGCTATACTCAAATCAGGGTACTTCTTGTCGGCTTTCCTTCCCTCCTGTCCTCCTGGGCAGACATGGGTACCCCGCAGGGCTCCACTCCCAGGGCACCGTTTCCATCTGGCTGCAGGTGGTCAGCACTGCTGTGCCTCTGGGTGCAGGTGGAGGGTCATCCTCCTCCAGACCCTCCCCCGATGCACAACCAGTTTTCTCTGAAGATCAGTTCCTGACCCCTGGAAGTGTTCTAGTGTCTGTGATACACACTCAAAGCAGATTTCAGGGGAGCCTCAGAGACTTCATGTGTTGCAGAACCTTGCAATTATCTCAAATGATTTGAAGAAAAACGCATCAATAATGACTGGAAACCTCCCCAAAGTGGCTGGTCACAGCCTGAAGGGCAGTCAAGCAGCAAGGGAGACAATGTACTTCATTTTATTAGTGAATCTATTTTCTGTTTGCTAAGGTTAACCATTTTAGCGTTTTGCTCACATTTTAGTTTACAGTACATAGTATTCCTATACTGACATTTTAGTGTCCCTAAAGAAGTACGCTTTGCTGTCCTGTGACCAGTAACCATGGACAGGTTCTCAGCCAGCATACTCACAAATTTGAAAAGGGGATTAGCAATTGTGTCCCTGCCGTGAAGTTAATTTTCAGTGTAGCCACGCGGGCTTTCTGAAATTTGCTTTAAGTCTGTCCTGCTGTTCATGTTGGTCCCTTGCCTGTATTTCCCTGTTACTTACTATTTATATAGGGTTTCAAGTGTCAGTTGATCACATTCAATGTCCTGCTGCACTTGTGAGAAATATAAAGTACAAAACTGTCTCTGACCCCAAAACAATAGTTAAATATAATGAATTCTCTAAGCACTTTATTAAAATAAAACATGAATCCTCCACTGTACTTACCCTGCAGCCTAAGCCATCAGTATTCAGCATTATTTGCAGTACTGTAACATCTTCAAAAACACCCTAGTGGGTGAATCTTGTTTCAGTGTTGCCGTAGTGTTTCTGAAAGGAAAAGCTGTAAGACAAAAAATCTTCACTGTCCACAAAACACTTCTCAGAGACAGACTTGGGTCTTGTCCAGGAGCACCAACTGGGTGCAAAGCTCCAGCATTGTTGTTGTTAAACTAGTTTATCCCACACAGACACAGTTACCCTAGTACAGACTACTCTTGACCAGAAGAAGGAAAAAGCAGTTTTCAGAGGCATCAATATCAAAGTCCCAACCACTGTATTGATAAGGGGAAAAATAAAAAAGAAAGCAGTTGCAGCTACATTACTATACTTATATAAGATCTGTCAAGGGCATCTTTCAATGACATTGAAAGAATTAACTGCATACTAACAGCACATTAACTACAGTTGCCTTACCCTTTAAAGAAATGTTACATACCTGCAACTCCTGTAAGTGAAGCAGATCTCAAATCATGTCCCAGGAAATTAATCATCTGCTGCTAGGGGTGAAGAATCCAAAACAACCAGAACTTTGAATTTGTCTTGCATTTTTGCTCAGGTAAACATGATTAGAAAATGATAAGACATGGAGAATTAACTTTCATATGGAAAACCTCCACAAAATTTCCCCCGCAAAAAAGATAAGAGGAAATATACACCAACATGCTTTTGTCACTGACATAAATACATGGTTAACTGAGAGGACAGGAGCAGCAAATGGGAAATGTCATTTGTAGTGAAAATCCTGCTTGAAATAAGGGTGGAAGGGGGAAAGATAGAAAAAGAGGGGAATGTCTTATTTTATGGTGCTGAATCAGAAGTTGGAAGTGTTTGCATTCATTTTCATGTAGTGTTCAGTATTATTAAAAGCTTAAGGTTTCTACTGCCAGTTCCTTTAAATAATAGAAATATCAAGGCAGCAGACACCCCAAGGTCTTTATTAGACTGTAGGTAGTTCTATTCTAATGCTAGTTTCAATACCATAAAACTGGGATCATTATTAATTCAGTTAGCTCTAGCTTTCCGACATACTGCACGTGAGAACTTTTTTCTTTGTGGATATTTACAGCAGTGAATCTGAGGAGGACTCCTGCTAAATATCTGGTGCCTTACAAGAGCCTCGTTTCTTTGTTTTTCAGATTTTGCGTCAAATTAAGTTATAGCATAAAGTAATGAAAAGCAACATTTGTCTTAAACTGCAGTTGCATTTATTGATTGATGCCAAAACTCAGGCATTATATTTCCTTTCACTTTGGGAAATATATGAAATGAAAGTACCTTGTTGAGATTGATCTTCATTCTTTCAACAAAAAGACGTAGTCTGCAAACTGGATATCTGTGCTGGCTTCCAAATGAATAGAAAGTCAATACGGTACTATGGTTCTCTTAAAGGTGTTTTTGGCCTGGTTTTTAACATCCAGTCCTTAATTACTCTTTTGTAAAGGGCTTTATTGAGCACTTCGGTTAGTCGTATGCCACAGCACCTTCTGAGGCACAAATTGTACATTTACCAGACAGAAAGGGTTAATATGCACATGCAGAACAAGATCTCTCAGAAATGAAGGACCTCTGTAAGTCTCATCATGATTCGCTACAAGTTCAAGGAGCATGGGTCGAGTTCTGCAATATAATGTATGGAAGTTGTGAGCTGTCATTCTGCATCTAGGATCTGTAGACAGTGAAAGCAAGAGAAGTAAAAGAAGAACTGGAGGCTTTCTGCATACATAGTGTATTCTGCATATGCACAGCATCTCTGGCAGTGGAAGTCCTACACAAGCCCTAGTGGGGGCATAAGCTTTACTTTGTTGGGCCTTTTATGTTCTGTAAAGTTATCCTCCTTCCCCTCCTAGGACAGGAAAGAGGGCTGGACTCCAGAATGACATTTGCAGCCTCCTTAAAAATGTTCTTTCTTTTGAGGCTTACAGCAGGTACATAATCATTTGGTATCTGAAATCACTGCCTGTCTTGCTGTCCAGTATTGTCCCCCAGTTTCTGTCTGTGTTATTATAATCTGTAAAAGTGTTTCAGGACAAAGACCATTCTACGTACACACACCATTTCTTACACTTGCCTTGCTTCTGGCTACACTCAGGGACAAGCCTATGAGTCACATACTCTCAGCCAGAAGGGCAGCATTTTGGCTCTTACACTGCCAAATTCAATAAAGTTAGACATGAATCAATATTCTTTTTTGTTTGTTTGTTTTGTGCTTGTACAACAGCTATCAAAATAGGGATATGATCTGTGAAAGCAGTTCTCAGGCACTTGATTAGTAGTCAGTGATGTTTCAAATAAGTACTAGTGCATTGCTATCAGAGAGGTATCTGTATATTTCCAGGCTCTCCAACCATCCTGGTTTCTTTTAATTGTTGTGTAGTGCTTAATAACATCTTTTGAAAGGAAAGCTATATTTCAGGCTCAGTTCCAGCTTAGGTAAGCTTTGTCAGGAGTGAAGCTAAGTAGTGAATTTTTTTTTAGCAAGTACAAATAGGGCAGTTCTGCTGGGTCCAGCTGTAGCGTGTGACTTCACCAGGAAGATGAAAAGGGAGATGCTGTGAACCCACTGCTGTTCTCAGACCGTCAACAGCTCACCAGCTTTAGACCTCCTGCTGACTCTTGGTGGCTTCAGTGCCCTACTTGTGGGGTGGCTCACCTTCCTGACCCCACACAAAATGTCTTATGCCACAAGAGAGGAGGGAAGAGATGCAGCTGAGCTGAACATACAGAGAGGAGGCTACCTCAACATGTCTGCAATTCCTGCCTGCCATGAGAAGGGGTCTGGTCCCTGTGCCACCAGGGCCCGGCTCCTGGACCATAGACTGTGCCCGGGGATGGAGCAGGGCTCGGGGGACCTGGGAGCTACATACAGTGCGTGCTTAGCTGGGGACTCATGAGAGCAAAGGGCTAAAAGCCAGGTTGCGTCTCGCTCCCTTTTGGGATGCGAGGTTTTGTTTTGTGGCTCTGGTTTGTACAGCACACAGCTCTGCTGAGGTGCTGACTGAGGTCTGGTACTGGGTGAATAATAAATAAATTGTAATAATAATTTCAAGCTGTCCCTACTGAAATACAGTGTGGGTGTTGCACTGCGCAGATGAAAACAGAGGACCAGTTCAGAATTACCAGTTCTTATTCCATTCGCGATGAAAACTAGCTACAACTTCATCTTCCCCCAAGGCACAAAGCTAGTTCATTAACCCACTGCACTAAGCAGACCTCGTGTTAGTGATTTTTCACGCAGAACCTGTCATTCCAAGCAAGAAACAGGTTTGTGTCCTTGGAGCTGGAACTAGAGAAAATGTCATTGCAATTTAAGCAACAGCGATCAAAAGTAGCTATCTCAAATCAACAGGACTCAGTTCCAGGCCTTTATACTAATCCAAAATAAGTAAAGAACATCATGTTCAAAGAAACGATTTTTGTATAAGACTTTACTTTTAAGTCTGTGTGCAAAAATATTCTTTTTGATCAGAGTTCAGTGGTTTCCCCACATATCTAAAAAGACTTAGCAGAATAGGTAGCAAATTAAACTGGAATATAAAGTAAAAACAGCACTATACAACTGTTTCTTCCCGGTTTTACGAGCTCAGGAAAGAACTATGTTAAAAACTATTAGTAGTACTCTTAAAGCATGTGATGTAGTAGATTCTTGTGGCACAGAGAAGCAGGAGGAGAGAGAAGTTATGGGCTCTGGGCCACATTTTGCCCTTGGGGTGGAACTCCTGCGACTGTCAACATTTTGGGCAATTGCTCTTTTGGCTCACATGATAGATGCACCTAAAGGTCATTTGTGCTTTCTGTGTTAATGGCCCTTTGCGGGACACATTTATAAATCCATATAGGGGCTAAAGAGGTGATATAAGAATTTCCACCCTGTACCCTATAGTGCTGAAGAACCAGAATTTTGGCTGCATTTTAGAGCAAATAGAGTGTGTTGGGAAGTATACATTGCAAGTAGCTCTCTGTGACAGAACATTTTAAACGAATTACAGGTTAAATCTCTGTATTACAAAATCACTGAGTAGCAGCACCTGGACCCTTGCTAATTGTTAATGAATCAATCTATACATTTCCAGATGCTCAAATATAGACCTGGCCACTGGGTTTACGTATGGTGGATTTGACTGACAAGGAGCAAAGAATCTCTGGGCTCAATCAGTTTTTGGCCAATACACATTTCTGTAATGTTATGTTTACACACTACTACCAAATACAGTTGTAAGGATAGGGAGTGATGTAGGAAAAGACTACATCTCAATTTCTCTTTATTTCTTTGTGTTTTATAGCTGTGAACCTGTACATTATAATGTCACTTCTTCATTTCAATCTAGTCTTGCCGTATTTACCTAAGTGTGTGCTATCTGAGTTGTATAGCTCCTCCTGGATTTGCTCTGATTTATTAACTTTCTATTTTCTCTAGGTTTTTAAATCAGCAGGGGATATACAAATCACAAAAAGCATTTGCTCAAGAACAAATTTTGAGCTCACAGGGGTAAAAATATATATGTACAAAAATAAAACCTTTGGAAAACATTCGGGAAAAGAGAACACATGAAATTTCATGCTGAAGTTGAACAGAAGCAGGTAGAAGTGTTTGTTTTTATAGCAAAAAAAAAAAAAAAAGCACAAAAATAAAGGAAAGTTTTAGCCCAGCATTTACATCCTTCTGTTAGGAGCTGCACCGTGCAGATAAAACACACAGTAGAAATACTGTCATGCCCAGTCATTCAGCAGGGAAGAGAGTAACATTTTCCAAATGGACTACTTCTTTATTCAACCTGCCTTCCATTTTGCAGGTGATAGCTCCAGCTCTCTGCTTGCCCAGCAGTGGTTCCCATCCAAACACAATGCTCTGGAAACTCCTTTGTTGCAACAACTCCCCTTCATAATTAATAAACCACACCTTTGTCTCAAAGAATACCAGGACAGCTGTCAAAAGAGGTGACATTTTTTTACAAAGAGAACAAGAATAAGTAAATAGATGAGGTAGAAGCAGTGGGAAAATGACAAGTCATATCTAAATGTTAATGTAAAATGGAATGAAACTCCTAGGGTGCATTTCAGGGAAAAAAAAATCAGAGGCATCTGAAATATAATAAGCTGTTATTAATCACTAGGTCATGAAATTGTGAAAGAGACTTTTTGTTTTTATTCTAGAATAGGAACTGGACTGGCTCCCAGATCATTTCCCTATCTATTCAGCAAAAGAAGATGTAAAAATGTTTATTTCCAGCTTGCTTTGGGTGGACTCTAGCATTAAAAATGCTACTTATGTTCTTTTCTAAATGTTTTCTGTTCCTGTATCAACACAAAGGTGTCTAAAAATATAAAAAGTAGTATAAAGTCACAGTGAAACTTGTCTTTTGAGATCCCACTGGACTGATGGGTAGTCTTTACGTTTACGATGATTTAAATATTTACAGTGATTTAGTGTGGTGCAAAAGGGACTTATCTGGACTTACACCTAAGGGTGAACAATCAGCACCAAATAACATCACTGACGCCAGTGTCGATTTCTGTTTTGATAACTTCACTAATGACTAACACCTAGGAAAACACAAGTGCTGAAACCAAAGAAGCACATCCATGGCAACTTGATGTGCAGTTTTTAGCTTTCTAACATGCAGGAAGGTAATTAGATTTTCTTTATGTTTTTATGATGTATAATAGCATTAGTGATCTCTGGGTCAGGTGTTTCCTGGCAGCTAATGGTGGGTTGGGTCAAGAGCCCCTGGGTTTATCTTAGACCTTTTACTCTTCCAGCCAGTCATTAGCTGCCAGGAAATGTTTGACACAGGGGTCATTATTGCTTAAATATTGCCTCTAAAAGGTTCTCATTACTATCAATTCATTTTGCTTTTGTGCTGTATTAGCAGGCCTGAGTAGTAATACAATTAACTGTAATAACAAATCAGGCAAATAATAAAAGCTCTGCAGGCCAGGGACAGGGCCAAGATAAATTACTTTATTTTCTACATATTTCTAGTTTAGGTTTGTATATTGACACCATAATAAATCCAAACAGGAAGAATAAGTATCAAGTGACCTACTAGAAGAGAAGAACGAAAAGAAGGGCAAAAAGGCAGGGAGTAGTAGTCCAATGGAATGAGAAAGAGAATCAGATTCAGAGAGAAAGTAGCTTAATGCCAAAGTTTTAAGTGAGGCATTTTGGTTCCTGCCAATGAGAAAAGGTGCAAAGACAAAATGCAGTATGCCAGATAATTGCAGATATTTCATCACAGTAAACTCTTTTTGTCTTTTCAGTTTTATGTGTGTAAACAATGGCTTGTGGCTTGAGACCACAGTACAAATATTAAACAAGGCAATCTCTTTGATTTTGTCTCAAGTTTTCTGCAAGGAAAGAACTCATCTGCAATTCGCAGAAAGAAATAAAAATGAAATGTTGTCTCAGTATGAACCGAAACTTTGTCCCTTTTCACCTGGTGAGATTGCAGTTCAGTTTCCCATCAGCCCACATCCATTATCATGCATATTCTTTTTTATGTCCGCTCCATCAGCTATCAAGCAGCACAGTCTTTATACTCGGTAGTTCAGCTTTTCAAACTAAAGCAGCATGAAAACAAATGTCAAATCATAAGAATTTCTTTCCAGGAAAAAGTCATAGGGAAAAAAATTGTGTTAGAATGCAACTGATGTTGAGAGGAAATATGAGTGCGTTTAAAGAACAAATTGATTCATAAATATGTTGTAAGTATTCCTAAAACAGAGTTACGATGTGCTGCAGTAGCTGGTGGTGGTGGCTGTTGCTGGTGTGTTGGCTCAGAAGCAACAATGTTCCAGCTAGGAGACCCCAAAACTCATCTTGTATTGTTTCATGCCTTCTCCTGAAGAAAATATGAGCTGCTTCAGTAGCACTGAAGACTGACCACGGTATTCAAGGTGTGGCCTCACCAGTGCCGAGTACAGGGGAACGATCGCTTCCCTAGCCCTACTGGCCATGTTATTTCTGATACAAGCCAGGATGCTGCTGGCCTTCTTGGCCACTCTGCTGGCTCACATTCAAAAATACAAAAGCTTGCATGCTTTCTCGCTGCCTTTATATACAGCAAGAAAGGCATTGCAAG
Organism: Charadrius vociferus; assembly: GCF_000708025.1. Taxonomy (NCBI): domain Eukaryota; kingdom Metazoa; phylum Chordata; class Aves; order Charadriiformes; family Charadriidae; genus Charadrius; species Charadrius vociferus. The sequence continues at coordinate 707,396 of NW_009647211.1, forward strand.
TTGAAAATAAAGTAGTATACCGTGCATTCTCCTTATGCAGCCACTAGGCTACTATGGAATTCCTAACCCATTTTTTTGCATTATCTTCACAACATTTGTTCACTTCAACTTTTAATCATATAAGGTGTTCATGAATGAGTCAGTGTTCAGCAGTGAGACCTCCCACTGAGCTGCATTTTAGCAAAAGATTTCTGTGAGCACTCATGTTCATCAACATTTCAGCAGACTTTGGGCAAATACATTTTAAAATTATTCTGAAAGCAGACTTAAAGTTATGCTTAAAATAAGCCTATATAGGTTAAAAGCACATTTAGGCATCTAATCTATCCTGTTACTATGTGTTTAAAACAAAAAAAAAAAAAAAAGAAGAGAGAGAGAAATCATTATTTCTTTAAACATTCATGTACTTTTATTGGAGACCACAAAGAGTATGCTACTTTCAATCCTATTTATCTCATTACATCATGGTATCACTACAAGCCTCACTCAACTGACAAGAGCTAACCCTGTACATTATTCTGCAATAATAATTGAAAGCCATAGTTGGTTACTTACCTCAATTTAGATCTGATGTCTACGGGTATGTGCTGCAAATAGGAGCCTAAATGAGTTTCAACTGCAGGTTGAAAGTTGTTACCTTAGAAAAAATGTGAGACAAAATAGTATAATAAGGTGATCAGTACTTCCAAATGGAACCATTTTAGAATTCATTTCAAGTTAATTCGTCTAACTCAACATTTTTGGAAAAATTATTCAGTGTTATGAGGAAAGATACCTTCTGTGTATGGAAAATAAAGCTACACACAATTAAGAATTCTATTGTTTAGAGCAGAAATAAAACTAGGGATCCAGCCATCACCTGCACAAGGAATAGTTCCCTGAGCTACAGCATTGGAAATAGACACGTTTATTCCTAACCATAGTTGGCCTTTCAGAAGTAAATACGTGTATGAAGCTCTCCTTGCTTGAGTTTCCCTATCTCAAAGACAGCAAGAACAACACTCACCTGAATTAATAAACTGCACCCAGACATTACTCACCAAACAGTTAAATGAATCAGTTTTTTAATTAAAAAAAAATAAAATCTGAGCAGTTTTTAACTTGCTACCATTTTCAGAGTTCCAGACAACAGCCTTGAACCATAAATGTCATTAACTCATCTCCACCTGACACTGGAGGACCACTAAGGTTGTGAAGTCCAGTGTTCAGAAAATGAGGAACTGTCACAAGGAAGTTTGCCCCCGAAGTTTTCATTCACCCTCCTTACACATACGCACTGCCTTGCAATCCTTTCTTAGGTGAGAGCACGAAAGCTCTTCCGCAGGGTCCCTGACTCAGTCAGGGAAGGGCAATCATTCAGCATTCCCTTTAATCCTCAGTGGAAGGGCCCCAGGCCTCACTTAATGCATGCAACTGAAAACCTTCAGTGAATTCAAAGTTAGTAATTCCCTCACTAATATTTCTGTAGCTATTACTTCACACTCTCAAAGACTCTGATTTTTTGAAAGTGTGTTTAGACACCTGTCTGAGCTGCCGGGAGCCTCTATAAGACTTTCAAAATTGGCTTTGTCATTAGGCACTGCAGCAATCTGGAAGCCACTGCGAGATGACCGCCTCCAGGAGGGAGTTACCCAGATCATCCATCCCTCCCCCACTGCAGCAGAGAAGTATTTATTCTCCTATGGTACAGCCCAGATGTACAATTTGGCAGAGATAAAGACCTCCCCCTTATAATTTCTTTGTCTTTGTGCCATACTTAACCAGCCCTGCTATGTCATTGTTTTGGGTCTGGCTGAGGGGATAGGGAAGAAGCTGGGGATGCAAAGGGGCTCAGGAAGAGGTGAAAATGCCTTGCAAGAGCACTACTTAGTTTGGGAGAAGTAGCCAACAGGTTCTGCTTGCTGCTGTTATCCCAAGATCAAGGGCTAGCAGACCCTGTGGGATGTGCATCCACCAGGTCCTTGAATACAGCAGGAGAGCAGCAAGAGACACCAGTCTAAGGTATACTGGCTGGGAAAGCCATTAATAGAGTGAAGATTGCACATGAGTGATAGGGAAATATATGATGTACCTCAATATGGTAGCCCGTATTCAAGAAAATTTATTGATAAATGCTAATACATTAGCATTTTTTTGCAAGTTACAGAACACAATCTGCTTTAATATTACTTTTAGATGCTTCAAGAATACATTGCAGAGATCTGTTGATATTTCAGCCATTTTCTCCTTCAATTTCTCATATAATTCTTTTTGGCTTATTTTTTGTTTTAGCATTGGTCACCACCCACCAGCTATGTTTGCTTGATGTATTCAAAAGTGACCATTTTTTCTTCTTGTATCTTCTCATAATCCTTGTCTGAGAAGGAATGAAAACAATCAAACCAGTGTCTTTAAACCTCAGCAGTCCCTGGCTTTCCACGTCAGCCCTCTAAGCTGTAGAGTTGTTGTTGTACAGCTCATTTGAGGGCAGAAACTTGAATGCTGTGTATCGGAACACCACACTGGGGTCTACAGTGCCATGCAGTCCTGGGCGGTGTGTGGCTGAGTGGTGAAGCCTGGTGAGCTGATGGGTTTGTGTGTCCTGCAAGGCCAGGCCAGGGCTGCTTGCCAGGGTTTGTGCCTGGAATTTGGAGTAGCACATCGGCTTGTCTGGCAATTCAGATTTGTATTTTTGGTCTTCAGAGATTTTGGGTTAGAAGGCAGTTGTTACAGCGAAGCAACAGCTGATCCTTGCTAATCCCCAGTAAAAGAGGTAAAGGCAATCCTATGCGAGTCTGCTAATTATTCTGCATTGCGGTGTAGTTGTTCATCCAACTGTCAATTTGCTTATCATACTATCGCAGCCTGTAACACACAATGTCAATAACCGAAAAGAGAGGCCAGTCTTGCAGTGCACAGTAATTGATTATATCATGTGAATTATGCATTAAAATGTCTCAGTGTTGCTTTTCCTTTTATAGATTCACTGAAATAAAGTTTGTGCTCTGTGAACTTACTGTTGCCTCCCCTCTTCTTGAGAAGGATCCTGAAACATACTGTTTCATTCCCTTTTATTTAAAAAGCAAAGATAAGGTAGGATGCCTCAGTAGGAGATTCGTGTGATCAGTTCTGCACATGCATGTAATAAAAAGACACTACTTACTTCAAGCAGAACTTGGGGAAGAAACACAAATCTGAGAACTGAAGGAACAAAGAAGGGAAAATTTTAGCTCTCATTCCTTGGCATGAGCTGACTGCATATATTGCACTTTTTTCCTACCCAAGTGTTATAAGCTAGTAGTTTTCTGTAAACAACCAGATGAAAATGAGTCTTAAGGAAAATAAGGTATTTTAACTAAAGATAGGAAAATAAGAAAACAAATATACATGGGTGCCCAGGGTAATCCATATATACATAACTGAACGTCACTGAGCAATGTACCTGTTTATCCCAGGATATGAATATGATGGATATGGTCTATAAACAATACATGCAATAACAATGGATCTGCCTGAAGGACAGAAATAAGTTAGAGCTCAAAATGAAGGACATTTTTTTCCATAATTTTAACACACTATTGAACAATGAGTTCCCAAGGATTTGAAAAGCCAGGAGTTAGTAATAAACTCAGAAATGTCTTACGTTTAGTGCAGATAAGATAAATGTAATTTGTAGCTCTTAAGATACAAACAGGAAGTGTCGGTAATTGTTACTAATGTAACAATGTTACTAATTATTATTAACACAGTCTTAAGTTTATATGGGATCACAGAAGAAATATTAATTTAAAACTCTGTGGGCACTCAGGACATGATTTAGTTATGCCCCAACAGCCTACAGTACACAAGGTTTTGGCTTGTCAGAACCAGGTGGAACTTAACACTTGCTATGAAGTTGATCTTCTGACTGTGAAGCAGTTACTACGTACCAAAAGAGTGTGCTTGATCTTGGCCAAGGAGGACCACATACCAACACAATGGCCGTGATACTTTCCTTGCAGCTGTGGGACTGAGGTAGCAATCCCAATGGCAACACTGTAAGAGCGCTTCTTTCTGCAGTCTAATTATGTTTTCCTGTGCCACTTGATAGGGAAAATGGAGACGTGGGCAGGAGCTGTGGGGATATTAACATAGGCAGTGCATGCCGGTTTCATCTGTACAACTCTTCAGTTTCATCCCATGTTGAGAACTCATAGATTTACAGCAGTGCTTCTCGAGGAGCTCCCCAGAGGAGCTGCCTCTACTGCAATCGGGGAGGATATTCCCCTCATTCTTAGCCACATTTCAGGAAGCTACTAGGAGGATACCTGGTTCTCATTCTCATTTCTTCCATAGACAGACTTAGAAGAGACAGCCCAAATGGGCTCTTCTTTGGGAGAACAGTGGTTTTCAGGAAAAAGGGGAAGAGTACTCCTCTCTTTCCTCTTCAGGGCATAGGGACAGGACCAAATGCCTTGTTTCCTAAGTGGAAAAGATGATGCAAGATTCTGGAATAACGTCTGTACCTGCAAATCTTATAAAAAGTAAAAAGTAAGGCCAAAGGTATTCATGTTGCAGACAAAAAGAACTGACCAAGCTTTGCTTTCAACTCTGCAAAACAAAAAGAGCAGTCACAACACATTCTGTATGGTTTTATGTTTTCCAAATATCAGGATCTTTTTGCACAAATAGCTTTTTCACTAATTGCTTGTGAGTACTAATATCAGCTGCCTTTAAAAATCACCAGAGAATTAATATATAAATGTGTGCAAATGGTAACTTTTCAAGCTACTTCAAATGCTTGAAGTTGTTGCAGATAATAAACAACTGGTAATTTGAATAATTTTAAAGCAAACAAAGTAACCTTTTAAAATTTAGAAGTTTTTATTATGAATCCTGAAACGGTTTGGTTCCAGCACCTTTAAATAAATAGAAGCGCTCCCTTTGATGTAAATTAGTGCTGAGTCACTCCAACTAAGAAAAAACATATCTACAGGAACAAGGGGATTATTTACACGCTTTTAAAAGTTTTGAGCAATTTTGTTTTAAAATCTTACATAAGTACAGCAACTGACAGTCCATATTCACAGAGTCACACAATCAGCAATTCGCTGCGGCTGGCAGGCACCACCACCCAGTCCAACTCCCTGCTCAAAGCGGGGTCACCCAGAACAGTCTGCTCAGGACTACTCCCTGCCATCAGGTATTTATACACATGGATAAAATACCCTTCTTTTCTCCAGCTTGAACAACCTCAGTTCCCTTCCCTTTCCTTGTGTAAGACGTGCTTCAATCCCCTATTGCCTTTGTGGCCCTTTGCTGGACTTGCTTCTGTATGTCCATGTGTCTCTTGTACTGGGGAGCCCAGAACTGGACTCAGCACTCTAGATGTGCCTCACCAGGGCTGAGCAGAGGGGAAGGATCACCTCCCTTGACCTGCTGGCAACAGTTCTCCAAATGCAGCCCAGGATACCATTGGTCTTCTTTGAGGCGAGGGCACATTGCTGGCTCCTGCAAAAAAAAAGACCCCCAGGTCCTTTTCTGTCAAGCTGTTTTCCAGCCATTTGACCCCAATGTGTACATATACAGAGGGTCATTCCTTCCCAGGTGCAGGACTAGCTATTTTCCATTACTGAACTTTGAGAGGATCCTGTTGGCCCATTTCTCCAATCTGTCCAGGTCCCTCTGGAAGGCAACACACACATCCAGCCTATCAGCCACTCCTTCCAGTTTTGTGTCATCTGCAAACTTCTTGAGGGTGCAGTCTGTCCTGGCATCCTGGTCACTAGCAAAGAGGTTAAACAGTACCGGACCTCATATTGACCACTGGGATACACCATTGGTGATGGTCCTTCAG
>NW_009647211.1:713240-728855 GCF_000708025.1 Charadrius vociferus
CCTCCTGAGCCCAACTGTTCAACTTCCTTCCTCTCTTCTTGTTTTTTCTTCCTGGAGACAGGAGTGATATTTGCTTTCTCCCAGTCCTTAGGAACCTCCCTGATCACCATAATCTTTCAAAGATGATCAAATCTTGTCTCAAAATACACTTGTGTGCACATCCTGTCACACACCATGAATTTGTATCTGTCCAGTTTGTTTATATATTCCCAAACTTGATCCTCTTCCAGTGAGGGTAAATCCTAATTTTTGCCCTCTTCCTTACTGTCATGATCTTGAACTCCACCACTTCCCGGATTGCTTGTTCCATGCTCTATTTCTCTTCCCACAGACATTGAGGCGGTTCAGGTCACCCATGAAGACGAAGATCTGCCAAAACGTGGCTTCTTCCAGTTGTCTGAAGAAGACATCATTTACTTCTTCCTGGTGAGGTGGTCTGTAGTAGTAGCTTGGTCCCACCATAAGGTTGCCCATGCTGACCTTTTCTCTAACCGCAAGCCATGACATCTCAGTGGCTTGTGACGCCTCCCTAGGCAGAGCTCCATGCATCCCCACTGCTCTCTCACTAGTTGGGATGCATTGCTCTCTCTCACTAAGGTGGGATGCATTGCTACCTCACCTGTTTTGGACAGGAACCATTGTTCAGAATCTGGGACTTGAATATAAAACCTCTGGCTCTGCAAAAAGGCTGGCACTAAGTAGTCCAAACTAGTACCCAAAGTATATAACTTTTGGTGGCTGAACACAGGTTTGTTTATTTGTTTACTTGTTTTCACAGGCTTTTCTAAAGTTGTTAGTACATTTAACAAGTACGTCTCCCCAGTTTTATGTTGCAAGCTTGGCAAATAGCTCTACATTGAAAACAAGTTTTCAGTGTCAGCTAATTAATTACAAGCAGGCTTTTTTGTTCTTTCCTAAACATTTACATTTACACTTAGTACAAGTCTGCTTCTCCTTGAAAAGTAGAAGAGCAAGCTTCAGACCATGGTGGAGACACACAGAAGACTGGACATGTCTCATTTAAGAAATCTTTCCAGAGCAGATACTACTGCATATCTAATCCTATTATGAGAGTTGCGCATTATTTCAGAGTTTCGTCCAACTTGGAAAATTCTTAAAAGGTAATAACTAAGTTACATTTGCTGATAGGGAGAAAAGGCGAGAGGAAAGTGTAGTTCTCAGAAATCTTAGTGACACCCTGAGTGACTAATTTTTAATCCGTTGGTAGATTTTAAGGCAGGGCTTAAGTAAGTATGTGAAATTGTATAAAAGGCAAAACATGCTACTTTGATTATCTAAAACGCAGTAAATGGGTTAATTTGTGTTGTGAAAGCCCTGCGCAGTACACTCGGGTAGCGGCTAACATTTGAATACCAGCCATCTTCGCATATCGGCTTTTGAAACCCCAAGAGCTTTTGCCATTTGTTACGATTAGGTCTGTCTTCAGGAGATAAGTCTCTCAGGTAATTTGAAGCACAGGCACAAAATGAAGTCCGTTTGATGGTCTGAGACTAGAAAATGTCTCTTACCAAATTAATTAATGCTGTTCTTTTAAAATTCCTGTTCATGTTTCGTTTTATATGCCATTCCCTCAGATGTCTGAACCCCAGCACACTTATTTCAGGTTTGTTGGGTTTTTTTGGATTTTGGTGGTTTTTGGTGTTGTTTTTTTTTTTTTGTGGTTCTAAAGAGTTGCTTCTTATGTAAGTAGCTACACTTTTCACCATGAGCTAAATAATGGTCCAGATCCCTTTTCGCATCTGTGTGCACGGTGGCACACTCCCACCAGATCATTTCATACGATATCTGCTGTAGGGTTTAAAGCTAAACTGACCTTTTTAACTCCAATATATTACATCCACCAAACTGAGGGTTATTTAACACCAGAAGGATGCAGAGGATAGAGACAAAGGAGGAAGAGCTAAGCTCTCACTCTCTGTAGTGTTGCCTGCTCCGTCTCCCTTTAATGTTACAATTGAAGTTACACGCTCTGAAGATTTCCTTTAACTTTCATACCTTTTTTTCCCCATTGAATCTGTGGCTGCTAGTGCTGAGTGCAAAACTGATTTCCAGCTTTAAAGTCACTGCATTATTTAAGCTCTCATCTCTATTATGTAGTTACTTTATTAATACCTTTTTTAAGATCATGACCTTAATTCAATGTTTAAAGGAACAAAGGCAAATGTCTCAGTCAGTGACACATTTCTCATTTTAAGGAGAGATAAACCTCCCGCTCAGCCCAGAATTATGGAAGTTGGAAATGTAGGAAGCATTTCTCAGCATGCGTATTCTGCAAAATGTGCTCCAAGGCAGCAAATGCCACTTCTGAGCCTACTGCCTTTGTCAGCCATTTTACACATAAGTAACATTCTTGTGAGCATGGCAGACATCTTGCAGAGAAATAATATCACTTGTGCGTGGTAACCAGCAGGTGATATTGCTAAACAGCACCCATTCTTTATTAGCGCTGCTTTAACGAGCAGGAAAAAGATAGTGTTTTATTTTTGAGCACTGTGAAGGCACTAGGACATTATACTGCTCTTGCAGGCGGATAAGGATATTAAAGATTTTACTTTTATTACAGACATATCATAATGCTGTGAGGTAGTTGAAGAGATATAAAATTAAAGTACTGCACCAGCTAAAGAAATGCTGATACTTGTCTGTAAGTCAGTAAGAGTTTTATATTGAAATGTCTGTGAAAGTAATTCACAAATAGCTCAGACTGGACTTAAGCCTTGATTTCCCTACCCCCAGCTCCTCCGTTCCCTTCCCTTTTTTCACCAGTCCTGCTTTCATGTTACCGGTGATCTAAATGTAAACAGTGAGATGAGATTCCGAAATCAGTAAGATAGAAGCACTTTGCATTAAACTACACATTCTGAAAGAAAAATAAATAGGAAGCAAAGGATTCTGTTAGGGTTTGTTAACGTAAAAATTTTGGCAACTTTCACAACATAATGTGGTTCTTAATCACCACTGAACTTGTTTTTTTCTTTTCAGCTCTGGTAAAGCACAACTGCATCGCTAAATCCAGTGTCAGAAATTAAAATGGTGCATGGGGTTGCACTTTTAAGAGCCCAGTGTTCTGCAGAGCAGAGTGTGACGATGTTGCTCCTTGCGTAACTGAAAGAACAGAGAGAGATTAAGAATAAAAATAGAAGGGAAATAGCCAGTGTTGTCAGATACAATTTGCCAGACTTTTGATCAGAAAAATATTTTCTATGACATTTTTTTAATCAGTAACTGAGATCGGCAGTGCTCTTGTTCACTGTAAGAACCGTAGGAATTATTAACCACATTAGTGCTTTACCTCAGCATTTTTCCTGGGTTATTCATTCTATTTACAAGACGATGCTTTTTTTGTTTTCATAAGGTGACTCTTTGCTTTGCTCTTGTAAATGGAGTATGTCTGCCCATCCCGTGTTGCTTCATGTTTGTGTAGTCACTGTCCACATATAGCTTTGTCCCGACAGCTGTGACACGTGTAGCAGTGCTGCGCAAGTCAACCATTGCTCCCTACTGCGATGCCCAGAACCCCCCATGCACCGTTCCTTCTTAATGCAGTTTTCCTCATGTGCTGTGCCAGAGCCTTGTTAATAACCAAAGGATTGTTATGTTAAACTTCCCTGATTTTGCCAAAGATTTAGTATATGGCATGACCTGGAGAACTTGAGACTTGACCTCTTGATGCTGTTCCACTTGGAAAAAGTAACAGCAGCAGATCACTGTGGAAATCTCAATAGAGTATGTTTCACACAATATTATGTATGTTCATGTCGTGGTTTAGGCCAAATCGGCTACTGGGGACCTGGAGGACCCCAGATGGGACCGACAGATGCTCTCCTCTACCCCTCTTCAGAGAGAGAGGCAGAGGAGGAAAAAGAGACTTACGAGTTTAGAAGGAACTAAACTACTTTAATGAAATATTAATAATAAAATAAAATAAATAAAAAAAATGAAATATATACAAAACCGTATCAAGCTCCCGAGATGACAATCACGACACCGGCTGGCACTGGGGCAGTCCCAGGCTGGACTCAGTGACGGACGGGAACTGGATTCCGGATCTGCATTCAGGATCGGGATCGCAGGCAGACATTATGAAGCTTTCTACATATGCTATTAAATTACAAAGTTCACTTAAATATAGTCTTATTACAGTCTTAGTTTGTACTAAAAGTATTTTGGAGACATAGGGGTAAAAAGTTAAGTATTGTATAGTACAGCATGTCAATGTGACATTACCCAAAATTTCTGTCCTGCAATCACACATCAGCTATAAACATAGGTCTTATCACCCTGAGAGAGTGAACATTGTCTGCACAATGTGCTGTTAATTTCAGTTGTTAGAGAGGCCCAGCTAAGAAGCGAAGTTACTGACCAAAATTGGTTCTGTTTTACCTCAAACCAGGACAGTTCAGATTCGTTGTTGGAATTTACAACTCCATATCACTATAAAACTTTATGAACAGAACCCTCATGTTCTTGCACTGACACGCTGGCACTCCTCGGCTCATCCTATCTCCTTGGAAAGCCTGCCCACATTTCTTTATTGTCCTTAGAGAGTACATGGCACCAAATTGTGCATCTATAATAAGTCCCTTGTGAAGCCTCCCGTCACACTGCTGCCCCACATCTTGAAGGCTCTCACTGGGACAAGAGCAGAAGCCCCCTGCTCACTGTTCAGAGGCAGGTGGAAGACACCCATCCAGTGACAGATACAAACTAGCAGGTATCTCCAGAGAGTTGCACTGATGAAAGTACGAGAGCTATGGAAAGGATCCATATTGATGGAGGAAAGAAGCTGTGGGCCATCTCAGCCCCTTGGACTCTGGGAGGGAGACCCCTCAGCCCAGAAGAAGGTGAAAGAGAAGGCAGAGAGGCCATTGCAAAAATGTGCCCAGAAAAGTGAAGGAAATTGCTTTTGCAGATGCATTGACCACTAAGAGAAGACATGCTGCAGAAGGCACTGTAATGATGAGGCAAAAGAGCAAATCAGTGGGGAGTGAGCTGAAGATTAAATGAGAATGTGAAAAAAGATTACTGGAAACTTCTGTGGCACAGGGGTTAATTGGAAGGAAGAAAATAATCAGACTGCTTTGTAAACATGCTGTCTACAGCATAGATATATAAGAATGAATACAGAAAAAGAGTGTTCCTAAAAGGCAAGCAGCCAAACAAGTGAAAATAACTGAGTTTTCTCTTCTCTGCCCTGACTGAAGAATTACTTGCTCCTGAAGTTATGTTTTCATTAGCTAAATTAAATAAAAGAAATATTTTTTCTTCACCAATAAATTGATCTGACTCATCAAATATTTTTAGTTGGGAGAAAGTTCACTTTCTAAAACCTAGAAAGTATATTTTAGAATATTCCAAAACAAAAACTGTTGGTTTTTCTTTAAATGAAAATTTAGAACCTTTCTGTTTGGAAATCTATAAAAAAAATGTGCTCCCTATTAGGATCGTCAAGTCCAACCATTATAGGATGGATCAGATCACGTCTTTTCCTAATACTGCAGCCTCAACCCATGGCAAGGGACTGGCCTTATTAAATAACTGTTCTTATGTGTATCCTTCATTTAACTCTTCCAACCTCTCTACTTGCCTCTCTTTCATCCTACAGGTTTTGATTGAATTAAAAGCCTTAAACTTTAAGAATGAAGTATTTTTAAACCTCTGATTTTCTTTGCTGTGCTTAAAATGCTCACTGTCCCCCAACTCAGTAAGTAGAACTGGTGAAGACAGCCAGAATTCATTTACGAAGGTTAGCCGCTGCTTGTCACCTGTTACTTGCAGAAGAACAGTTTCCTTTGTGGTCAGCCCCAGGGGCTTTCCACTGGTGAGGTGGAAAACCATTGAATGAAGCTAAGGTTTGGAGTAGGGGTGTTAGGTAGAATTAAACCTCTCCTAGCTTCACAACTTATGAGAGGATTTTTTCCCTCTCTAGGGCTTTAACAAGGCCAGTGACAAAGAGGGTGATACGTTACATGAAATAATAAAAGTGGGGGGAAAGGGACAGGGCATAGGGAAGGAGGCAGAGTGTGCTTGAAAGAAAAGAAAGTCAAAATTCTCTTTATAGTCATTAACAAGTGTCAGAAAAAAGCTGACAAAATTGGCTCAATATCTTAAACCTAAAGATTTTCACACCACTCAGGGTTTTCTGGAGGTGATTTATGCAACCTGACATAAGCTCCAGTTTTGCACAGACTTTGAGAAACATCTTGGACAGGCAACTAAATGTTGATCCTTGGCAAAAACTCCTGTGCTGTACTCTTCTCTTTCCATGCCATAAATCGTGTCTTTGACTTGCACTTTTGGTTGGGTGTGATTTCTACAGGCATTCACATATGTACTTTTGTGTACTCATGTGAATCCATTCAAGTGTACAATAATTTTGGAAATTATTGTTAGTCAGCCCACTATCCAATGCAGCAGAGATTTTGAATCTATTATTTTCTCTTTTCAAGCAATTACAGAAAGGTAATCAAACAATTTTGGATAACAAATAAATCTAGAAAAAGACCATAGCCTGAGAGCCTTCTGTGAGTACAGTAAAAGCAAAATCTAAAATAAATTGCTCATTTTAAAATATTTTTTCAGTTACAGTTATTAGATTGCAAGAATTCAGACAATGAGGTGATAAGTGCTAACTCGAGGGCCTTGATGAAGTTCCCAAATCAATTGTAGAGACAGGAAATGTTTTGGTTGGCTGGCTGAGGTCTTACTGTGGGGAATCAAAATACCTATCTTAAATGTTGTTGTCTTTCTAAAATAATCCAATGGAAATGCACTCCCTCGATTGGAAAATGAAGTAAGAGACCTGAGACTAGCCAGAGTTCTCAGGAGGTCTTCAATGCTTTATTATATCTTGCAGTTGATAATTAGCTTCTTTGTTGCATTTTATGACTTGTCTGGTCCCTGTAAGAAACCATTTTATGTCTTTGGTCATCCTTATTACCTTTCTTTGTAGCTTTTCTACTATATCCTTTCTGTTTTTCTTACCCACTGTTGAAGATTCAGAAACATAATGGATCTATACAGTGACATAAGGATGACTTCTATTTCGTTCCCCACTCCATTTCCATTTCCATTTCCATTTCCATTTCCATTTCCATTTCCATTTCCATATCCATTTCCATTTCCATTTCACAGTTCTTTCCCATGTCTTCTAGGACTCTGAAAGGGCCTTTCATGAGAGTACCAACTGAGTGGTGTTTGACCTAAGCCTAGGTAGAATATATGAGACAGATTTTCTTGTCCACATTGTATGTGACTTCTTCAGCAAAGTCTGCATTTTTAATATCATTATATCATCAAAATCTATGTACATATCATGTGTCATTATAACATGCTTACACATCTGTCCACCAGTTACTCTTTAGAATAGATTCTGTCACTTTTCTCCAATGGATATTGATATCCTGATATGCAATTCCCATCTCCTCCTTCAAGCAAATTAAAAAAAAAACGAAGTTGTAGCACTAGACACCTCCCAGTCCTTTAGTACCAAGGTAGTTTTAAGAAGTTTCTCATGTTCAGGCATTCCACATATCATTCCCTTTTGGAGTCCAGGATTTATCCCTAGACCTACGGTTCAGCTGAAACCAATAGAAGATCAATAAAAAATATGTCCTAGGTGCTCAAGGACAAATGATGTGGTCCCCGTTAAATTAAGGGATTGTCCCCCACCAACTTTGCCTAGACCTGTGAGTTTTAGTAAGGTTAGTGTTTCAAAGGTATTTCCAAATTTTTCCAAAAAATACAACTTTTTTTTTTTTCCCTGCAGGCTTTATTGGCTTGTTGAAATGAATCACCTTTCTCCTAATGCACCACTAAACAGTTTCCACCAGGAAATATGAGTTGACCAGTTCTTAGCTATTAGTGAATTCTAATTAACATGGAACAATTTATGCTGCACGAAAAATATACTTTATACTTGTGGCAAATTCATTACTTAGCTTCAGAATCCTGAAAAGTCACCTCTGTACCTAGATAAACTCATTCTTAATACTGCTCCAGTTTGCTACAGCTAGATCATCTTTGAACTCAACATACTGTTCTCCAAGAGAGGCAGAAATTAAATTTCACTCTTGTCTGGATGTCCAGCATACTGAGTTTGGTTCATAAAAAAGTTTTTCTAAAGCATCTTTCAAATTACTAATTAAATTGCCTCTCTTCTGAGTAAATGATTTCTGGGATCTTTAAAATGTCTCTGTTAAAGCTTGCTGTCAGGATGGTCTTGCTCCACTAAGAGTTACATGTTGGCAGACTTTAATTAGAATAGCTGCTTGCAGCTAATGACCCAGTCCAAGAAGGAGCTGGTGCGGGAGCTTTTTACTCTGCTGCAGTGACCAGCCTGCTTCGTGCAGTATAGCATCTTTCCCAGCCAAACAAAAATGTCTGCCAGGAGATCATTTATTGATGCAATGTTTCACTGAGAAGGGTGCAATGGGTCTTAGAGCTCAAACCTGAAGCTCTTTGCGGAGTATAACATCTTTTATCACTGTTTAATAATAGCAAAAGTTGAAGATACTGTACTGTACTGTTGCTGACATGTTTCTGTTTTCTGTGACTTTCTTGCAGGCAGTTAATTTTAGAAGAATAAACGAACCATATTCAGAGTGAAGTCTATGCTATAGTCACACCCTAAAATTTGCCAGTGAGATATCTGAGTGGCAAAATGTGGTCTCAGCCCTTTGTCCTTCTAGGAGCTCTGCACAAGCCATTGTCCCCAAGTGAGGGGTGAGCTGGAAGGGAGTGCTCATGGCTCGGGGGACAACGATCCACCACTTCTCCCCAGCAACTTACAGAGGTGGAGTCTCATGGAGTCTTCTCAGAAATATCAGTGTCTTCTCCATTTGGTATAAACCTCTAGGAAAGGCAAGGTGTAGCCAATCCTTCCAAGACCTCCTTTGGTTATGTTCCATCCCCAGCGGAAGTTTCCAACTATTTCTATTTGTGCCTGCTACTATATTTATGTCTCTATCTGTGTAATATTTTCTGAAATTACTGGCAAGATCTGTATGGATAGCCTTGTCTTTAATTCTATTTTGACTTCAAAGAGCAAGTCCTGGTAGAGACAGCTTAACTGAACTTTTAAATCAGTTTCAACATTTTTTTATCATCAGTTGAAGTTTGACTCAGTTGCATTTACTGTAACCATCCTTGCTATGCAGCAAGTCATCTCAGAGCAGGCTCATGCATTTTTCAGGTCTTTATATGATTCTGCAGTATGAAAAAAAAATGCCTACGAATCTTCCTGCTGCTTGACACAGGCAAATGATTCTTATTACTCCCTTTACTCCCTACGTAGATACAGAAAAAAGAAAAATGTTTCTTGTGGGATAGCAGTCATAAAATGTTTGACAGATCCTGAAACCACTGATATATAATATACATGATTAGAACTGAAATAAGGAGAGAAATTAATATTTTAGGTTCAGACTGAGTACTGTTTAATCTCTTTCTGTATCTTTGAGGTAGGGATCTAGATTCTTTGTATGTTCAAGTTATGCACACGCTTTGAAGTATAAACAAATATTGACAACTACTCTTCTTAGTTTGTCTTTTTAGAATGATTTTGAGTTTCCAAACCTCCTAATGAGTTTGTTTATTTCAAAATCATATAATCCTTTTCTATAATCCTGTGTTTTTATTTTTTCTCTATGGATCTGTTAAAGACGTTTGAGATTAATAAGAAGAGCTGAGAGTTCACTAGACAGGAGGAACATTGAAACCAGTACTACAAAATTGTATAAAATGCCTAAAGTAAACAGTGGGAAAAGTGGTATTTTATTGTGAGCCTTTCAGTTACCACACTCTTAAATTTTAAGTGGAAACATAAACAGGCTAAAAATGAATATGAAATGGCATTTAATTTCAAATCAGCATTTTTCTCCTGAATGCCGATCTTCAAAAAATATTCTCTTACTAGACAACAAAATGACTTCACATTTACCGGGTTAATATGATAAACCTGCTGACTCTGCTTCTCAGAAATTTCTAGCTAGGAAGAATTCTTGATAATCTCTGGCTGAAGAGTTTTGTACTCTAGTCTCTGTCCAAAGTCAGTCTTCCGCCAAATATTATACTCCTCAAAGTGTTTGAGTGAATTATTTGTACCCATGATAACAGGAAAATGCTGTGTAATGACATTCACATCGTTGTTTAAAGTCCTGAGAAGCTTCGTTTATATGGGATTATATATCACATTAGTAGTTACAATAGCTGTGCATAACTTCATTTTATTGATATACTGTTGCTGCCCAGTATCATTAGTAATACTTCCTAGCACAACGTAACAATTCAGTTTGCACCTAAAACAGTAGTTTTAATCATACTTAATGGTCATCATAATAATCTTTAAAATTTCAGATTTTTTTTTCTTCAAGCTTGCCTTTGGGAGCAAACAGTTAATTCCCAAACAGGAACAGATTTTTACCTTTTATGTCTACCAACAAATTGCTCACAATAAAATAATTAGGGTCTAGCAAACAGAAGCGGAAATAAAACTTTATAAGCTCAGAGGAAAAAGAAGAAGTTGAGAGGGAAAGTATGGCTGGCATTTCTGCAAACCATCAAATACATTGTACCCGTAATCAAATGAAAAATATCAAGTAAGCAAGCTGAACAGTTTATATAAAAAACAGTTAAAATGTGGAACAAGTAGTATTAAAAGGAAATTAAAGCTACTTAACTAAAATAAATGATACCAAGATTTTCAAGAATCATACTTGCATTAATGCAAAATGTCCCCCAAAATCCATAGAATGTCTTGATACGTACAGCTGGATCTCACATTTTAAAAGGTCTAATATTGAATAAAAAAGGATTTAAAGTGAAGAAGTTTTCATTTTGTCTGTAATCTTTTAATCCTAAAATTGCTGTATCTCCTCACAGTTTTATTGTATGTTCTGTCCAAGGGAGCATTAAAAAAAAAGTATTTATCCAACAGTAAGGCGTGCTGATGCAACACTGAGGACAGATGTTGCTTTGGTTATATTATCATGTTGAAATAGAAAATTTACTGTGCCATGCAAGTACTCATAATATTCTTTCCAATACGTCTCGAGAAGAAAAGCCACAAATATATGTGATAATGTAGTTTTAGTTAGTAGTAAAAAGAGGAGATCTGTGATTACACTTAGGAAGCAACATAATTCATGTAGTTGGAGGATGTCTCTCAAAGAAAAAGAGCTGTTTTTTCCCTTGGGCTGAGAGACTATAGACAGTTTCAATTGCCAGCAACAATTTGGCTATTGTCTGTTGCATACATCCTATGGGACAGTAAAGAAAAGAGGATGCTGGTGATCATAGAGATGGAAGATTGTTAAAGTGTGGTCAGCTCAAAGCAGCTTTAGACTCTGAAATGGGATGTATCAGGACATCGGAAAAAAGTCTACTCCCTTCAATTATTCTTAGCAGGAAGAGTTATCATTTTTTGTACCAAGTGCTTCTTGCTTCTTTTAAAATTTTGCTGCTTCTTGATGTGTTTGAGACAGCAAGGCTGATTCCACCCACAAAAGCAGGGACATTGAAACTTCTGCCTTGGTGGTTTTCAGTGGTTTTGCAACACGCTGCAAAGTTAAAAAAAGAAAAGGCAGGAAGGCAGGCGGGAGGCAGGGAAGGCAGGCAGGAAGGAAGGAAGGAAGGAAGGAAGGAAAGAAGGAAGGAAGGCAGGCAGGCAATTAACAAGGCACAAGCAAAATGAAGAGAATTTTCTATATAAAGCCATCCCTAAATACAATACTTTCTGGGGAAACATTCTGATCAGACTGCCTATGTCCTCGCAACGCAGTACATTGCCCCATGGAGGAAGCTGGTCCAGTGATTTTCCTTTGTGCCATTGTATCATCTCCTTCCTCTGAAGTCTGTAATAGCTGTTTTGTAGATCCTGCAGTGCTGTGCCTGAAAAACACATTTTCTTCCTCTGCTGCAATTTAATCTCGATAATATTGTTTGCAGCCTCAGTGAATGTACACTTTATCTTCTTCTCATATAGATGGTTTTGAGAGCTCCAAATATGTGTTTTCATCTGCTGCAATGTTTGAATAAAGTTTTACAAGGCCAGATTGACTTTCAGGATAGTACAAGTCAATGAGTTTCCATCTTCATTTATTTGATCCCTGCCATTCCATGTCTCTTCATTATACTCGGGTCAGTAATTGTATCCCCTGTTTTAGAACTGAAATTCCATGTAACCAGAGGATGCTGAACAAATTCTTCTCTAGTGTATCTCCACTGTAGTCAAAGTACTTACAGGATGGATGAATTTGGCTAAGAATATTTGGCACATCAGGGAGTTACTATAGATGCTCTAGGTCTCTTTTTTTTGTCATCACCCTTGGCTGCTCTACTTGGTGCTTAAACTTGAGTAATGGTCAGATTTATTTGGGTTCTTTAGATAGGGATTAAAATACACTTGACACAGCCTGAATTATGTCCTAATACACGGTGCTGTTTACTCTGATCCCTCTCACACCTTCACACACAGCCAAAACTGACGATCCTGAATGGGAGGCAAGAGCTGAAGATATACAACATCCATTACAGCTAAAGGAAGCAAGAAGGAGAACTGCATGTATTAAACCTTGACAACAAAATTGAGGGCATAACGTGAGGGTTTTTTTCCAACAAAATATTATTTGCACAGTGTTAGTTCCTGTTGCACCCAAAAAAGGGTGAAATTTTGATCCTTGCATAATGAGGTTCCACTTGCTATTCCATATAGCAACATGATAATGATTTCGTACTCTCTGTTCCTCTGCTGGCATCGCTATAAACTCCAAAAAAGATCTGGTGGGATTCTATTGCTTTTCTGTACCTTATGCAAAAGATAAGAATGATACCTTTTTCCATTGCAAAGGAAATTCCCATAGTGGACAATTATGTTAGCGGTATTTGTCCTTAACTTTGCAGTGTGGCAATGTATGCAAAAGAGTTAGAAAGGACACTAAATCACTGGGGTTTGTGCCATTTTTGCCTTATATGGAGGTACTGATTTAGTGCTTTCCCTGATCACCTGCAAAGGTCTTGCAGGATATTTTGCTGTTTTAATATCAGGAGATTTTTATTCCTTGATGGGAGAAAAATACAGACACATTTTTTTTCCTTTTCCTATCACATCCTGACAGGTTTGGGAATAGGTCATATCAAGTGGCAGATTATCCAAGTGATATTAAAAATCTCAGACTTTTCTGACCTCTTCACAAGTTCATGTAAGGAAAAAGACGAGATTTTAGGTCAGGAAGGAATTCTTCTCCAGGTTAGAACAATCATCTTCTCTGCATGATTTGAAAATTTCACTGAGTATGTCCCTCATATTACAGGAAAATCAGATTTGATAGTGATTCTAATACCTATATATTTCTCTCTTATTTGAGAAGCACATTGTAACTTCAGCTCTTGCTCTGTTGTTTTGGGTTTTTTTCCAAAGTTTATGAGTTTATTATGGGATAACAGCAATATTGCCCCAGTGCCTGGATCTGTTGTAGCAGGCTCCAAGGCAGAGGGCCCTGCTAAGCCATTATGTATTTGAGTACTTTTCTTTTCCTTCCAGCAGTACTTATTATTTTCTTGCTCTTTATATGTTCATACCAGGTCCACAGTGCCTGATGCTTCTGAAACAATTCCATACCAGTTACGTGCATGATCTAAGAAGATTTAATCAAACAATTTCCAGTCAGCATGTGTAAATTCTCACTAAGTATTGAGCTGAGGCATATTTAACAATGACAACTTACAGAGCAAATGAAAAACAGAGTAACTGAATGGCTGATTTGATGAAAAGCGTCCAAATTCATCAAGCCGTTTCTATAACTAGCTTGCATCTGGCTAAGTATCAGTAAAAATAATTCACTGAACAAACTGTAAAATAAAGACAAAACAAGAGTGTGACGAATCTTATTGAACATCCTGTGACATTCCCTGAGTGATGGGTTTGAGGTTTGTACTGTTGCCTTGGTAAGCCATCATAGGCCATCTGAAGGACTAAACTGTGTCTTCGGACTCCGAAGGTAGGCTGGAGAGTGAAATGGAGCTGGTTTTGGTTTATCAACTCCAGGACAAGTCAACGAGGACAGGGGATGAGGAGAGCAGGGACTAGATAGGACCTTGTATGTCTGCCTACCATAGGTATTTGGTAGAAACACTGACACAGCACCTACAGGTCATATTTTCTGCAGGTGGCCAGCAGTAAATTGCCGTGGTTCCCGCTGGGGACCACTGTACTGGAGAGTTATCTCGAAGTATAAGGTATATCTCCATATATCTCCAAAGCTCTCCTGAAACCGACAATATTATTCTGTGGAGAAAAGCAAAAATTTCACTGTAGAAAGGTCGGTGTGTGAGAGTGTGCATTCTGTCCCATATTCACGCACAGAAAAAGCAGTGACCTTGCTGAGCAAACAATGTCTTGACAAAAAAATCGGTCATCTCCTAGAAAAGAAATCACAAGAACAAATCTGTTTTAGTGTAGAAAAAGCATATTCTTGCAGTAGATCTATCCCTAAGAATTAGGTCAGCTTTGTAGTTTACCTTTTTAATGTAGTGGAGCATGGGAACTTCATTATTTTAGCTGAATTATTAATGTATGCTATATTCATGCAAAGGAACTTCATTGTATTTTAATATAAGTTTTGTTTAGTCAACAGAAACAGAAATCTCCCTTTCTGGGTTATTTTCTTTTCATACTTGTTTGTAGGAGTGACCAAATACTCCCTTGGTTTTGAAGGCAACCACTTGCACGAAAGAAATAATTTATTATTTGGGTGTAAGTATGTATGTATGTTATTGGTTGTGCAAATGCCTCTCTCTGTGGAGATCATATGCACAAATACACAAAAATTAGCAAACAACGGTCATTTTGAGACTTACAGTAGTATTTTGGGGAAAAAAAAACCCATAGTTTTGTAATTCAGGGGCCTCTAAAATAGCAAACAATTATCCACCTTGTCTGCAACAGTAAAGATGGATAATATAGCAACATGATTTAAAAATTGATCTTAGCTCCACTCAGCTGAGCATAAAGGAAAATATATGACCTGCTGAGGAGACATAGTGAGCCTGCAGCATATAGTATATCACTGCCAAAAGTTAGAAAAGGCTTTAAAAGACCTTGCTATTAAGAATGGAGTTTTCCATCTGATGTAAATTTCTAGCTAAACTTTTATTTGACCTTGAAAAACTTAAGTTGTAGTCAATGTTCACCTCATACCAGCAGTGCAGGTACAATATCCTGAAAATTTTATGCTATGTATGTTCCGAGAAGCATCTGTGAAAGGAAGTAACTATCCCTGATTCAGCTGGAGAAGCTGAAGACCTTTCTATGACAGTATTTTAGACTTCCATGGGGTTATTTTAGGCTGTTACATCTGCAGGATCTCCATTAGAACTAGTCCACTATCCAGTTCTATCTTCTTTAAGCAAAATATAAAGGACTGGATTTAGGGAAGAGCTTAGCAGTTTGCAATTCCCAGCAAAGCAACGATTGGGGAATAGGGGATCGATTTTCTGAACTCACCTGTCATTGATAGAGCTAAGGGTTCCAAAAGGCTGCTGAGCTGCTGCCACAAAATTTGGCCAAAAGAAACTAGTGTGTGCTTGAAACTGGAC
>NW_009647211.1:728873-749864 GCF_000708025.1 Charadrius vociferus
AATGCTTTACATATCACCTGCCACCAGCTCTGAGAGCATATGCAGTCGGTTTCTGTGTGCTGGATGATGCATGCTTATTCGTTAAAATATAATACCTTGGCAGTGTGTCTCAAATGCTGCAATTCGGTTTCTCCGCAGTTATTGGAGGCTAGTAGGCACTTCTGGAATGGTAATAGCAAAGCACCTCACTGCTGAGTGCATTGCCAGCTGGCATCAGTTCCAACAGCAACAACAACAAAGTGGGTTGGGTCCATCCCTGGGAGGCACACGGGAGATACACAACAGTTCTTTACCTCACATCAGGCAGCACAATTTCATCTTCATTCAATGCAGCTACGTTTGATCTCTACCAGGTAATGAACATGAACCAGTATTTACATCTGCTGGACTGCCTAATGTTGTTCCCACTATAAATATTGATAATGCAATAAAATGTAATGGAAATAATTAATAAAAGGTTAAAAAAATACAAATTTGGTATCATATACTTTCCTGTTCATGTACACTGCCTCTCCCACTATCTGTCCTTAGTTATAGGAAAGATAAAAATGTTGAATGGTGCTTACAGTAATCAAGGGATAAATCTGGGGGAAAAATTGCTGTTAAGAATTTTGATAGAATTTGTCCAAACCAATGTGATCCCGACTGTTTTCATTCCATGTTTTACGTTGTTCTAAAAAAGAGTAAAAAGCCATCTTTTTTGTCCTCAAGGACGTTGTCCGATATGCTCTTAAAATCTCCTGGTTTTTTGTGACTTCGAAGGGAAAAGTCTTGCAAACTGTAGCTAGCAAAGATTGCCTACAAAAAGATAGACACCACGTAAAGGTAACATAGTAGAAGAGTTGGGCTGTCTCTGGCACTTCCAGGAAAATCATTACCATACAATTTCTTTCTCTTTCTCCATAATTGTTTGCAAGAGTTGAAATGGAGGGAATCTCTCTTCATCTACACCCTCACTACTGCAAGAAGTCTGTCCATAAGGCCATATTTAATCAGCTGAACAACCATGAATCACACCAAAGCTCATACCGAGCAGCAGAAAATCTACAAAAGAAGCCTGCCTGGTTTCCAAAGATCAAACACTGTACCTGTTTGACCTTTATTAACCATGAACTATTAACTGTCACCTATGAATTAACATTGACAGTAGTTTAGATGAGTTATGATTTTTCTGTAATTCTGTTGTGGCTCCACAAGTGTAGCTGGAAGCAGACTGTCACCGTTGGATCACTTTGGGCTGTTAAAACAAGTTTATTAATTTAATCACTGCTACTTTGCAGCTTAACCTGTAAGGCTAAGAGCTCTGGACATTCCTCTGAAATGGAATAGCAGGAACTGGATTAAACGTGATTGAAATGATGGCACTTCTCTTTCTCCCTTGAGAACTGATGTTTGACTTCAGATCCCCGAAAACAGTACTGATGTCCTTCAAATTCAAGACCAACTCACTTTTTTGGAGGGATGTACGTATCCCATGAGATTGTCCTGCTAGTCATTTTTTGAATGCTTGCCGTTAAATTTTTTCATTGTTTATTAAAGGGAGGGGCATCTGGAAACAATCATTTTTAATCAGAAGAGAAAATAAATTCCCTTTCCTCTCCCTTCCTTCACTAAAAAGTTTCTCCTCCACGTTAATGCAGAATTAGTGAGTCTCTTTTTCACTTCAAGTAGTTAAACAAATCAAAAAATAGTGATTCTGTTTGTGATCTTTCTACCATTACTTTATACTGAACAAATCTTCTGAACGCAGTGGAATTTAGAAACGGAGTGAGAGAAAATTCCACTCTTTCTAGAATTCTTTTACATAGGTCAGAGTGACTTACAGCTGTCTGAAAACTGATTAAGAAAAATGGCTAACTTGAAAGGTGTGCTCTTAAAAGACTTTTAGAGGCACTTATGGAGAGCTCTACATAATTTAGTGGGGATGGCACCAGAGCGGTTATGCAGAAATTACTTTTTGAACTCGTAAAACTAAATAACCTGCATAATCTCTTCTATGTGATTTTAGCACATCTTGTTGTTAACACAGCAATCTTTTATCTTTTCCAGGTATGTTGATTGCTGAAAAATATGAAAGATCTATTACAATGCCTTTCTGTTAACTTTTTTAGGATTTATATTTAGGAAGCACATAGAACATGCCCATTCAAAAGCCTGGAAGTTAATTTCTGTTAGTTTTGCTCACTATTTAGTTTCCCCATTTCACTAATTATCTTTGGGAATAGTTCCAAGCCGTTCTTTTGACAGACCTGTCAAACCATCCTGGAGAAAAGCAGTTGGCAGAGCTTGTAAGGGCTAAAGTCCAGGTGGGTAGCAGTGCTGGTGCTGTACTATTCATTCAAGTGGCTGCGTGCGTAGGGTGGGTTAGTGAGAATAACCTATCAATATAACGGGGGCACAGGGATTTTTCAGCTGCTTTGAGATTTCTGACTAATGAATTATGAGAGGTCTACATAGCTTGGTTTAATCTTCGTGTTTGTGCTGAACAGTGGATGCAGACCCTGTCTGGAACGCGCAGCTGTGGTATCCTCACCTTGGCCAGTGCCACGTGGCATCCTTGCTTCATGCAACTGAATGTGAATTTTGCTGTGAGATTTACTCTGAATGTTTTCAAGATGAAGGTCTTTTTTTTTTCATCTTTTCAAGATGAAGCATCTTTTCTGATGCTAAGAAGCCAATCCAAATCCCAATGATTGCAACCATGCAAGAAATCTCATTGACAAAGTAGTAAAAACGGGGTGAGGAAAGATGCCATTGCACAGCTTTGTTGCTGCTGCTCTCATTCCCTTCATTATGTATTTGCTATATTGTTATTTCAACTGCGTTATTTTCCCTTTTTTGCAATCTACCTATCACACAAGTGTACTGTTGTACCCACAGGTGTGCTTGCCACTGCTCTTCGGCAGCTGAATAAAGCAGAGCTGCACCATTGTTACCAGTGAAGCATCTGACCTTGCCTTTTCAATTGCTAGTTCATTGAGTTCTGTGAAAACTGCTTCAGTGATTACCACTTCAGGAAAGGAAAATGGGGTGGTTTTTCATGTACCTGACTGAACTGTTCAAATGGAGAGGAAATATGGAAACAATGTACACACCCATACGGTGCATCGTCCATATGTGTACTCATGACATGAGGAAGGCCATGTGAATGCTGTCTCATCCTCTGAGCACACAGCTGCTGCATTCAGAGGCATTTCACAGGTGGCTGAGGCTTTTTTCAGGTTTTAGTTCCTACTGGGGGTGTCAAACAGCTTCTGATTTAGGTTTTCTTTTTTTTTTCTTTTAACAGGAACTAGAACCTGAAAGGAATTGAAAACATCCTTTGAAATGTTGCAAGTATGGCAGCTGTGCATTGGAGCTGGGAGGGAGGAAGGAAGAACTGGAGATAACAGAAGGAATATTTTTACGCTACACAAAATCTGCAATATTTAATGTATTTTCTGCTTAGAAAAGCTCCCAAACCTTTTAAAACATCTTTTTTTCCTCTGTAGGCTCAAGGACATGTAAAGAGGAAGAAAAAAAAAAACCAAAAAACAAACCAGCTCTCTTGTACTTAAAAAAGAACATAAGAACATCCATCTGGAGTTAGATCAATGCTCTGACAAGGCCTGACCCTGTCACTTGCTGGAGCCAGTGGCGCATATCTAGGCAAGTACCTAAGAAGATGGCAAGCAGGATGCGTTCCTGTTGCATGGTTCCTGCCTCCTCCACTGAGCTGAATTTTAGTGACTTCTTGATGCTGAGGTGGTGCACACCCATTTAATAGACTTTTTCTTGTTAAACTAGCACAATTGGTTTTGAATGCAAATAAACTGTTAGCACCCATGGTGCCCACAAGGGCAAAGAACTTCACAGCTTTGCTATATATTCTTCAAGAAAACATTTGTCTTTATTTTGAACCCACCATCTACCTTCATCATTATTTTCAAATGTATTAGTGACATAAATGATGTACAGTTTAGGTGATGAAACTGTTGTGGTTGTGACATACGAGTATTTGACAGGTGATGCTGCTTTATTTATGCTGTTAAACTTTTACGTTTAAAATACATAATTTTGTATTGTGGTAACTGTAATCTGATTCTGTAAACTTGCATGGGACTGGCAAGGAAAACTGAAGTACGTTTGTTTTCACGTTAGAGGTTAGTATTGGTAAAATGGTACCACACAAGAAAATAAGTAGTGTGAACTTTTCTTCTGCGCCTATACCGTGAAGCAATCAAAAATGTTAACTACTTAAAGGCTAATGAAGCATGCTTGGAGCACTCAGTTACAGCTGAATTGATGCAGATCAAGAGCTCTAAACTAGGAGCTCTAAATTAGCAGATTCACATAGATAGCCAAAATGGTTAAGGCAAATAAACCAAACTTTACCCCCACTATTTAATTTGCATTCCAATGAAACTGGAAAGTAACAATATTTCGTGAATGCTGAGGAAGAAGGGGGTATAAACCAAAAATGTCCTCCTTTGTGTTTTTCCTGCAGATTCCTTGCCTTAAGGAACACAGAGGGCAAAATACTGATACCACCTAAAAGAACAAGCAAAGGTAATTTCACCATTAATGTTGGAAAAATGCAACTTTTCTTTCTTTCTACTACTGATTGCACTTTTGAGAACAAAATGGTATTTTAAAGGCATTTAAGTGAATTACTTGCCAACTTCCCACTGACAGAGAGCTTGGAGACTATATTACTTCAAAGTCTTTTGAAAATTTCACCCTCAGCAGTGGAGCAGTGCTGAGAAGACATCAATAAAACAGCCCCCAAACCAGTCAGAACTAGGCTTTGAGCTTAGTCCAAGACTAAAATGCATAGCACACATCCAAAATAGTGACATATAGGTAGTGTAATATTAAACAAAGGCAAGAAACTTGTGTGACATTTCCTTAATAGATAGCTATCTCAATCAACAGATGTGAAGATTTTGACATTTGGGGTAAGTTGGTTTTTTTCATGCACTATTCACTGTTATTAGGAGACTATAATCACAGAATCACAGAATGGTCAGGGTTGGAAGGGACCTCCAACCCCCCCGCCAGAGCAGGGTCACCTACAGCAGTTGCACAGGACGGCGTCCAGGCGGGTTTTGAATGTCTCCAGAGTGGGAGACTCCACAACCTCTCTGGGCAGCCTGTGCCAGTGCTCTGCCACCCTCAAAGTAAAGAAGTCTCTCTTCATGTTAAGATGGAACTTCCTATGCTCAAGTTTGTGCCCGTTACCTCTTGTCCTATCACTGGGCACCACTGAAAAAAGACTGTTCCCATCCCCCTGGCACCCTCCCTTTAAGGATTTATAAGCATTAATAAGATCCCCCCTCTGTCTTCTTTTCTCTATACTAAAAAGAACCAAGTCCTTCAGTCTTTTCTCATGAGACATGTTCTAATCCCCTAATCAACTTCGTAGTCCTTTGCTGGACCCTCTCCAGCAGTTCCCTGTCCTTCTGGAACTGGGGAGGCCAGAACTGGACACAATACTCCAGATGTGGCCTGACGAGGGCAGAGTCGAGGGGGAAGATGACCTCCCTCATCCTGCTGGCCACACTCTTCTTGATGCACCCCAGGATGCCATTCGCCTTCTTGGCCGCCAGGGCACATTGCTGAGTCATGGTCATCCTATTGTCCACCAGGACTCCCAGGTCCCTTTCCAGACAGCTGTTCTCCAGCAGGTCAGCCCCCAACCTGTACTGATGCATGGGGTTATTCCTCCCCAGATGCAGTACCCTACACTTGCTCTGGTTGAATTTCATTAGGTTCCTCTCTGCCCAACTCTCCAGCCCGTCCAGGCTGTGCTTTATGGCGGCACAGTCTTCCAGCATGTGAGCCGCTTCTCCCACTTTTGTGTCATTAGCAAACTTGCTGGTGGTACACTGTGTCTGTTTATCCAGGTCATTGATGAATATATTGAACAGGACCGGATCCAGTACTGACTGCTGATGAACACCACTTGTTACTGACCTCCAACTAGACTCTGCACCACTAACCACAACCCTCTGAGCTCTATCTGCCAGCCACTGTTCAATCCTAGATAACATCCACTGCCCTCCCCTCATCCACCCATCTAGTCACTTCATCATAGAATGCTATCAGATTAGTCAGACATGACTTCCCCTTGGTGAATCCATGTTGACTACAGTTAATATAATAATATAAGAATAATATTATAATATAATATAATAATAATATCATATAATATGTAATATAAATAATATAATACAATATTATAAAAATCATACAGTTACACTAAAATAAGGCAGTGAGTAACAGTTGTCTTTGACAGTTGCCAGTAGTTCAGAAAACATATCTTTACAGTACTAGGACTCAAATTCCAGATGTACCCTGTCAAACAGTTGACTTAACGGGCCAATACTCCTCTCCAAGCTACTGTACATATTAAAAAAAAATTATCAGTGGCATGGGATCAATGGGATGTCTCTTCAACTATACAGACAAAAACAGGTGCAACTAAGGCAATATTGTCAGCAACTAGTTAATTATAGAATCATAGACTCATAGAGTAGTTTGGTTCGGAAGGAACCTTTAAAGGTCATCTAGTTCAACCACCCTGCAATGAACAGGGACATCTTCAGCTAGATCAGGTTGCTCAAAGCCCCATCCAGCCTGACCTTGAATACTTCCAGGGACGGGGCATCTACCACCTCTCTGGGCAACCTGTTCC
The DNA here is from genome assembly GCF_000708025.1 of Charadrius vociferus. Taxonomy (NCBI): domain Eukaryota; kingdom Metazoa; phylum Chordata; class Aves; order Charadriiformes; family Charadriidae; genus Charadrius; species Charadrius vociferus. The sequence goes on from NW_009647211.1 coordinate 735,550, forward strand.
TGTGCCTCCCCACCCTAATTTTAAAAAATTTCTTCCTTATATCTAGTGCGAATCTACCCTCTTTTTGTTTAAAATCATTATCTCTTGTCCTATTGCAACAGACTTTACTAAAAAGTTTGTCTCTGTCTTTCCTATAAGCCCCCTTTAAGTACTGAAAGGCTGCAATAGGGTCTCCCTTTTCTTCTCCAGGCTGAGCAATGCCAAGTCTCTCAGCCTGTCTTCACAAGAGACGTCTTCCTATGATCATTTTTGTGGCCTCCTCTGGACTTGCTCCAACAGGCCCATGTCTTTCCTGTGCTGAGGGTTCCTGAGCTGGATGCAGTAATCCAGGTAGGGTCTCACCAGAGTGGAATAGAGGGGCAGAATCACCTCCCTCCACCTGCTGGCCACGCTTCTTTTGATGCAGCCCAGGATGCCGTTGGTTTTCTGCGAGTCCATATTGTCAGCTCATGTTGAGCTTCTCATCTGCCGACACACCCCAGTCCTTCTCCTCAGGGCTGATGTCAATCCTTCATCTCCCAGCTTGTATTGATACGGGGGGTTGCCCCAACCCACGTGCAGAACCCTGCACTTGGCATTGTTGAACCTCATAAGGTTCACACAGGCCCACTTGCAAGCCTGTGTAGGTCCCTCTAGATCACATCCCAACCCTCAGGCATGTCAACTGCACCATGCAGCTTGGCATCATCTGCAAACTTGTTGAGGTGCACTCAATCCCACTGTCTATCTTGTTGATGAAAATATTAAACAGTACAAACCCATGAGGGAAACCACTTGTCGCTGGTCACTATGTGGACATTGAGCCATTGACCACTACCCTCTGGATGCGACCATCCAAACAATTCCTTATCCACCAAAGAGTCCACCCATCAAATCCGTGTCTTTCCAATTTAGAGAGAAGGATGTTTTGGGGGATCATGTCAAAGGCCTTACAGAATTCCAGATAGATGACATCCATAGCTTTTCCCTTGCCCATCAACGTAGTCGCTTCATCACAGAAGGTCACTAGTTTGGTCAGGCAAGACTTGCCCTTGGGGAAGCCATGCTGGCTATCTCAAATCACCTCCCTGTCCTCTGTGTGCCTTAGCATAGCTTCAAGAAGGATCTGTTCCATGATCTTCCCAGGCACAGAGGCGAAGCTGACAGATTGGTAGTTACCAGGATCCTCCTTTCTACCCTTTTTAAAAATGGGTGCAATGTTTCCCTTTTTCCAGTCACCATGGACTTCACCTCACTGCCATAACTTTTCAAATATCATAGAGAGTGTTTTGGCAATTACATCAGCCAATTCCCTCAGGAGTCTGCAATACATCTCATCAGATCCCATAGACTTCTGTACCTTCAGGTTCCTCAGGTGGTCTTGAATCTGATTTTCTCTTACCGTGGGAGGGACTTTACTCCCCGAGTCCCTGCCTTGAGGTCCATCCACTCGAGAGTTGTGGGGAGAGAGGTTGCCAGTGAAGACTGAGGCAAATTGTGTGGTGAGCAGGACTAGGGAAGTGATCGTACCCCTGTACTGAGCACTAGTAAGGCCCCACCTCAAGTGGGGGCCCGTCACTACAAGAAAGACATGATGCTGAGGGACATGGTTTAGTGGTGGTTTTGGCAGTGTTAGGTTGATGGTTGGACTGTATGATCTTAAAGGTCCCTTCCAACCTAGACAATTCTATGATTCTATTTTATGAAAAAAGTTGTTGAGAACCTCATGCTTCTCCTTGTCCATTGTTACCAGGTTGCCAGTCATGTTCATCAGGGGGTACGCCTTCTTTGACCTTCCTTTTCTGGCTGATATACCTATAGAATCCCTTCCTATTATTCTTTGTGTCCTTTGCCAAGTTCAGCTACAGCCGAGCCTTGGCCTTCCTGACCCCGTCCCTATACAACTTCCCTGTATAGGGCAACGTCCCTATACACTTCCCAGGACATATGAAGTTAATTTAGCTGGAACTATAGTGGCTTAATGAGTGTCCTGTTTTTCCTCGGCATTGTATGGGAGTGAATACTTAATTAAATCCAATTAAACCTTTCTTTGCATGTTACTTTGTACATGCCACAGGGATTTTTCCCAGGCTAAAAGTCAGTGTGGTTTTCCACGGCATGAACTCATTTTTCAAGTATGCAGCAGTATCTATCACTGTATCAGTTTATAGTTCTCAATTGTGTAACGTCACTGACTACAGATATCATTCATTTTGACCACTAAACCACCTGGCAATTCCTGCCCCAAATCATTGAGTTCTATATCAACCGGTCATGCATAAAACCCATAAAATTAAACCCCAGAGAACCATTACATAGATCCTCTGCTGTAATCATGGTTAAATTAACCTTCCAAATTCCACCATAAGTTGGTATAAAATACGCTTTTACAGCATGTGGTGTTCCAGAGGCCTAAAAATTTCCTTTTAAATTTCAACTTATTCCCTTGTATCTTTACGTTTAACTTGGGAAAAAAATATATCTTTAGTGAAAAGTGTCTTTTTTTTAAAGCAGGGATTTTTATTCTTTCGCAACTTACATAAAGTGACATAAAAAAATCACTGAAGGTGTGTTTGAAAGGTTTTATTAACTTCTAATTAAGATGGCACTGTTGAGACTTTTAGCTCCATTTATACCTATGGTTTATGAACACACAGTGGCAAGAAGGCTTAAGAGAAACCATGAGTAGTCGTCATCAACACCTTTTTATGACACAATTTGTGCAACATGTTACTTAAACCACACAAAATAAACTGTAATACTTAACAGTTTACTACACTTGTGGTCTTCCAGATCATCTATTTTGCTTCTTTTGCTGGAAGAAGATATTACAGGCAGTAGGAGGTGCACTGTTGGAAAGGTAAAAACTAGAGTTTCTTTGACATCTAGCTTCACAGTGAAAGGTTGCTAGGAAATTGTCGTAACTGCCTCTTGAGATAGATTTGTTACTTGAGTCTGCCCTCCATAGACAGCTGTAAAATACCTGCTAAAATTGCAATGGACCGATATTTTTGTTTTCAGAGCTTAATGCCAAAAAGGAGGGGATTTTAGAGACATTTAGTCTTGGAGAAATGATCAGGAATGTGAAAAATACAGTGGTAGGATGCCATACAAATCTTCACCTCAAAAAATAGGTCCAACAACTGTCTTTTCTCGTGAAGTTCCAGGGGTCTGAGAAAAATCCTCAGACTTCGGTCCAGCTGACATCAGCTGGTAGAGTCTTCAATGACAAGCAGGAAAGAGAGGGGGATGGAAAAGAGGGAGAAAATGGTCAGTGGTCATTCCAACCAGTCTGACCCAATAGGCTAGCATGGGAAATCACTGAACATTAAAGGTTTAACAAAAGATGCAAAGCACCTAAAAAAACCCTCAGATGTAGACAGTGCTAAAGGCATTTTTGTTGCTCAGCTTCAGAGATGGCTGGCCAAGACACACTTGCATCTGGTGCTGGAATGAAACTTCCTCATCATTAGCGTTTCCCTCCTCAATTTCACTTGTGTGCAGTGGAGTGAGTTCAGCTGCGGTGTGTTTGCCCACTCGCTGTGCTTGTCGTGTGGGAGTGGTTAAACCTCTTGCCAGAACAGAGCTGTGCAGTCCAGCTCACTGAAATCTGCCTCCTGAACGGTGGTGATGAGGAGGGAGGAAGGCTGAGCGGAGGGAGCCTCGTGCCTTCGCACTCGGTATTTCACGCCTGGTCAGCTGCATCCCCACCCTACCAAAAAATATTTTATGCAGAACTAATTTTATTGTGAGAAAAGGATTTCAGGGGCTGTTACCATACCTGTGGTATTTGAAATATGAATTCGAAATTCACGGCTTATCGATAAAAACACATTGACTTTGACAGAGGTTGTCTGGTGAATTCGAGTACTGCAGTACAAACATTTACTTACATCATGTTCACAGCTGATAAACTGCAGTTGCTAACAGTTTGTTAATTAGATCTTAGTTAAGCTTTGTCCTTCCTGCTTTTGTGCAAACCTTTAACATTTGAGGGTGCAATTTGCATGCACCAGCCAACACAAGCAGTGAAGGAAGCGCTTGTTTAGGTAGTAAGGTAAGGAGGTGTTCTCTCCACTTTTGGGTTTTAGCGGCCACAGAGGTACCAGTTCCCAGGATTCATAGCTGCTGCTTATTCAGGCAGCTCTGTGGTTTGCGCTGCATATTAATTTCTGTCCAACATGGGAATTCAATTTGTACTGTACATTTCATTTCTTCACAGATTTAGATTTATTTCATGTTCTCTGCTTTTAATTAACTCTCTGGCACAGCTGCTGGACAGGATATAAAAACTCATTGCTCTCTCTGCCTTACGAGTACACCACCAATCATTTACCGCTTAGATGGTGGTGCAGGAGCTATCAGTTTCCATGGAAACCAGGGCCGTGGTGATTGATTCCTTGCCAGTGTGGCATCACCACAGGGAGCGAGGCTTGTGATTTTTGTATGCTTGCAACATCCATCTAATTAAAATGGGATTAGAGAATCATCCCTGTATATGTTCAACAACTGCACTGCAATCCATTTATGTAAATGTCAACTCTATTCAACACAGTAGTTGAAGTGTTTATGAAGAAACAGTTGCTTTTCTCCCTGTGTAAAGAGGGGAGGATAAAAAGAGAAAAAAAGAAAAATGCGTACAGCCTTATTTTGGCTACTAAAAAAAAAAAAATCCTTTCACTGATGCTCAATCACTATGCAAATCGTATCCTGTTTCCGAATCTGAATCATGACTATAGGGAGCAAAGATGGCAGAACTGTTACAGCTCTGCTGATGTGCTGATGGCTAACCCGGGAAAATGTGCTGAGCCTGTCCTGGAAATTCATTAATTAATTTAGTGTGTATGAATTATTTATTTGTCAAAAGCCTTTAATTCATATGATTGATTTTAGTTCAGTGCCATCTCCTGAGAGCAAAGTAATCCTTGTGCTCTCATAATTTTTCTTTCATAGAGCATTCCTCAAGTCTTATAACGGTTACTTGGAAATTTGTGAAGTCTTTACAGATCAGGCAAGATGACAGATCTGTAGTATGCAAGGAGACTTTAGATGAAAAGAGAAGCTCAGGGATTTTTTGGAGGGCTAAAAGTGAAGCCAGGTTCTTTGGAGGATCGCTGGATGTAAACGCAAAGAAGAAAAAAAAGAGAAAGGAAAGGACAGAGGGTGACTGATCTGTTAGGATTTTTTCTTTATATATCACCGTTTCTTCTGCATAACACTGACAAAATAGTCTGTTAACATGAAAAATGACAGTTTGCAGTACCTAATGGTCTCATGTCTGTATGCATTTCATTTTGCAATCTACTTCTGTATTATAAAACTTAGAACCATTGTATAAATTATAGATAAAATTAATAGCCCGTGGGATTTTATCTAAAAGCCCATTGATACTAGTCACATGGCTAATTTTTTTTAAAAGGCTATTTCCTCTCACAACAGAAGAAAATTGACCGTATAGCAGCCAACAATATACAGACGGTAGAAATGCCATGTACCACACAGGAGTGTTGTATTTTATCATGCTCGTATAATAAAATCCTCCCTCATAAACAAATCCAGCCCTGGTCTGAGAGGTCAGGGATCAGTGTCAGAAAACAGAGATGAACGATTTTGGTACAGAGGAATCATTCCGGTGGGGCAGCAGTGAAAAACCTGAGTGACTGGTCGGAAGTACAGAAATGAAGAGAATTGGGATGAGAACATAGTGGGTGTTTCTGAATGAAATCTCCCTGAAGTTTCTAACAAATCCATCCTGCCAAATTACCTGAGGGGACGTGCATGGTGCAGCAACCCCAAGGTCTCCATCCTGCCTTCCAGAGGGCTTTGGGTCTCTCTGGGAGAAGACAAATCTTCTGGTTCAACGTCAGGGCTCCTAGCCACAGAAGCAGAGTATTTGCCTTTCTTCAGTCCCCAGTACTTACACAGATTTCATACATAACTCCTTTTATGTTCAGATGTACCTGAACTTGAGGAATAACACCTTAGCTCAAACCAACCCTGCAGAGGAAAACAGGGATCCATCCCTTCACCTTACAAAATGTGGATCGGGCTCAGGATGAAAACTCAGCCAGACACAGGTCATACATTGCTACCTCTTCCATGTCCCTTTAATAAGTAAATCACTGTCACCATAGCTGTGAGTCTATTCCAAGTCCTTCCACAGAAACTGTACAGATGTGGGACTGAAGACTGGCGGTACCTCATCCATGCTATGGTAATAAGTGCCACACCACTGTGGTTCAAAATCGCTTAATCCACCTTATTGTACATAAAAAATCCCACAACTCCAAAACAACAACAACCAAACAAACTAAGACCAAAAAAAACCAACCCACAGAAAAAGACAAATCTAGTAGGAATAAAAAAAATCTCTAGGCATCTTCCTGCCAAACTGAAAGCCCTGTCTTCCTCCTTAGGGTAAGCCCAAGAGGCATTTGATGATCTTGCCGTTTGATGCATTTTACCTGATAGAGAACGATCCTTCACTCAGGACTGAATGTCTCCCGGGTGGGAATCAGTCTTTGAGAGATTTTTGGAGCTTGTACTTATTTTGTTACAGAGAGGGGCTAGCGGTTCTCTCAGAGCCATAAAGACAGAACTCCCTGTACTTTAAAACAGCCCGATTACACCTGCCTGGACTTTCTTCTCCTTCCATATCACATGAGTTCTTGCACTTGAACAGAAAAATTCTTTGAAACTGTATTATCCAAAAATGTAAGCAGCTAGAAAATAATGTCTCAAACTGAAACATCTTAAATGGAATAATTAGCCTAATAAATCCTAAACTTCTTGTGAAATGATGATCAGTTATCCCCCAAAAGCAGATTAAAAATATTTTAAATCTACAGATGGAGGCTGAAGGACACTAAGGAGAAAATTTTAAAATATTTTCTCTGCAAAACAGAAGGAATATTTTCCTAAACAAATACAAAGAAAATTCAGTATTCTCTTCAATTTTTACTATGCCAAATTTTCAGATTCAATTTAACTACTGAAGTGCAAGAGCAGATTCCTATCCCTGCCCCAAATACTTTTCACAACATAACCGTCCTTATGGTTTCAACACCACCAGCTCTAGAATGTTCTGGAATTATGCTGTGCTAAATGTGGTCAGTGGCTGGTTCTTCTGTGTAATGCTTCTGCAGCTTTTCACCAGCAAGCAGGAGTGCGTTTTTGTGCAACTTCATATGCTGCACAGCAATGGAAACTAGAAAAGGTCACTAGAAAAGGTCCCCCGGGCATTTTGAGTAAGGTTTCAGAAGTTTAACAGTATGCTGTCTGGCTTTTAGGTGGACAAATTAAAATTGGAAACTGAGATCTTTTTGTGTGATTTAAAAATGGACAGATTTTTCCTTTATTTAACTCCACACCGACCAACTGCTGCATTAGGATTAGCTAGCTTCCCTCTCTCCCTTGGCTCAATATCAGAGACACTCCAGGCACTACTCTTACTAGTAATAGTTAAAGCAGATGTTGAATCAGTCCATATTTGCTGGTAGCATGCTCTTGCTGTTTCCTTCTTCAGAAACAGAACTAACTCAAGGTGATACAGGCAACCTGCCACAGCAGTATGTAAGGATTGCCCTAAGGTTGAGTAAAACGATTTTGCTGAAGAGAAGAATCTTGGGAAATAGCTGTTCAAATTATTAGGGGAAAAAATGTAAAGATTTTAAAATAAAAAATACAGTACAAGAAACAAGATTCAGCCTGTGAAACAGCCGGGTAAAATAACTACAAAAACAGCAATAAAGCTCAGTATTTTAAAACAAAATATTGCAACTAAAATAAAATTATGTAGAGAATGGAGACTCAGTCTCCTTGCGTGTAACTAAAATCTGTCATATTCCAACAGACAAAATGGTCTACTTCAGTGAGGTCCCCCGCTTCCTTTTCCAGCCAAGGCATCCTGCTGTCTTTCGTCCCTCACAGTCAGCTGAATGTGCTGACCAGGGAAAGGTGCCAATCAAACATCTGCGTCCTCTGCCTGCGGAGCGGCCTGCAGGACAACACACCCACAAACTTCTGTACCTCCTTGCTGCAGCTCAGATGTGCTCTGGAGGAACCACTGGAGACAGTACTTTGTATTTCTTCTTAACCAGTCCTTGGTGCCCCTGATGAACTCAGAATACTTCTTGTCACCTATTAGCATCAAATACAAGTACCATTTTTGGGGCTTTTTTTCAGATGTGGATAATTGCCTATTCTGAACACAGCTGAGACAACTCAACCCATGTCATTTAAGCCAGTGAAAAGTCCATAAACACCCTATTTAAGACTATTTTTTTATGAAGCATGCTGTGCTGGCAGCATCCTGCAATCTCTGCAGACTGTGTCTTTAGTCTTTCACACAGGTAGAATCCAAATGCTATTTACCTTTTTATTTTTTGAACAATCTCTTACTTACTATGCTGATGGAGGATCGTTTGCAGTATATCTTTTAGTACCCTTTTGTATATCTCTAGGAGTGGTCTGAATGTAGGTTGACTAACCATTATTGTTAATTAATAGCTGTAGAGATAGTGAAGTGAAACTGCTGATCTCAGTTTATTCCCTGATGTGGAAAATTATTCAATATTGAAAGCAAGCAAGTTTTTTCCAGAGGTTAGTTTTTGCAGGTTCATGGCTGAAATATTAATGCAAATCCTAATGCTCACATTGCAGAATTTTGCAGTTACTATAAAGGACCAGCCAGGGGCACACCCGAAACAGGGTTTGAAATCCATGTTTGTGGCTCATGTACGTTTTCATATTTCTGTCTCAGCTGTGGAGCTGTTGGTGATCATAAGTAACACTGGTTTGGAAGGGAGTATGGAGAGATGAAATGGGCTGAGAAGAGAAAATTAGCGACTAACATCCAATCACTGGTGCAGCCTTGAAGAATCTCACCTGCCATGTGTTCCCATGAACTCCATTTCTGATGTCTTACAAGAGGCAGAGCATGATTATACCTCAAGCTGTGACATGAAAGCCTTTTGGCTCGCTTGCAAAGCACAACAAAATTTATGTTTGCTAGAGCCTGCTAGACCATCTTGGCAGAAACACAGTTTCATCACCCCTGCCACTTGTCCTGTTTGTGCAGGACTTTTGATCACAGCCAGTGCTTGTGACATTTTCAGGGCTGAATGGATGTCACCTGGGGCAGGCGAGCCCCCGTTTTTTTGAGAACAAAGAAGAGAGCTGCAAAGGGAACATCATCCACCACTGTGCACATTTCGGGTCCCTCAGGATAGCTATTTCCAGTAAGCACAGAGGAAAGTCCTAGCCGGTAACTTTCAAGCTGCAGAACCAGTGGGGTTCCCCTTGTTGTGGTCCTCCCTCACTGCCCGTTGCTCCCAAGATCACCTCTGTGGGCATGTGTATGATCTCATATAAGACCTTAGCAGTAATGATGCTTTTAAGAGTTTTTACATGCCTGAAGCAGAACAAAAGGTATTGCTGTTTTTCCCACAGCTTTGAGAAAAAATTTTAAAACTCGGTGAAGTATCGGAAAGCAAAGGAACCGGCTTGCAGAATCTGCAGTGCAAAACAAAGGATTATAAAGTGTCACCATTGGTGGTTCTTCTGTTTGCTAAGGTAGGAGTGACTGGGTTTTGTCCATTTTGGCACAATGTTCACTAAATTTTTCTACTAGCCCTGTGGAAGGTCTAGCAGAACCATCAGTGTCATTTGGTAACTCAACTACCAATGTGCTTCTTCCCATAAGACGCAGCCTTTGCCCTGCTTGCATGCCCACAGTGGTGGTGGCTGCATTACAGCATCCTCTTCTTTGCAGTCACTTTATTTCCCATGGGTCTCCTGCATCACCTCCATGGGACAGAGGAATTACTACGTAGACTGGTCCTTCCCAGGGGTAGGATAGCTTGCAGCACGGGCTGTTGGGAGGCTTTGTGATGACTCCCTTTGCAGGACCTGATCTATGAGACTTCTTACACAATCACAGCTGAGGCTTTTCCTCCTGTAAAGCTGCAGAAGGAGGCAAGGATTTTGCTTTGAACTTTCATTCACTAATATTTCTAGGATCCTTTTTCTGGGCTTCTCCCTTATGTCATGGAAAAAATCTATTTGCTTCATCCTTCCTTTGTCAGTCCGTTGTCGTGATCCCAAAGAGTTTCTTCAGTGCAGAGAATAAATGACCTTCACTCACTGAAGCTTCAGAGACTTCTGAATAAAGACAGCAGATTTGGCCCCTTTCTTTCATATTTGTCTCCCCTAGCATTCATTTTCAGGAACAAATTTCTAGAATAAAATATGTCAACCTGTACAGACCAACCCAGCCAGGCATTTCAAGTTAAAATGAAAACTGTACAAAAGGTAACCATGTGATGACTTTCATATCTTTTGCCCTTATGTGGGTGATAGAAATAATTACCTCTAGACATATCATTGCACTGTGCACAGTCGGCACACAGGAGATTGCCAGGTGTTGGATGTGATAGGAAACGTGCAGCCTGATTATATGTGCTGGAATCCAAGTGCTGCAAAATATCTCTTTTAAATGAGATGAGGAGCAAGAATTTAAAGATACCACTTAATTTTTCAACTGCAGTCAAGCAACACCAGTGTTTCAAGATGAATTTGTTAATCACATGGGACTAGGGATTGTACATGGTAATAAAAGACTAGAAAAACATTTCCTAGCAGGCAGCAATAACTGTTCCAGTCTGTTTAAGTAATTTTTTTTCCTTTGCTAGTTTAATTTCCCCTGCCCTGCTGCCTGCTCCAATTTATTTCAGTTGAAAGTGAATGCTGAGCTCGTGGAAGGCACCAGATTCATGACTGTGGAAACGAAATGCATTTGGTTGCAAAGGCTGTGTGAAATTTACCCTTAACACAGCAAGGCAATGCAAGATCTCAGCACCACTGAAGATCTTCACACAACTGCCTTCAGAGGAGGTCTGAGTGGTGGATGAGACTCTCCCATCCCAGCTCGACGGCTGTGCTCGAGGCAGTGGTGGCAAGGCAAGCCCTGCATGCTGTGCCACCAATGCCTCCCGCCACTTGCTTGGGCAGATGGAAACTTAGTGTTAAAACTCACTTGGTTGTAAGTAACACCTCCCCATGAGCACCCCCAGCTAGAAAGGCAAGGTAAGGAGGACTTAGTTTTCTGAGCCCATCAGCTCCTTGACAGGAGCCCTCAAGCAACTCTCTGGTGATTATTCAGATAAATCTTCCACTTGAGCTAGGCGATCCCTCCTGTAGCTTTACACCATGCTCAGTGTGTTAGTGAGTGACCGACCGTGCAAGTTACTTGATAGCACACTGATCAAACAAAGTGCAGACCCTTTCAGAAAGTCTAAACCAAACTATATAAATTCACTGCATATCATTTCTCTCAATGCAGAGATGGGATAAGCAAATTCACCCTCAAGGATGCTTTGGTTATCTAGAAACACAATGACAAAAAACTAGTGTGTACTGCTCAGGCATGAAGGAACACATTTCTTCAAATTCTCCACAGCCATTTAGTTAGATTCATATTTGCATTCTTTTTTATGCATTTATTGCCAGTATGTATACAAACAGATGCTGAGTTTTTCTTCCCCGATGTGAGTGTTTGAGAACAAGAGAAGTTTCTCAAAAACAGTGCTTTTTGTGCGTTTGCAAGTGTATCCATGAGCAAACAGATTGCATCTTTCATTACTGACTCTTAAAAAAGAAAAAAAAAAAAAAAAGCTAGACATAATCAGAAAGTGACAAAGAAGCTGCATAAAGATATTTTTTCACAGTACAGGTTTTTTATTTCTCAGAAAATCAGTCATCATAGAAAGGCTTTTCAGGGCTCATCACCAGCTAATTTTCCTCTTCTGCACATTTAAAGCTGGTTTTGGTATTGCTGTGCAACAGAATCATAGAATCATAGAAACATAGAATGATTTAGGTTGGAAGGGACCTTAAAGATATTCTAGTTCCAACCCCCCTGCCCTGGGCAGGGACACCTCCCACCAGACCAGGTTGCTCAAAGGCCCATCCAACCTGGTCTTGAACACTTACAGGGATGGGGCCTCCCCAACTTCCCTGGGGAATTTGTTCCAGTGTCTTACCACCCTCAGGGTGAAAAATTTCTTCCTAATATCTGTTCTAAATCTACCTTCTTCCAGTTTGAAGCCATTCCCTCTCATCCTATCACTACATGCCCTTGTAAAAAGTCCCTCTCCAGCCTTCTTGTAGGTCCCCTTCAGATACTGGAAGGCTGCTATAAGGCCTCCCTGAAGTCTTCTCTTCTCTTCAGACTGAACAATCCCACATCTCTCAGCCTCCATAGGACTTCATCAATCTTCATAGCAGAGTTGCTCCAGCCCTCATGGCCCTCCTCTAGACACGTTTCAACAGGTCCATGTCCTTCTTATGCTGAGGGCTCCAGAGCTGAACACAATACTCCAGGTGGGGTCTCACAAGAGTGGAGTAAAGGGGCAGAATCACCTTCCTCAACCTGCTTACCTTGTTTCTTTTGATGAAGACCAGAATACAGTTGGCTTTCTGGGCTGCGAGTCCACATAACAAGTGGTGTTCCTCAGGGGTCAGTACTGGGTCCAGTCCTGTTCAATATATTCATCAATGACCTGGATGAATGGACAGAGTGTACCACCAGCAAGTTTGCTCATGACACAAAAGTTGGAGAAGTGGCTCACATGCTGGAAGGCTGTGCTGCCATACAGCGTGACCCGGACAGGCTGGAGAGTTGGGCAGAGAGAAACTTCATGAAATTCAACCAGAGCAAGTGTAGGGTACTGCATCTGGGGAGGAATAACCCCATGCATCAGTACAGGTTGGGGGCTGACCTGCTGGAGAGCAGCTCTGTGGAAAGGGACCTGGGAGTCCTGGTGGACAATAGGATGACCATGAGCCAGCAATGTGCCCTGGCAGACAAGAAGGCGAATGGCATCCTGGGGTGCATCAAGAAGAGTGAGGCCAGCAGGTGGAGGGAGGTCATCCTCCCCCTCTACTCTGCCCTGGTGAGGCCGCATCTGGAGTACTGTTATGAGGAAAGACTGAAGGACTTGGTTCTTTTTAGTTTAGAGAAAAGAAGACAGAGGGGGGATCTTATTAATGCTTATAAATCCTTAAAGGGAGGGTGCCAGGGGGCTGGGAACAGTCTTTTTTCAGTGGTGCCCAGTGATAGAACGAGAGGTAACGGGCACAAACTTGAGCATAGGAAGTTCCATCTTAACATGAGGAGGAACTTCTTTACTTTGAGGGTAGTGGAGCACTGGCACAGGCTGCCCAGAGAGGTTGTGGAGTCTCCCACTCTGGAGACATTCAAAACCCGCCTGGACGCTGTCCTGTGCAACTGCTGTAGGTGACCCTGCTCTGGTGGGTGGGTTGGACTAGATGATCTCCAGAGGTCCCTTCCAACCCTGACCATTCTGTGATTCTCTGATTGTCAACTCATGTTAAACTTCTCATCCACCAACACCCCCAAGTCCTTCTCCTTGGGGCTGCTCTCAATCCATTCCCTGCCCAGCCTGTATTTGTGCTTGGGATTGCCCCGGCCCATGTGCAGGACCTTGTGCTTGACGTTGTTGAACTTCATGAGATTTTTACAGGCACACCTCTCAAGCCTGTCCACAATACCAGCACTGAATTTCCCTCTATTCTTCTGGGACTAGTAAACCTTATAGCAACTAACTACACTAATAGATTTCTGTTCACATTAATGTTACATACTTGTCCCTCCTCTCCCTGCACCTCTTTTTCTTTCCATGCTCTGCAAGACAAGAGCCCTTCCACTCTTCTTTTCTTTCAAAAGCTGCCATTGTTTCTGGTTTTGTTTTAAAATTGTTGTTATGAAAGGCAAGGCACAGTCTCGCTAAGATACTGAGAAAACTGCATATGCAGGATTTTTTTGTTATTATTTTCAAATAAGCTTCTCATGATTTCTGGGTATCACCAAGTATGGAACTGTTCAAAGTCTGTTATTATAGAGGTCTAAATAAATACCTGCATATATACATTCATACATAAAGTCATTTGGCTTTGGAGAACCTGAACAGAAAGTAGCACATACTGTTGAGGGGAAGCACTGTGCCAAACCTCAACTATAATATTACTGACAGGGGTCATACAACTGAATCTCATGGACTCAACAACCCAGATAGCCCAATAGCAAAGTCCTGAAAACTGTTCAAAATTACATTGCCCTAAACTGACAGGACTGACAGCTTTAAGGGCCTAAAGGGGGCATTAAATAAGGTTATTTCAGTATCAGGAATGCTTCACTGGTCTGAACAAAAAGTTTTCCTGGTTTGGATGTTGAGCTCTGTGTCTGTACAGCAAGACCACACTTTGGGAATGAGACAAGCCCCGCTCTCCCCTCCTTCACTGAAAAATCTGCAGCA
>NW_009647211.1:749879-772789 GCF_000708025.1 Charadrius vociferus
CTGCTGAATGGATCAGACTGGACCTAAGCAAATGACTCACACTGAGAAGCATACCTGGAATGTTTAGCCCCTTACTGGTGGTTAACTTGACATGAACAGGTCTCAGTAATTTTGAATTTGTGGGTCAGTGTCTTCAGGAGGGGTTTGATCTGGTACCTTCAACCACACACAAAGGGTGTCTCACCTCGTCGAGGAGCTGAGCCATGTGGAGACTTAGACTTTGTCCTGTGCAGAAGTGCAGAAGAAAAGGGGCTGTCCATGAGTATGAGGAGGCTGCTGAGGGACTAAGATGGCAGAAGCATCTCCGCAATTGAACGCCAGCTCCATCCACAAAGCCCTGCACTAGCATTTGTGTAGACCTGGATGATCTCTGCTCATGACGTTACCCGAGAGCCTGGTCTTCTCTTGATGGGCACAGGAGGTCACTGAGGGGAGCAGTGTCAGCACAACACTCAACTTTAGCAGCTGGACATGCTCTTATCTGCTCTCTAGAGATGAATTAGGGCTGTACAACCTGATATGCTGCCTCTGCCTCAGACTTGGCTTTGTACAATTTCATACCTCATTTCCAGATGCTAATTAGCTATGACCAAAAAAAAAAAAAAAAGTATTTTTTATTGGTTTTGTGTTAAAGATTGAATGAGAGTTTTCAGAAAGTTTTGCTCTGAGGTATACTTGGGGTCTGTGAGATCCGGTAATGAGATTTTGTTCTGGTGCCTTAATGGGAAGCCAAAGAGAAACTTGAGGATTGTTCCCTTGCCACCGCCGATTTTTGTAGGTAGAACTTGACTGCCTTGTATTTTTGAACAAACCAAATGCAAGAGGATTGAAATTTTATTGCCACAACTAATGTGGAAAATCTGTTCATCAGGCAGGGCAGACTTCTCTTTTCATAAGATGTGGCTTGTTCCATGAAGCCATGAGATGGTAAATTAGATTCACCACAAAAAAATTGCATTTGCTGAACCAGGATCTTTACTGTTTACTCAATGAGGAAATGAATCTGCCTTCGGAGTATGGCACATATGAATGGGACATCCAATTCTTCCCCCATTTTTGGAGGCAGGGCTCCCGTTTTCTCCTGTCTTCTTGTCAGTGGTCAGTGCTGTCGGAATTACAACACCTGAAGTTATTAGACTTGTGGTTGTTGATTAGCAGAACACCAGCTGAAGGAGGTTAAATCAAAGTATTTGGATCCTCAGAGAGAGATGTAAAGGGCACACTGAAAAAACAGCAGGTATTTGACAGAAGTCCAAGATCAAGGAAAACAAAAGAAATTTGTATCCCACTACATTTGGTGCTTTGGTTTCTTGCTGAAGCTGGGGATGGATTCTTTCTCATTTATTCAGTGAGATTATCCCCACTGCTTAGGTGGCCCTGCTTATTTACTTTTCATCAGCTACCGGGATCTCACCTGAGAAGAGAGGAGTTACTTCCCCCATGCTACTGTCAAAGTGGTGCTCGGTTTCCTGAGCTACCAAAAGAAGACAGTCCATTAATTAGCTTGCAGCCTTATTATAGAATTAAACAAGTTTTAGAACTCCAGAGGTCCCTTCCAACCCTAACCATTCTGTGAATTCTGTGAATTCTGTGAATTCTGTGAATTTGGATGCTGGTTTTGGCCAGTTCAGTTAGTGGTCTTGCTGAAAGTATGACATTTTTTCCTCTGAACTCTGTAGCCCCTGATGAGCGTTGACCCAAATGCTCAAGTACACTGCACATGTGGCACAGGGACTACCCATGGCATGACAGAACAACAGGAACCTTTTGAATACAAAGCTAAACTAACCTGGATGACATACATTGTGCAGTGCAAGCCTAAGACAACCCTTTTTCCCCCCCTTAAAAAGTATAGTTAATGTACTAGCAGTCTCACTAAATGTCTGAGAAGAAATAAATTGATTACATCTCAGCACCTGTGAGAGGGTTCTTAATAAGGAAGAGCAGAAAAATGAAGTTAAAAGAAAGAAGAAAGCTGATTCCAGTTAAAATCATTGGCAAAACAAGAAACTTCTTTTCTCTCTTAAACCTCACCTCCTTTTTGTACAACTCTGTTCCCATAGGACTAGAAACAATCACCTTTGACTGCTAACAAAGTTCACATCTGCACTTGGCTATGACCAAGACCTTCAGAAGATGTTTACTACAGAAATCTCTAGACTTTGTTTACAAATTCCGAATGGTTAACTTTTGTGCTGATTTTAACGATCATATGATGAGGTTTACTTCTTGGAATTTGAACAGGTACTACCCTTCTCATCCCCTTTGGCTAGGGGATTATTTGTCTAGGATAATTACTAGGTAATTATCTGGGAGCTAGAGATTTTAACATGCATCTGAAGAAAAATAGCAACAAATGCCCAGCTAGGCCAAAGAGAATTCAACAGTACAACAACATAACTATCTGTTATGCTCTAAAAAATTCCCTTAAATAACAGAAATGTCAAGCATTAATTCTGGCCTGAGAGGATTATTTTGCTAGTGCACAAGACTAGTGGCACTCCACGTAGTCTGTGTGGGTAAAAAAAGCAACAAGTATTCAGTTCTGCAATTGAAGCTGGTAAATAGCATTTCCCATGCTTTCCAGGGTAATGGATAGAGAGGAGACTGTTGGATGGATGTGAAATTCATCTTCTGGAACAAGTTCTCTGAGATACCTCTTCACATAGGCTTCCTACCCTTACAATGGCCTGTGATTGCTACGGAAAAATATATCAAATCTTATTTTTTAATGAAAAAAACAAAGTGTGGTGGTTCATCTGCATATCACTGATTGACCAGAAGGGCTAAAAGAAGTTAGGCAGGTACTTAGAAATGTTTTTAAATATTACCTTGTAGAAATCATTAAGGCCTCAGTCTTGCAAATTACTCCCAAGCATGTATGTATGCACAGGAACTCTTGAAATATCAAGATTTACATGTATGGGACAGTTTGCTTTATGTCACCTTGTTCCCATTCCTACCTCTTTTACATTCAGACAGTTCTGTGCCTAGTTTATGAAATATCTTCCAAGGGGACTTATTAAAACATCTGATGTTATAGAATATTCATAGAAGAAAAATTTTGGCTCTCATGCACAGAGTGACACTGACTCTAAAAATTGTGCCTTTTCAGTCAGAGAGCAAAAACACTACCAAGTTACTTACGCCAACAACAAATTCCAGTGAGTATGTCTCCCATTCCAGTAGAAGGCTGTTTGAGATTCAGTTACGGGCCATGAGTTACAGAAGGTATGAGCTGAAGCTTTTTAAACAACTAACAAGAATGAGAAGGATAATAAGCATAAATAAATCAAGAATTGAAGCATATTTTAGAACAAATGTGCATAGATACGAGTTTCACCCAGTATTCAGAATATAGAATATAGAATATAAAATACAGAATCCAGTCTCAGAAAGGAGAACCTTACATCAACTCCTGTGTGACATTGACCATCCGCCTGTGAAATGCAGATAACAGCATTTCCTCACCTCAGGGGTGTGAAAATACTTGCAGTCAAGATAGTTATCCTTCAGAACCCATAGCCATGGAGGTTGACCAAGACCGAGCTAGGTGGTCAGGAAAAACTTTCAGTTTTAAAAAGATGATGGGGGTGAGGGGGATGTTATGTCAGGTAATTAAAAAAAATGGGCAGAATCAGGCCATCTAAGAATTTGGATAAGACTGCTTTATGTATAAGAAGGCACAGCAGTATATGAGTAGTTACACTGCAGTCACGTTAAGTGTTGAATATGACACAGGCTGATCTGTCAGATGTGAGGTCTTAGCTCTGAGTAGTCCAGGAAGTCATTTCACCTTGTCCTATCTACAAAGCATGAGTGCAGTTCAGGGGAAGAGGTTTCAGAATTAACAGCCTAACTTCCGAGCTGCAGTTTCAAGTGGTTTCAGAGCAGAGTCCGCAGCAGCTGGGAATACAGCAATACCGGGGGAGAGAAGTAACAATGTTCTGTGAGTTTTACTGCCTTATTTGCACAGCCTATTAGCAAAAAGGATCTTGAACCTCTCTTCCATTTCCTCTCTGATGGTCTTTTTTATTCTGTCAAGAAGATGCAATTACCTGCTAAATCTTAGGTGGGGATGTGAGCAAAGTTTAAAGCTGGGGAGAATATCCCATGTTATTATTCTGTTTCTGCAAAATTTTGCATAGGGGCATTCCCATGCTTTCCGTGATTTGTACAACACAGCAGTGAGTTTTCTCTGCATCAGAGTCTGATTAAAAACAATTCTGGAAGCTAAGATACTGTCTCAGAAGATGTCACCTGAGGTTCCCAGAAGTAATTTCCTTGGATGCTCTCTCTAACCAGGCCATTTTAGAAATAGCATATCAGAGCAAATGAATCATGTTACACTGTGTTCCATTCATTTATTTACCTTTCTGAAGTCAACTTGAACAGTCCAGATACCTACTGTCATCTGTCATAGGGATACTGTCTATTCCAGTATAGTCTACTAGCAGAAGAGTGTGTGACAACTGGATTTTACATGGACAATACAGAGTAGGAAAGCATTTTATGTTGCTGCTTCTTATGATTTGAATTGGGAATCTATGTCTTTCTCACAATTTAAATGAGGAAGGAGCACATGGGCCTTTCTAGAAGGAGGGTTTTTTTTTTTAAATTGATGAAAGATATGGTATCTAATATTCCTGGATTTATATTCCTGCACAATCTCTTCTGTGTGTTAACTAATGGCTCTTGTATTATCAGTTAGTAATTCATACATTTAAGTCAGTTTATGTTCTGTTTACCATTTTTGTGCACTGAAATTAGAACATACCTGTCTCTCCTTCTTCAGTGTTAAATTTCACTTCCAGTAATTAACATAATGCTGTTATGTTTCTATTTCTGTTTCCAACAGTGTGAGTGGAGGGGACAGTTTAAATGTCACCTTAAATTAAACAATTTCCATTGGAATGTGAGCAGTTACATTAAAACTTTTCTATTACCCCTTGTTTAGTTTGCTTGTTTGCTTGATTTTAATCTTTCGTCCACATTTAAATAAAACTCACTCAAAGATTTAAAATTACCTGGCAAAAATTTTAGTCTATATGTAATTTCTCTTCCCAAAAATATCCTATTTTTCTCTCTCTCTCTCTCTTTTTTTTTTTTTTTTCTTTTACCCCTCTTCTAATCTTATCCACACCTACTCATATTTATGTTAGATGCTGGAAGCTATAGAGGTAGTAGTTGCTTTGCTTGCTAGTAAACTTATATATCTGTTTAGGTACATAAGATGAATTTTGTAACAGTTCTGTACACACAGTCCACTCAGGTACAATGAAGCATTGAAAGCAAGGGGTCTGACATGCAATTACATTTCCTCATCCCTTCAGAAGACATGTTCTTGAGAATATGCTCTTAGGATTTTGATGGGTCAGTTGTTTTAAATTAAGGGTCCTAATTGGTTTTTATTGTTTGAATGATAAATTAACAGGGCACAGAGGTTAACAACTTCTGTGGTGCGTGTTACTTTCTCTTAGCTGCTTCACTGAGTGGAGGGAAGTCATGGTGGGGAGGGTAGTGGTACTCGGGGGAGGCAATGTAAATGGAAGAACATCTTCCTACTAGCAAAGCTTTGCATCTAGTTAGCCTTCAGTATGCATCATACATTTCCACTACTGGAAGTAGGAAAAAGTTCAGTAAGCTACTAAGGATATTATACATGCAGAAGGTGACAAGCTAGCGTAGATGATCAGGCCCTTACTCAACTCTTACTGGCTGCATGGGATTAATGGACCACAAGTATTTCACAGCTCACCTCATGATTTGGGCTTTCTGATGTCAGGACCAGAAGACCTTACGGGAGATCACGTCACTAGACGTCACTGCAATGAAGCCGGGCTAGTGTCTCCACAGGACTTGGGACACTAGCCCTTCAGAGCCCATATGAAACCCTAAGGTCAATCTTCGCCCTAGAATAATGGTGCAAATCATGTCTTAGTGCTCACCACCCTGTGGGACTCTTGTTTGGTTGAAGACTTGG
This sequence comes from Charadrius vociferus, assembly GCF_000708025.1. Classification (NCBI taxonomy): domain Eukaryota; kingdom Metazoa; phylum Chordata; class Aves; order Charadriiformes; family Charadriidae; genus Charadrius; species Charadrius vociferus. The sequence continues at coordinate 755,863 of NW_009647211.1, forward strand.
TCCCTGGCTCTGGCAAGTGATTGCTTTGCTTCCAGGAGGAGACCCTCAAAAAATGGTGCGGTCAGACACTCCCTGAAGTCCTCCCCACTCACCTGCTCCATAACATCTTGGCTGCAAGCAATCCCAAGTGCAGAAGGACAGAGCTCTTGTGCAAGGGGAAAAGGGATTCATCCTTTCACAAACATAACTGAAGAATTATGATTAATGATCAGACTATATGATACTCCCTCATGGACTATATTCAGGCTCAAGCCAGCTATTGAACCTGCAAATAGTGTTGGTCATAGAGCAGAGTAAAGCCCAAGAAAATAAAGCCAAACCCTTTACACACTGTTCCCTAGAAGCTGAAAGAACTGTCACATACAAATAAAGAATTGCAAAAGCAGTTCCTCACTTAAAAGGAAGAGTAAACTTGTGTGAGGCAAGGCATCAAAACTCTGGTTTGTGCTGAAAATCATAGCTTTGGGGGGAAAGAAGTGTAAAACTTAATTAGTCTATGAAAAATAATATTCATCACTCATGGGATGAATGCAGAAAGAAAAAGAAGCGATAAAGAATTACTTAATGGAATGATGAATAGAAATAGAACAGTTAAATATTTGAGGCGTGGAAGTCAAAGTTGTGGGAGAGGTGGTAGTTTATGCATGCTGTTCTGCCGTTTTACTCTGCCTTACCTGTGACAAGCCTAAGAAAAGACAAATCAGCAAGTCTCGTTTCGTGGGGTTATTTTAACAAAAGACTGTTTGCAGGAGAGAGTTCAAAGCTGAAGGAAATCTGAATGGCTGTCACATTTCGTAGGTATAGAAACCAAGGCGCAACCAGGAAACGGACTGGTGTGCAGATGCCCGACAGGACAAGACCAGTCACCATCAGGACCAAAGAGAGGACTACGGCAGCCCATTGCAGCTCAGATAGAAAGCAGTTACAAAAGGGAAATACCACCTTCTGATTTCAGGCAGGTGTATGCTTCAGATACTGCAGCCGGGGGTGCAGAGGACTGGGAAAGATACAACTATGCTGGCTGCAAGCAGACCAGCACTAGTGTGGTTGCAGGATGACTGGGTTCACACGGCAGTGCTTGGCACCCACGTTGATGTGCCCTGCTGGATTGCGAGACTGGGGTAGAGTACCACCCCAACACAGCCTCCATGCAGATGTGCCACCAGCAATGCTCTGATGGTGAATAATTCATGTCGATTGACTTGTTAGACAAATTACATCGTTTTCTGAATCTGCAAAGAGAGCATAATCATCTCAAATGTTCCTATTATTCTAAATTGTTCAATGACTTTTTCTCCTCATGAGAGATACTTTTCCTTATCATTTATAAATCTGTGCCAGGATTGTGATGCGTGCAGATGAGTAGCAGGAGGGATTACTTGTAGTCCTGCTCTTGCTCTTTTTCTGGAGCAAAAGAAACCCTAGTTGAATTTAAACAGCCAACATACAAGTTACCTAATATTTGTAACTCTTTTTTCCCAAATAAGATTTTTCTCCGTCACAGACTAATGCACTGAAACTTTATTCCCTCTTATTACAAGGTGTATTAATTTTTCAGTTTTTCTTAAATCTCATTTTAACTTTTCTGTACTCTTGTAATCACAGACATCTCCAATGTTAATAAAAATACATGAACATCTACTTTTATGATAAAGTTTTGGAGGATTAAGTAAATTTTTAGTCTTTCATGGTCTTACAACTCCTTCTCAAGTCCCTTATTTTGGCCCTTATGCATAATAACAACATATCTAAGGAGCAGAGAAAGGGTGATGTTTTACTCACCATAATAAGCTCTGCTCAAAAGGACTCCCTCAGCACCAAGATCTAATTCATTTCAGCAATTATAGGGCACCATCCAAAGCGGAAAGGGAGATAAACTTTATTGAATCAGCTGTGAATTATATTATGAAAGTATATTGAACTGATAATCAAACCCCTTCAATTCACATTTTATTGTTGTTGCACAAACTATTTCTAAATTATTATTTTTGGCAAGTTTTTTCCATTTCATGCAATGCCTCCATCATTCTGGAAGCAAATGCCTTTGTCAGTGAATGTACACCCTGGCTAATTCATGTCAGTCAGGTATCTTACATGTGTATCACTTAAGGTAAGGTTTTGTTGGCGTTGTTACACTGCCCAGTTGTTTATCCATATCGCTTCTACACAGATCATAAAAACGGCAGGAGTCCTTTGGTCCCATAGCAAAACCCAAGAGGTCTGGTAATTTCTTTTCTTTCTATAAGTACAGAACATTTTTTTATCCTCTGGCTTGCTGCCAAAAATGATGACTGCGGCTGTGTTTTGCAGTCCTGGCTTGCCCCTTTCTCCTGCTCTGAAGAGTCACACTGAGCAATTTTCTGATGACTTAAGGGATCTCTGCTGTTCCCTGTTTGGTTTTTTGGTTTAGTTTGGTTTTGTTTTGTTTTGTTTTGTTTTTGATAGGCTCACCAGCTGCTGCACTGCTTGCTTTCATAGCTGTTATCGCAAATCTTCTTTCCACAAGAGAACTCCTGGATTTGCTTCTTGAGTGACCCTCGCAGATCCTGCAAATCTGTCCTCTGCTTGCCTCATGCAGCATCATCTGGATGGAGCAGCAGCCTCTAAACAGCACCCCAGTGGGTTTCTTTCTCCCATCTCCTGTCCTTACCTTCAGGAGGTCGCCCCTTTTCAGAATGGGTATTTCTGTGGCAGTAGGGAACACAAACAGTTCAGTGCCTCCCTTCGGGCTAAAATATTAACCCCTTCAGCCCTGGTACTCTGTGAGACTCACACTGAACACAGTCAGGCTAACATTTTGTTAGATTCCTTATACACAAAGGTAGCCCAAAGTGAGATTTCAAAACTGTGAACAAAATAATCGATATTCACATGCTGTTTCTCACATTCAAGGTACTTAAATTCAGACAGCTAAAGATACTTGTCCGTTTCACGTATCTTAGGTGTAATGTCTAACCATGACTCTATTTCTGAAAATTAAATTCCTGTACTGCTGTTCTTCCCTGTCCCTAAGTGGCCTTCTCAGAGCACTGATTCCTTGGGTCCCAATGCGGTCACTGCTCCCCGTGGGCCACCCAGGGAGTAGTCTAGCTGGGACCCATAAATCAAGAGTTTATGAGCTAAGTCCCTATTTAGAAGTAGCACTAAAAACTTACTGAGGTAAATGACAGACCTTGAGCATTTATGAAAAATAGTATCACTTTATGTAAGTAAAACAGCCGAAATGTCTTCATATCATCAGCTTTCCAATTGGAATAATAACCCTTTCCTCTCTTACAGAAATACTGAGAAGCCTTTAAAGTCTACACCAGGGCTCTATTATTACACTGATAAACACAGAAGAAAAACTTTCTCACATGGGAACCATAATTGTTCTTCTGATCTTAACCCTAACAAATCCAGGAGTAACTTGAAATCAGATAAATGTCTGTGACTGACCCAGCTGGTGATCCAAGCTGGTATTTCTTATCATGAGGTTGGGCCCATATATCTGGCTACCCAAAGTGAACTCTGATAGTTCCCAGAACACACTTGCTGACTCTTTTTGATATTATGGCAAATGAAATTTCAGTGAAAGAAGCTGCCTGGACATCCTGTCTGATCTTCTCGTGGTAACAGTGAAGCACTTTGAAATGTCTTCTACTGTTGTGCTTGAAAGGAACTGAAAACTAATCCTAGGAGGTAAATTCTCTGGGCTTTTAAGACTCTTATTAATCCTAATAGGAGTTTCTTATGTTGAATTAAAAAGACCTTAAGAGCTCAGCTGGTTGGAAAATGTCTACCAAAAAAAAAACCCAAACCCCAAAATAACAGTTATGGGCTTTAAAGCCCAATTTGTTTCACTTGGCAGTGCACTGCCAAATGTGCTAAGCTAATTGTTGAACCATAAATTGTGTGTACAGTTAGCACTGTCACTTTAACGATTAGAGAGGTTTTTATATGATGAAGATAGTCTTCCAGTAATCAAAGACCAAGTGATTCAATCTTGCAGTAGTGCAAACTGTGAGGGGTTGTCTAATTGTGAAAATGGGTCTTTTAACGGCCTACCACAGTGACAACAAGCCAATGCTGCCGTTACAAGTTTTGTTTTTGACAGAAAGCATTGAGTGTCAAAACAGTTTCTTGGCTGTTATCAAACTGATGATGCTGGGCAGTCGGGATAAAGCTGTTAAGTAGGCACAGGCGATCTCAGGTAGAGGTAAAGAAGCAGAAAAGACTTACAAGGAGCTTGCTCAGAAAGCACTGAAAGTACTGCAGAAAACCCTTTTACTCGTTTCTCAGGTCTTATCTCCGGAATACGATGTGTTTCAACTCTGCTAAACAGACTGCTCAGAAATTCTCAAAAGGAACAATTTTTCCCTCAAAGAATGAAGTTTCGTCAAATTTCAAATGTTTGCAGAGACATTTTGATTTCTCTGAGGGTGTGATAGGCTAGGCAGGGTTTTGAAATGTGCCAACAACTCTTTGTAACATCTCTGTAGCCTACCTGCCTGCTGGAGATTAAATAGCTTCCAGACTCTTCAGTTCCTGGCTCAAGTGGGAATTGTAGGTTTTCTGGGATTTTGAGGTTTCAATTATTATTCCATCTGCTAGTCATAAGAAGGGGCTGGGACACAAGTCCTGTAATCTATAGGTTCAGAGCACGTAATCTAGCACTTCTAGGGTTTCCAGACTCCAGCTCTTATTAAAGACTGAGCTTTCCCTTACACCACCAAGTTCAGCTAGAATCCTTTAAAAATCACACTTAGACATTTCCAAGTGGTACTTTCTTTAAAGTGAAAATTCACAACTTCAAAATTATATTGAATTTCAAAATTCCCAAATCTTCTTCAAAACGGAATTATCTGCTCACTGCTTTTAATCACTTTGCCGTTGTTTTCATTACATTTAATTCATATTCCGCAAGATTCTCTTATTAAGTCTCCCAGTTCACCCTGTCCTTTTTTGTTTCTAGTCATTGTGTCTATGTTGTTAACACTGTTTTCTAACTTGTGAAATCGATATTATGAAGTGCTTAGCTCTCCTTTTTTCCAGCCATTTTTGCTTTTTTTCCAAGTGAAACTTGCCAATTAATACCACCAGGATAATCAACAGGATAATGAGGCTCAAGGAGAGATGTGCTTGGTCTCACTTCTGCTTTTTGTTCAGCTTCTTCTTGCTAAACTCCCTATAATTCAACAGACTTGCCCTAGTGTACCTCCCTTTCCTTTCTAAATCCTCTTGCGCCATACTCCCAGAGCCATTTGCAGTCCTTGCAATCTACACTGAGTGTCTACCATTAGCCTTTCGTTTATCAGGCCTGTTTCACAGATTTGTTGTTTATGCATATGAAAGCCTGTATCTTCCAAATCTGTTCAAGCTGCAGGAGATAGATTCTCTCTGCTCATACATAATCAGTCTAGCATATTTCCAGCAGAACTGACACACCCATGGCAGATCTGGAAAAGGTGATTGTTTCCCTCTGGCTGAGTAAATATTTGGGGAAATGTGGAGTGCATTCTTTTTGGATGAAAATTTATAGCACAATATCTGGGCATTATCATTACCGTTATTTGCTCACTTAGAAACCATACCCCCCTAGACTTCTCCCAGCAGTGCAGGGAAGGCTTTGATTTACACTCTCGTTTGTCTGTCTCTGACTCATTTCCCCTTCCTCTCTGGTTTCTCCTTCTTCCCTTCTTCCCTTCTTTTCTATTCATCCCATACATCCTTAAGACAACTTCTGCAAAGCTGACCCTCTGCTAATTGCTCACACAACAGTTTTGACTCAACCCCTGATGATTTTGAAATATAAGAAAACCTATTAACTCTAACTGCTCCCTCCCACCCCCGCTGAGCATGATGTTCCTGCTAGATAACTCCAAGCATCAACCACCTCTTTTGTCTGCAGCTATTTTTAACTGCACAAAAGAGCTTCCTGTGAATGCTTAACACACCTATTCACTCAAACAAATTCTATGATTATCTTTTTTTTGCCTTTTTTTTTTTTTTCTCTCAGGGCTCTTCATGGTGGACCATTAGTACCTCTTTCCTGATAATTAGAAGCAAGGGCAAAAATAGAAACTCTTAAAAACAAGTAGTCTGCTTAGTTATCTTTGTCCTGCAAATAGTAACGGAACTTTCCCTGCTCCTGTTTTCATGTCAGATTCCTGTTTAACCCTTTGGGACTAGCAAGGGCTAAACTGCAGCAGCCTTGGGATAGGCAGGCTCTGAAATTTCGTTTTACTCGGGACACTGACAGGTACAAATCCAGGGCAACCTGGTTTACACTGGAAAGATGTCGGCAGGGTGACATGTTATTTGCCAGAACAGTGTCCTGCAGCTTGGCAGAGTCTGGGGTTCCGTTGCAGAGTTACAGTAAATTATAATTCTAACCAGCAAGAATTTAAAGTATGGAGCACCGAAATTAATTTGGATGCCAAATGGCTCTTGAGTTATTTTACCAGGGTCTGTCTGGGAGGAAGCAATGAACTGGTTTCAGACACCCTGCTTTAATAGCTGGGGAGTGTGATGGTGTCTGGTAACCGGCTCTTGACACACTAGAAAGACAGAGAGAGATGTGAAACATCGCGTACGGATGTGTGAGAACTCATACATCCAGGGCCATGGCAAAGCCCATGTAGGGTCTATATGAGACTTCTCTCAATGCTTTATTTAGGATTTACTCTTTGTGTAGCTCTTGTCTAAGTTCCTGCAACAAATACAAAGTCAAAAGTGAAACCCGAAGGTCCATGGGTGTGCACAAGGTTACTCTGAGTGGCACAAATAGGGACAGAGCACAGGCTGGAACCTCAGCTCCCTTTTGGTGTCCTCCCGCTGATCTGTGCTGCCTCTATTTCTCTTCACATCCTTCACACCTGCTTGGGTTTTGTTTTCAAGATGAAAGTGTTTGGCAGAAGATGGTGCTGTCCGTTGAGAGCGTTGTACATATGCTGATCTGACACAGTGCCTAAGGCTTCAAGGTAAATTTCCTGGATTATAAAGCACTGTAGGGAGAACTGTGTATCTGTTAGTATTATTACTTTGATTGTTCCCATCAGTGAAAAGGCACAGGATAGTGGGTTTTGCTGTGGTACAAATTACATTTTTGAGTCTCTAAGGCTTTAAAAGTAAAACAAAATTAAAAAAAAAATCAGACAAAATAAAATCACCATACTGGCATATGTAGCATAGCTACAGGACAGAAAAGATGTTCCAACTTTTGTTTATACTGGTCACGTGTTTTTTTTTCTTAAAATACTTAAGAATCCATTAATGAGAAGATACGCTAAGGGCGTTAATATGTGTGTTCAAAACAGAGTCTTCCTGAGCAATTATTCCACAGCCAATAAACAGAAACTATTTGGCATTGAATTGAAAGATGAAAATGTCTTCTAGAATTAAAAGGTGAGTTATTCTGAAGCTGGAAAAACATCCAGGGGTGGGAGGAATCTAAACTGTCCCAAATCTCAGTGAAACTTTTTACGGGTTACAAATTAGATTGACCAATAACAATATTCCTCAATATAATGCAATTTTCAGCGAATGATAGACAAAACAGACTATTCTCTGCGTGTTTGCTTTTCATTTTTCCATGGTTTTTAACATGGAAAAAACTCCAGACGGTTTCTACTTATGTTATCTGACTTTCTCTAAGAATCTTGAGTTGGAAACAGTAGAGCAAATGTGACTTTGGCTGATCTCACTTAAACTATTTCTTAGGTGGCCTGTGTACAAATCATTGTTTCTCTCACTCCAGATCATGGATTCTTGCTCCAAGTGATTTCATTTAAAAAAGGAAAATCAATTCACTTCAATGCAAAAGGTCTGTACCTCTTCAAACCAGTTTCAGAGTCCCAAAACTAAGTTGACCAGATAAGGAGTTCAGTTGTTGACTTGACATAATAAAGCAGTCATTCGGTTTTCAATGCATAGTAACATCTTAGTGTAGCTTACATTTCCACAAGTGTGTATAGTATATGCTTTTGTCCCAGTCAAGAAATAGTGATTCCAAGGAAAAACAGGGTACTAATACCTTTCTTACAGATATAATAACTTTTTACCATAAATAATTTTTGAATAAGGATCATGTAGCGATGCACTCAACAATGGCTAAACTGGACTGAAGTCAGTACAGAGTATTCTGCTTATTTTAGTGGCTTTGAAAATTTTTAAATTTTTAAATTTTGCTTGTAGAAAATATGACAGTCCCTCTATTTTTTGTTTTAGCCTTCTGAAAGTAACATTCCAACAAAGCAAAACACACCCACTTAGCTGCTTCACATAAGTTCTCCTTCTGGGTCAAACTTAGACGTCAACTGAATTCTAATTCTAGTGTTGTTACTATAACTGCTCATATTATTGTTACCATATTCTTATTCATTCTGAATATGAATGAGAACCTAACCTATCCAGTTGCTGCATAGACATCACTCTTCCCTTGATGTCACTCAAGGTTCCTACTTGCATCTTCACCTCAGACCACAAAGCCTTCTCACGGGATTTATGGAGGAGGAAAGGAAGGGTAGATGTGTTACTGAGTGTCCTGGTTTGAGCGACACAGGACTAATTTCTATTCTAATACTTGGGAAAACTGCACTTTTAGAAGACTCCGGTGTCTGAATTTGTGAAAATATTTACTTTACAGCCAGCTATGGTGTGTGGGTCTCAAGGTCTCAGTGTTTTCGAGCTTGCCAGGTGTGGGGATGAGGAAGAGCAAGACCCGGGCACTTGGCCCAAGCTGGCCAACAGGATTACTTCATACCATCAACATCACGTTCACTATAAATTAGAAAGTTTGCTGCGAAGTTCTCTCTCTCTCCCTTGACGGCTGCCATCCTGAGAACTTCATGCCCTGGTGCCGGACTCCTGAGGCCTTCCACTCCCCCTGAAGCTGTAGCTCTCGCAGTGTCCGACATGTGCTGTCCACTGCTGGGAGTGCACAGCTTCTACTGATATAATTGGCTGAGTATAATTTTGTATATTCTGTATTGGTGTTGAGATCAATATTGGTTCTTTAGTGCTGTTAATGTTAATTATCTAATCTTATTCAATTAAATCTGTTTATACTTCAGCTCCCGGGTTTCCTTGTTTTCCCTGATTCCCCTTCCCGGGTGGGGAGGGGTCATCGGGTGATAGAATGATTGTCTAAACGACAACAAATTGTTATGGGTCTCTCAAACCATAACACTGAGGCCATTGGACTTACATCAGAAGCATAAGGATAAGTATGAAAGTTTCTGATCCAGAAGAAGGAAAAAAGGATTTCCAACTCCTACTTTTTTGCAATCACTCGCTACCAATGAAGTCCAGTTCTTTGGTGTTGGTTTAAGAGAGGCCCCAAGAAAGACTGAGAGGTGGGCATCACACTTGTTCTTTAAAAATGTAAATTTGCTTGCCTTTAATCCCAAAGGACCTAATTCAGCTCCAGTTCCTTATTTTTCTTGTGTCCTCTACCACCCAGTTGTCTTTCCTTAAACTGTGACTCCATCCTTGTGTTCCCCTATGCATTTCTCCTGTTTCTTTTACTCCTACGGCTAAGGGCTATCTTCTCTTAGTTTTCTCACCCCTTAATTAACAGAGCCCAAAATTTCCTAGAGCAGTGCTGCATAGACAGCAAAACAAGCCAGAGCCAACACCACTCTTAAACAGATGTTCACTTTCCAAGTAATCTACCTATTACTTCTGTGCCAGCTGTCTGTAATATTCAAGGAGAAGAGGGCTGAGTGGGTTATATCTGCAGAACTTGGAAAAGAATAGCATTCCAAATAATTGCTTAAACTACTTGTGATGACTGACTGTGTACCCAAAATTATGTGAAATCCATAAGGAGTAAACTCCTTGAGAGGCAAATATAAATATCCGTTTCAAAGATTTGTTCAGTGTATTTCTGAGCACCCTGTTATAAAATGGACGCAATGAAAAGGTTTAGCATTTAGTTTCTTCATGGTTCCTATTAGAAATTAATCTTTATTTTTCTCCAAAAGGAAGAAGCTCTGAATGGATGCGTAATAAAGAAATTAAAGGAAATACATTCAGATGAATGTAATGTGATTATTGGGGAAGCAGTCAAATAATTTTTTCTGATATTTGGTTGTTGAGTGATGTTACAGTGACGCCTTCTTAGTCACATGATTTTTGTATTTTAATTTCCCTCAACTCGGATACAGACTTTCTTTTCCTAGCAACACTCCAGCCTTTTGAAGGATCCTCATCTTGTTTATTACCATCGACCAATTCTACCCCTGGAATTACTTCAAGCAATTTCTTTATTGATTGGCCTTTTAAACCTTGTAACCATTGACTTTGCATTTATATTCTTACACTGGCAGTCATGCTGGCTTTATGTGCTTTTCTCATGACTGCTTTTCTTCTGTATCTGTCCTCTTGTTCTTCTGTTTCTTTTGTTTCAGTGTCATTCGTTCTCCCTTGCATTGTGACATTAAAATTGGTGATTAATATTTGCCAAGTTGCTGCTTTTGTGTTATTCCTTAAGATTTCTAATAAAATTTCAGAAATAGGTACAACAGGAAAGGTAGAAAAAGTTGAACACAAATCAGAATCATACAGCTCCTGGGTCAGCAAGAAATTTAATTGCATATGTAAATCTGTGCGCAACTGACACTATTTGCATGTTTGAAGTTACCCATGTACTTCCTTCCTCTTCGAATCTAGGTCATAAGGAGGGGAAGAATACGCTCATGATTATAGCTGTTTCAGAAGGCTTCACTAGCATTTATTTGAATAGAAACCATGAATCAGCTTCTATACTGTTCAGAGCTCCTTTCATTTGCATTCTCCAAATGTTTGTGGAAGGAAATTTTTGTTCACAAGGATATTCAATGCGAAGTAAAATATCAGAAATAAGGGTGTGAATGCATGTTTCATGAGTATTGATACTGGAAGCATTCACATGGCCATCTGGACAGCTCTGTGGGTTTGGGAGCTGTTCAAAAAAGAGCATGCTATTTGGAAATTATAAACAGAGTGCAAATAGCGAGTAGCAAGGTGGTGACGGTTTCAGTATTAGTACAGTGAATCATTGAAGAACAATCCGTGGAATCAAGTTTCACTAACTGCCACTCTTCCTAATTTACCATCAGTTGGGGTTTGTCAAGCTGGAGAAAATGGTTTTAAAAATAATGAAAATTTCTGTAGAATTCCCTATTTAAGTAATCAGAGTGTGAGTATATGTGTAAGAAACTTACCATTATTCGAAAACAGTTCCACTTTTTGCAAAACTATTCATCACTTCACTTTGAATAGCAAACAAATCCATTAAATACATCTTTCTGAACAAAGTTCCTGGGATATACCTCAGAAAGAACAATATGAAGATTGGATCTTTTTCCTACCTTTCTCATGACATGCCTAGCTGCAGAAAGAAAATATGGTAGCAAAAAACAGATGAGGGCAGAGTACAATTGTGTGTACACTTAGGCTTTAGAGAGTTCATCTTGAAGAGACCACTTTACAGATGTCAATAGCCCAAATGAACTGTGCGATTTGGCTTTATTATAACCATGACTGTAGTAAATGTGATTGACCAATGCAAACATTAGTAACTTCCAGAGTTACTGGGCCCCAGGCTGCCATTGCCTGTTGCTAGCAAGTTGTCCCAGTGCTCTCGGGCACAAATTTGTCCTGTGACAACCAGTACTTTGCTCAAACAGCTCCTGGGTTTGGTTTGCTACTAACAACAGTCCAGAGTTCATTCTCAGCACACAACTCCCAAGCAGTAACCTTGTGCTGGAGACTTATTTGATTTATTACCATAGATGTGGGCTTTTTCCAGCCACATTGCAATGGTCTTACTAGCACAAGTGTAGCCTAGAAGCTCAGAATGCAGATTAGTGCCATATTAATCACAAATCAGCACATTTTATTCTGTGGAGAACAAATCTATTAATTTTCACAAAATGTGCGCTAATGGAACGTAAGCGCTCTATTAGAGCTAAGGAGGCTGAGCTGCAGCAATCTTGGGCATGAATGTCATAATGCAAGAGCTACTCTACGTGGATTCCTCGCCTGACCCTTCTTAGTAAGTACTCAATCTCAGCCAATACCATTGGAAACAGTTAGTGTTGCCAAAGTGCATGCTGCTTTCCTCAAGTGGACAAGCTTTTAGCTAGTGCTTCTCTACAGGCAGAAAAGATGGCTTTTTAAAGTATAATCATTTGAATGTTAAGCCATGACAAAATGATCCTTAAGTGGAAGCCCATATCAATCCATTACTAAGAGTAGAAGAAAATTTCAGCTGAGAAAAGGAAGGAAGTAATTGAAGAAAATGGCCCATTCATGCAATGTTTATGAAAATTTATTATTTCTGCATATTTTTTTGAGATTTATATATCTTTTCCCATCTTCTACCTTTCTTCTGTCTTACAAAAATATTTTCAGTGAACAAACACATAGAAGAAATCCCAAGAAAAAACCCCACATTTCTGTCTCCATTTAGGCTCACCGTTTTGCGTGGATAGCTATAATGTTATATTTTCTGCCATGGCCAGGCATTCGAGTAAGACGTAGGGGATATATGGTGTTTGGCTCCAACGGGAAAGAACCAGTTTTCCTTAACACCTTTCATATCTTTCACCTTATCCTTCAGTCTGCACATCTTGAAGGTATATGTTAGTATTTTGCCCAAACTGGACCATTGATATGAAATTACTCTGGAACTAGAATTGTTTTGCTGTTCCACAGAGCAATGTAATCAAGAAAAAATCTAACACTTTTTGATTCAGATATTTAAAGGATGCCACAGAATTACAGCAACAAATATATTTGCAGATCTTCGCAGAAAAGGAAGTGAAGGTGAAAGCAACGATGTGTTCAATACGTTCAATAGCTGTTACTTTGGTACCCATGGACACATCATGCCTGAATGACAAAACAGACATAGATATAGAGCCATCTGGGGCCCAGTTCTTCAGGGAGTTTTCTTGGTATTTTAGTTACTCTCTTTACTCTCTCTAAGTATTTAAATTGCGTTTAATCTTCCAAGTAGTTACAGTTCCAAGAGTTTAAGGACAAACTGTACTTCAATGGATTTTTTTACTCTTCTAAGGGATCTGATCTTGCAGCTATTTCAAAGATACAAAGCTCCAGGACCATTACTGTCATTACTGTTGGCTTAGTAGCAGCTGAGTTGGGTGTAAAATATTACTGTGCTTCATCAGCGTTGACTATTCACATGCCACCTGCTCCCGAGGTCACTCTGGTCTACCACTGCAAACAGGTTCTTCAATTATCCCTTTATATGCTTTTTGGGAGTGACAACCACGTTCAGAAAAAGCCTGTCATTAACACTGCTTGTGCTAAGGGTGAGCATTTTCACAGGTGAGTAGTGAGCAGCTTTTGTCAGCAAAACTGAACAAAGAGAGAGTGGGGAAAAAAAAATAATGACAAAACAAAGCTGGAGTGATCCATGAGTAAGAGCCACAGAAGTGACATCCCAAATCTCTGGTAGGACAAGGCATTCAGAGGTGGCAATGGGAGAGAAGGGCCAGAGGCTGGGAATCAGATATGGAAATTAGGCTGATTCCAGGTGAAAATGCTTATCCTCTGAAGAAGACACTCAAGCAACAAAGAAGCACTCTGAAAGGAATGAAAGAGCCAGATGAACAGAAAAAGTACCCAAGCACTTTGCCCGTTTCTGGCCAAAAGCAAGTTGAAATTGCTAAAATTAACATCTGCTGTTACAACAGGGAATTCTTGTTAAGACGAGGCAGTGAGTCACAAGGAATGGAAACCTAAACTTGTTAATTTCCATGTTAAAAAATTCCTTTTAATTAGGTTTGGCTGAAAACTTCTGCACCTGACACTTTCTTGTATTTTCTAAATCAGCCAAAAAAGAAGAGGGAGACAGAGAATGAAAAAATAACAATTTCTGTCCCATGTATAGATTTGAAAGCCACAGAAGCAGAAGAGGTAACTACCCCTATGTTTTGGCAGTCGTGCAATAGGGAATACAATGAAAAAAAATCTGTGATGCTCAATAAGGGTCAGCCAAAAGTAAGGAAGAGAACTGGCTCAAAGGAGGGAAGCTATTATCTGAAGTGAACAGAAAAGAAACAAAGAAAAGGAAATGAAAAAAATATTTAAAGCTAACACATTTATTTTGTGCCATATAGATAATATCCAGCTTTTCTGAGGACGATGACAGGTAGAGACAGAGCGATAGGAAGGAGAGTATTGCTGCAGAGTTGCATTATATTCCCAGAGGGAAAACTTATGTCAGTAAATTAATCCGAGTCATCCCTCTGCCCAGCAGTAAAGGCTGAGGGCAATGGTGTGAGAGCAAAGAAAATGTAGAAGGGCAGAAGGAGGATGCTGTGAGAATCAGCTTCCTGCAGAGAAGAACGGAGGCTGCTGACTACTGCCATTTTGTCTAGTCAGAGTGATGCTGCTGAACTGGATCCTCAGCTGAAGTAAATGAGATGAATCTCGTTGGTTTGGGTGGAATCATCCTAATTTACATTGTAATTTCTACAGTTTGGTTATAAAGTTCTAGTCACAAACATGTTGCTGGGGGAATGGTGCTTTGGTTAAGAAAGGATGAGCTTCAAGTCCCGGGGTTTCCTACTCTGAAGCAGTATTACACTTACACATTTAATACGTTTTAAACATATTGATGTGAGTAAACAGATTTAAACATGTTTCAGTGTTGAAAATGTTAAAAAGCAGCCTCCCTCTTACCACTGCACCTCCTATGATTTGTGACAGCACTGCTGTTCGGCAGCTATGCCATGATCTGTGTCAAGAGATTCATCCAGCAATAAAACCTCAAACTATTGTTCTCGGTAAAGGTTTTTAGCACCTTATTCAGTCCTCCCCTGTCTGGTTCTCAGCATTTGCTCAAAGGCCTGAACTGGTGGTAGGGAGCTGAAGCAGGGGGGGAGGATGGGAATGGGGTCAACTCTGCTAACAAAATGCCTCTGGAGCCACAGCTGGAGCCACAGCTTTTTTGCTCACCCATCTCTCTAGAAGGATTTTATACTTTAGTTTTTTGAGGCACCAGAAAAAATTGCTTTAACTCAATGGCTATTCCCCGCCCCCCCCCCCAAAAAAAAATTATTAAAAATGCTGATCAGCAAGTACATCTCCCCCTCCACTGACTGCCATATGAAATCCATGAAATAATCCTCTTTCACCAAAACACCTACCTAGCAAGCTAGTCCCTCACACCAGTATCCCCTGGATGTTCTTGCCATCAAGCAATCCATCTCTGGGTTTGAATACAATGATTTATCTCTCCTGTTTCATTTAAAAACACTTGTCTGCTGCCCTACAGTTAGTAGCATCTTTCACTCTTGTGAGTTTGGTGTTGCAGGTTGACTTGTGGATTCAGTGCCCATTTTTTGCTCATTTTAGTCACCAGCAGTGTACAGAGCTTCAGAAAACCATGTTTTCACGCTGTCACCTTTTTTTGACTGTTTACACCCAGAAGTCACATGGTCTGGCTCTTGCTGTCTCCACTGTCAGGAAAGCAGCTGTGCTGCCCTCACCTCCCTCCCTCAGTTGGTCCTGATCAAGTGTCCCTTCAGCTCTTCCAGTGCAGCCTTTGCTGTCATTGTGCTACATCAAGGAAACAACGTGGCTGAAAATAAAGCCTCTCGTTTTGCAGATCATCTCCTCCACCTGGTTCGCCACGCAGCCTCACAAAAGCAGTCACTGACACATTTCAGGGGTAGGTGGGCACAGAGGGGTGAGGGCTGTGGGCTGCTGAAGCTGCTCCTCCATTGAGGAAATCTCTGCAAGACTGTGCATAAGGATGTCTGCCCAGGGCATGGCCAGACTGAAAAATGAACTTTTCCTTGTTATTGCCATGGGGGCGTCACTCAGTCGGATCACATCCCTAGCCTGGTTCTCCTCATGGCCACACAAGCATTAGCCTAGTTACTTTTTCTATAGATGCTCCAATAATTTCACCTCCATAAATGTCTGCTTCTTCTTTGAGGTTGCACTTCAAAAGCACAATGGACTTTATAACACCAGCTCGGTGTGTAGTTCTATCCTCAACTTTGAAAATGTCCCTTTTTGCACTTAAATATAGAATGTGAGGAACATAGACAGCTCCAGTGAAAAATTTTTAATAACATTTAATAACATTTTCTCACACAAGACAATTACTCGTTTTTGCTGAAAGCTGAAGTAATTTCCCAAAACCTGAAAGATACACATGCTTTTTTTTTTTCTTTCAAAACCAAAATAAGCTTATTTCAATTAACGTTCTGTTGAGCATGGAAAATATACTTACCAGTCAAACTTTTCCTCAGTTTGTTTTTTATGTGGCTAATGTTTTTGTTTTACATATGAAAAGTGAGGAAAGTCCCATCACTGTGTAGCCTTGAGGAGTATTTTTGATACCTGAGTGTGGCAACTTTTCCAGGTAGCACTAATAAAGATTGTTACTGTCTATAGTGTAATCACTTTAAAGTGTCTCTCCCTGCTGCTGTAGCTATGAATGATTCCCTTCAGGAGGGAAAAAAAATCCTTTTTTATTCTGGTCCTTCACTACTATCTAAGTATTTGCTTTATGGCAGTGCTGCAGGTTTCTAATCCGAGGCTAATTAAATGCAGACACTTATGCAAACCATGGGTGTGATTTGCAAGGAGCTCAACAGTTTTGTGGGGATGTGAAAAATGAAATAAAGTAATGAAAACCATCCATTACAGCTTAGGCTGCACGGCAAAATTCTCTGTAAGTGTCACTCCACTGACTTTGGTGGGGTGATGCCGGAGGAACCTCTGGCCAGGAGGTGTAATTCTTAATGTCAGTGAGAAACAGCACACCAACAGCAAGAGCAGAAGCATAGCAATGTTTCACCAAAAGTGTGGCTTGGGTCTGAGTGCTGCACTTGCTCGCCTGCATCCCATCATCTTGCAGGGGCTCCAAGGACCTCTGGGGATCCCACCGTGAGCTGCAACGCCTGGGGTGGGGAAGAGC
>NW_009647211.1:772799-774707 GCF_000708025.1 Charadrius vociferus
AGAGCGTTAGTGATGCGTTTCATTGCCTTCATTGCAATAGATCCGTCTGCCTTGTTCACGTGGATGTGCTGCTTCTCTGACCTTCGGGGACAGGGAGGAGAGCCCCCTGCCCGCTGGCAGTGGGCTCTCATATCCAAGGAACCCGCAAGCTGCTCTTTTGTGGAGCAGGTGACTGCAAAAACACAGGCTTTTCTTCATTTGGCCCAGAGCCCGTTGTCATGACAAGTGGAAATGGGCACCTTTGAGATGGACTAGTGTAAGCTGCTGCAGATCTTCAGCTACAAAGCTGAACCAGTCGTAGCAGAGGAAGAGGTGTGTGTGTTTGTTTTCTCTGCCCTTATTGAGTTAATAGTTACTCTTGGTAAAATCTATCAATTTTTTAGCTAATGAATATCTTGTAACAAAATTATTACTAGTCACTTTGGCGCAAGAGAAAAAATCAAATGAGAATATATTTTGAAAGTGATTTCATTTTCTGGCCGAAGAGGATCACAATTAGAAGGAGTTACTTGATTTGACATTACTTCCTTACCTACTGCACAGGATGTCAGGGATAGAAAATATTGGAAAGAAAAGGTACTTAAAAGTCACAGCTAACAGTACCTTTACCACTTTACTGTAGTCCACTGGCACTGGAGTGGTCTTCCTTCTCTGTTGTGTGGATACAGTGCTGTCTGTGAGCAGAGCAAGGGCAATGGAAACCATTTACTGTAACAACGCACAGGGTAACACCAAGTGGCTATGCTGCTGACAGCAGTCTTTTTTTTCTTTTTTTTTTCTTTTTTTTTTTTTTCTATAGTTGTATTAACCATATGGTTTCAAAACACTTTTTCCAAAGGCAAGAGGCAGCATCTGGAAAGGAGCCTGGGGAAGCACAATCCCGTTCCTGCTCGTACAACCTCACACATATAATTGTAAACACCTCTTCTGATAGTGAGGGGCGATAGCCAAATTTTCACTTTGTATTTTTGTGGTTGAGGACATGTATGACAATCAAGGCATGCCTGGAAAACCAGGTCAGCAATGATAGCAGTTTATGTAGTGTCTGAAAATTGTACCCACTGCTGCGCAAGTCAGGACTCCCACAACGAGCTGCAGCTTGTACCATTAATGCATGGAAAGGATCAGTTGCCCACACCAGCAACCTCAGCGACCTCTGGAGGCCCCATCCCTGGAGGTGTTCAAGGCCAGGCTGGACATGGCCTTGGGCAACCTGGTCTAGTGGGAGGTGTCCCTGCCCATGGCAGGGGGGTTGGAACTCGATGATCTTCAAGGTCCTTTCCTACCTAAACCATTCCATGATTCTATGATTCTATGATTTTTTACGTACAATGAGCATGGGTGGGCAGGTGGGTTGGTGATGGCGCTCAGACTGGAGGTGGGGATCTGCCTAAATACCACAGTCACCAGCTCATGACTGTCATCTGCCCTGCAGCTTGCACATGCAGAGGGGTTTGAAAGGAGCATTCGCCCCTTCAAAAGAGGCTTACAGGGTTTTTTCCTTCTATGTCTTATCATGCTTATACCCACATGGATGCAGAAATGACCTTTCCTATATGTTTTTTTTTCATCTGCCTGCCCTTGTCCATTCACTACTTCTCCTGAGAGAGCTCCAGCTTATGTAACTAACCCCTTGACGCAAAGCGTGTATGGATCCACGCAAATAACTTGTAATGTTTAATTAAACTAAACTGCAATCAACAGACTTTATCTTCTGACTACTGTGTACTGGGGAAGCTTTATCTGTTGAAAATTAACAGTAAGATTGGCTTGACTTTTAAAGGCACCATGTGAGTTTCTCATTAGCCTTATTATAATTTCTGAATCATAAATATGTAAATGATGAGTTTCACACGGGAGATTTAATTCTGTGCTCTTATTTCTGATTAGCTGGAAATACACTCTGGA
>NW_009647211.1:774962-792111 GCF_000708025.1 Charadrius vociferus
AGATTTCGGCCCCCCCCCCCCATTTCTTTTCTGATCTCCTCTCCAAACAAAACATACCCATTTAGTTTCAGTGAAGAAGAGGGAAAGTAGTATTTTCAGGGATTTGGACTTTAAATACACATCCCAAACATATACTTAACTTGTGGGATTGTTTTGGGAGAATTTTTCTCTCTCTTTTTTTTTTTTTTGGAGATGTTGGCATAGATGTGCCTGGTTACATGATAACTGATGAAGTGACACAACAAGTAGAAGTTTCCAAATAAATGCGAGTGCAGTAGGTTGTGCAAAACACTAATGCAAAACAAATGGATACATGAATTTTACTTTCTTTATCTGAATGCAATGGAAGAGGCAGGATCATATGGGCAAACAGTAGTCCATCAGCAGTAAACCATTAAAATGTAAATGCACACCCCCCCTTAGTTTTAATTTGTCATCCTTCTGTAGACTTTATTTTGTTGCTTTAGTAATTGACTTCTATATATATAACAAAAAGCAAACGATGCAAACAAAAGTTACCTACTGAGTTGAACAAAGTAACAAGCAGCAGAGTTATGTTATTTTAGCATTTAATGACAGCATACTATTTGAGAGATTTGGTGAATCCCATACTCTCTTCCAGGTTTGAGAGAGCGAGCCTTTTTTAGCAAACATGTGGCTAATTTTAGGTTCCCCTTTTGGCAATTTGAGTTCGCATTTCTACCAAGCACCTATCACCAAGGTGAGTTCCAATTTCTGCAAAGCACCTACCGCCTCCCCTGCATACAAGCAGTCTCCTTGGCTCACAAAGGCCAGTCTTCCCCTATCCTGTGGCAGTTTCTCCCCTTCACCAGAGACAGCTCAGTTTTATCAGCTTCCTTGTCCTGCCTTTATGTTCTCCTCTTCTGTTGATGCTACCTGCCTCGGTCAATAGACATCTTTGCCGCTTGTCTTCACCACATTGTATAAAGTCATAGAAATAAAGTTTACCTGAGCTGCTCGTACTGGAGGGTGATTGGTCATTCATAAGAAGCCTTCTGACTCTGCAAAATCAGGAGAACAGAATCATGAAATGTTCTAAGTGTAAAGGTCTGGTAATTGTTCACAGAACGTACACAAACTCTGGCTTATTGTATGCCCAGGGTGGGTCAGGTAGTCATATTTTCATGTGAACTATTTAAGGAAAAAGTTCTCTAAGTAGTAATTCTTTATTTATTCATTTTTAGTGAGGGTTCTTTTTTAGTGAGGATTCAACAAGTTTTTCTTTGTTCTAGTTTTCCAAAGTGTTTAAATCATTTTTCATCCACCAAATTTGAGCTTGCCTAATTGGAAAACCACCAGCTACAAACCGTTAAAACCTGTCACATGAAAACAAAGTCACATAAGGAAATGTTAAAAAATTGTGTTACCAACTCCGTCTCTAATAAGAATTTTTGATAGTGCATGTCATTTTTTTTGATGAATTTGTGCAATTCCCCATTATTCCTTTATGGGTGAGCCCATGTAAAATAGAGGAGGGAATATTATTGTTGTGCTGCTAACATCAACCCTTATTTCATTACTATTATTGCAGTGATTATTCATCATCAGTATTATGATGATTTTAATAAGTTTAAAAAGCACATTCTTTCTCTGTTCCTCAGCTTCCTTCTATTGTTATGAGCCTCTTGACATTTGCAATTGCTAGACAGTCGATTTAAAGTCTAACAGAGATGGAAAAATTCCTTAGTAAATCAGATGAATGTAAGCCTGCATTTTCTGATTTATAGTACTCTACAATGCAGTAAAATACAGCCTTTGCTTTCATCCATATTCCTTTTATTTATTTTTTTTCTTTTTGTATATGTTCTGAAAAGTGAACAAGGGTGCAATCCCCTGAAAGTATTCTTTTTCCTTTTGGTATGTGCTGAGGAGTATGAGTGTGCCTCTTAATTTATAGGCTGTTGTCACAATGCTTCTTAATTTCAGGAGCCCTCTGCTCAGTGAGACACAAATGTTTTTGAGACACAGCCTCCTGTGAGGATGATGGTGGCAACCCACAAGTGTCAGCACTGTGCATAAGGTAAATCTTAAGAGCAACTGCCGGGATCCATCCCAGGGGATGTACGGAGCCGGGCTTGTCCCTCAGCTTAGTGTAAGAGCACAGCAGTGGCTGGGATCACACACCTGCAAAGATGAGGTGCAAACGCAGCAGCATGCACCATGTGTGTGCCGTTATTTGATATATTTTGACTGCTTTTTGCAAGTGTACCGACACGAGGGCAGATAAAAGCTGAGATCGTGGCACAGACCACACGATCCCCACTGAGCTGTCTGATACCAGAGGTACCACTGAAGGAACATCATGCATAAATATCCCAAGCAGAAAGGTAAGAATTTTTCTCTCTTTCACAGGGAAAACACTGTTAAGATTTCATTCCTTCACACTTCCAAGCACAGCCAAAAGTATTCCAGGAAAATGGTTTTTAAGTCTTGTTATGGAAGAGACATACACAAACTGCAGCTGGCATGGGCTCTTTCTTGGTATAGAAGCATAACTTTGGCATTGTTTAGATGTTGTTTTGACTCAGGATTTTCAGCCTTTCCTTTGTCTTTGTCTAACTGCAGCTGAACGCGGAGCTGGCGGAAGAAAGAATGGTCATACAATTTACACGTGCTTGGGGAGGGGTCAATTGTTATCGATTTTCAGAAAGGCACGTGAAGGATCACTTACCTTTACATCTGATCAGAAAATGAAAACAACAATTAATTGAAAATTCAAATGTTGAGAGTTATTTCAGGGACAGAGGACTCTGTGTGGTGTGAAAGTGAGTGTCATCTTCAGAAGTTCATGTGAAAGGCACTGGGAAATTGGCCAGATTTTGACGGGCTAGTTTTATTAAGGAGAACAGACATACTCACATCAGCAGGATCTGAAGACCATGTGTCTTTCCTTGCTTTGCCCTTGTGTGTTTTACAAAATGCAAATATTTGCTGCAGTAAAGCAGCATATTCATAAATAATGTAAATTATTTATAAATGTAGGAAATGTAAAACGACAGAAATGGCAGGGCTGGCCAGAGCCAGCAAGTCCTTTCCCAAGTTACTGGATGAAACTGCATTTTAACCCTTTACATAAAGGGATCAGCCTTCCTAGAAATAGTTTTCTTCTGCTCTCTCCTTCCTGCACTATCCTTCTGAGAAGGCAGTCCGGGACCTGCACTTCTTTACAGGTTAAAAATCTTTTGTTTCAAGTTTAAATCTATTCATGATAGCATATACTGCCATGGCATTTGTGTGTCCAGTAATGTCCTTCAGCTCAAATAGCTGTTTCCCTCCTAGGCTGTGTTGGGAACATATGATTGTTAGAAACCATCATATTGTATCTCAGGCTTCATTTTGCTAGACTAAACACAATGTCCTTCTCACAGGATGGGTTTTCTGTGCCCTGCATCCCTGTGAAGCCTGTTTCTTCTTCAATACTGAGTGTTTCTTTCTTGAAAAAAAGGGACCAGAGGAGTGCTCAGCAAATTGCACCATTTTTTTTTTTTTTTTTTATTCTCTGTGCTTCTGGTCACCAGCTTCACTGATCACTGACTGCATGGCATTTTAAGATTCTTGCTTAGGTCAGCTTTGCCCCACATTTAGGCCCAGCAGATAATTGCTCATCTGCTGTGATAAAATACAGAATATATGCTCCTCACTTTCGGCAGCCAAGCCACTGTCCTACTTAAAACATGAAAACTGAAGCAAACAATAGGAACCATTTCCAGAAAATAAGCCCTGCTGGCCAGCGGCACAAGAGGCAATCTGAAACCTCTGGAAACATCATAAAAAGAACATGGATGCCTCTACTCTGGAGAATGCCTGGGTTTTCTTTACTACCCCTTCCCACCCTAACTCCATACAGGAGCCACATTCATACCCAGGAGGTTACTATGCAGAATTTGCTAGACTGTAATGCTGGCTGATGAATTTGCTAATTTAACACCCTGTGAGGACAAAATGCTTCGTCTATAATCTAACTACGATGTGAGAAGACTGCAACATCGCCTACCCAGGCCTATGGATTTTCCTGCCATCCGGCACTTCACATCAAAGGCAGCTCCGAATAGGGTCTGTCACGGTTGTGGTGTCAAAAATCAAAAGCGAAGCGAAGCTCCTGTCAGGACTCAAGGGACAGTCAGCTCTGGCAGCAATGGGGAACTAGTTTAAGCCAAAGTAAAAGGCAAACTATGCAGAAGGAAAATCTTGTGTTTATAGGCCACAATAACAAAGACTATTGATACAATACATGGGCATTTAGGATTCAGTAGGAAGTGTAAAATGAGACTAAGGATTATGATTATTGTTTCTAGCACACACCATGTTTTCATGTGGTTATATTCCATCTTTTTTTTCCATTTCTGGTCTTGCAGGCTGTCTTCCTAGGACCGGGTGAACAAGATCACGGCAGGGGCCCACACGGGCAATTAATATCAACTAAAATATACCTTACATGTTTTCTTAGCTTTTAACTCATCTTGCAACATGGAAACTAGGCAAACTCTGACTGCAAGGCCAATGGTTTTCTGCAGCATACCAAGACACTGTGGAGGCCAGCAAGAAAGTCTGGAGATCATGACAGGAGATATGTGCACTTTTTTCTTAGTGGTTTTCACACCTCAGTCACTAAGCAACAAGTGTGTGATTTGTGTGGCTACAGCGACACTGAAACTAGAGCTGCAAGCTTTCGGGGTGCTGTTGCTGAGAAACAAAGAAGTATCTGTCTATGCCAGTTCAGTCTTTTAAGAAGGATGAAATATGTCTGTAATTTTGAAGCCAGATTTTCAAATGTTGCCAGTTCAGGGCAAGTTTTAAAAAACCAAACCCTGAGGTTTGTTCAGAAAAGCAAGAAGGAAATGCTGTCATTAAAAACTGCGTGCACGTACCAAATGTCTACACAAACATATGGTTGCTGGGATGTGTAGGCAAGAGCTTTGCTTACAGAACTGATTACTACATGAGTAAAAATAAAGACATGGATGCAGGTTTTTATAAATAGGAGACTGAGATTCTAAGCAGCTGACAAATTGGCCTCTGATGCTGCAGCAGTAAATATAAGCAATTCAAAGATGCTTGAAATGAAAGTGCCACCGAGGCAATCCCTTGGTCCCTCTGCAAAAGGCTGGGGACAGGCACAGATATTTAAGCACATCTTCAGCCAGAAGAAGGACCTGACTGATGTCCCACCATGAGAGCTCTCTACAGAGAAGACTGTCAGTTTTAGCCTCTGCATAGCTGCAGCTGATGCCTTGGCGTCTCCTTGGTGGCCCTGTCAGTAGGGCTGATCTTGGTAAAATTACATTCTTTTGGCTTATTTTACCATTTTTTAATGTTTCCTCATCTTACTAGTGTTGCTTTGTAACACATTTACTCTCTTCTCCCTCTAGCCTTGTTCTTTAATCTTTATTCAACAAATATGTGTGAGATCTTTTCGGGGAGATACCAATCTAATTTTAGGGAACAGGGAGAGAGGCAGAGAGAAAGCTATGGACTCACAAGTCAGGTTGAAATGGAAGGGACTTGCTGATAATCAGGGTGACAACGAAGCCCTGAATCTAGTCTCAAAGTATTTTAATGTGGGTTGCCTGTGGCTGCAGGATAAAAGAAGACATTTGCTTTATGTGTGCAGAAGTGAGCTCATGGCAGGATTATTCGCGGCACAATGTTTTTCATGCATCTTTCTTCTTTTTTTGTATGTCTCAGGCATAATTACTAGATGCAGTAAACAAAGCTAAACAAAGCAGTAATTCCATCTCACATGACATTTGTTTTAGAATCACAGTCGATCAGATGTTTTTTTTCCTGACCATCAGCACCCTCACGTCTTCCTCACTTGTTATTCCAAGGAATGAACGTCTGTGCATGCTACATAGCTGTACAAGGTGGAGCAGCAAAAATAACCAAGTTACTACAAACTCAGGCAATTCCTATGTTGCCTTCAACGCCAACTGAGAGTATTGCTGCAGGAAGAATTGCTTCAAATGGGAGAAATGGCTGTAAATTTGCTTTCCTTTTTTTTTTCCTGACATGCACTTTTTTTGCTTACACTTTAGTGCTTCTTGCATAATAAGGTCACCTGTTGTCATGTTTCATTTATGAAGAGGCAGGAACATCTTTCAGGCTAGGCCATTCTTTTTGCCTGTCTTTTGTTGAATTTGTAAAATATTGGTGAGATCTAGAGACTTATCCTCTTTGTTTGGTTTTTTTTTTTTTTCCCTTGTTTCTTCACTGATACAAAGGGCACAAAAAATCTTCAGATGAAGAGGAATTCTCTAAAATAATTTTTATTTTCATGACATACATAGAAGAACTGAGCTTTATATAAATCTACCCTATGAGTCCTTTGTCAGGATTGCACTGGCTGAAATAAAGTGGGGGTGTCTCCACACACAGTTACATGTTTCTTCTGGACAAGGAAGTGGCTTCTTTGAAATTGATGTTTTGATTGATTGTTCCCAACAGTCTGCTGGATTCTGAACTTATGCATTTCATGGAAACATTTAAAGACCTACTCCGTGTCTCATACTTCTTCTAAAAAAAATTAGGAGAGAAGTCGTCGCAACTTAGGGAAAAGAGGAGAGTTTATGATCTTTGGAAGAAAAGGCAGGCCACTCATGAGGACTAAAAAGATGTTGTGAGGCTATGGAGGGAGAAAATTAGAAGGGCCAAAGCCCAACTAGAAGTTAATCTGGCTTCTGCTGTTAAGGACAATTAAAACTGTCTCTATAAATACATTAAAAATAAAAGGAGGACTAAGCATAATCTCCATCCTTTATTAGATGGGATTGGAAACATAGTGGCAAAGGATGAAGAAAAGGCTGAGACTTCTTTGCCTCCGTCTTTAGTAGTAGGACCAGTAGTTCCCCTAGTACCCAGACCTCTGAGCTAGAAGACAGAAGCAGAATGAAACCCCCATAATCCAAGAGGAAATGGTGACTGGCCTGCTGCAGCACTTAGGCATGAACAAGTCTATGGGGCCGAATGGGATCCACCCAAGGATACTGAGGGAGCCAGCGGATGTGCTCACCAAGCCACTCTCCATCATTTATCAGCTGTCCTGGCTAACCAGGAAGGTCCCAGTTGACTGGAGATCAACAAATGTAATGCCCGTCCACAAGGAAGGCTGGAAGGAGGATCTGGGAACCTATAGACTTGCCAGTCTGACCTTGGAGTCTGACCTTGGTGCCATGGGAGGTTATGGAGGTCATTATCTTGTGTACCATCACACAGCATGGACAACCAGGAGATCAGGCCCAGTCAGCATTGGTTTATGAAAGGCAGGTCCTGCTTGACTAGTCTGATGTCCTTCTATGACACTTAGTGGATGAGGGAAAGGCTGTGGATGTTGTTTATCTGGACTTTAGCAAAGCCTTTGACACTGTTTCCCACAGCATTCTCCTGCAGACACCGGATGCTCATGGGTTGGATGGGTGTACTCTGTGCCGGGTAAAAAAGTGGCTGGATGGCCAGGCCCAAAGAGTTGTGGTGAATGGACTTAAATCGATTTGGCATCCAGTCACAAGTGGTGCTCCCCAGGGTTCAGTATCGGTGCCCATTCTGTTTAATTTCTTTGTCAATGATCTGGACAAGGGTATAGAGTGCACCCTCAGTAAGTTTGCAGATGACACCAAGTTGGGCAGAAGTGTTGATCTGCTGGAGGGTAGGAAGGCTGTATAGAGGGATCTGGACAGGCTGGATTCATGGGCTGGGGCCATTTGTATGAGGTTCAACAAGGCCAAGTGTCAGGTCTTGTTCTTGGCTCACAACAACCCCATGCAATGCTACAGGCTTGGGAAAGAAAAGGACCTGGGGGTGTTGGTCGACAGCTGGCTGAATATGAGCCATCAGTGTACCCAGGTGGCCAAGAAGGCCAACAGCGCCCTGGCTTGTATCAGGAATAGTGTGGCCAGCAGACTAGGGAAGTGATTGCCCCTCTGTACTTGGCAGTGGTAAGGATGGACCTTGAATACTGTGTTCAGTTTTGGGTCCCTCACTACAAGAAAGACATTGAGGTGCTGAAGCGTGTCCAGAGAAGGGCAACAAAGCTGGTGAAGGATCTGGAGCACAAGCCTTATGAGGCATGGCTTAGCCCGGAGAAAAGGAGGACGAGGGGAGACCTTATTGGTCTCTACAGCTAGCTGAAAGGAGGGTGTAGTGAGGTGGGGGTCGGTCCCTTCTCCCAAGTGACAAGCAATAGGATGAAAGGAAATATCCTCAAGTTGCACCAGGGGAGGTTTAGTTTGGATATTAGGAACAATTTCTTCAGCAAAAGGGTTGTCAAGCACTGGAACAGGCTGCCCAGGGAAGTGGTTGAATTACCATCCCTGGAGGTATTTAAAAAATTAATAGATGTGCTTAGGGACATGGTTCAGTGGTGGACTTCACAGGTTTAGGTTAACAGTTGGACTCAATGGTGTTAAGGGTCCCTTTCAACCTAGATGATTCTGTGATTCTAAGAAGATCATGTGAAATATGAATTTTTTTGTCAGGAAAGAAAGTAAAGAAAATAAGTTTCAAGGGTTTTCACACATAGAAGGGGGAATGCTTCTATCAACATTTTGAATTCTTGTTTCTAGTACACTGTCATTTGTCCTCAGTTTTGGGAGTTTCCCCTGTATTGCGGTACTGGGCAGAATCTTCCCCATCACCCAAGAAGAAAGGCTGTAAAATATTCATGGATGCTAGTACACAATGCTAGAAATATTAAATTTAGTTAGTACGAACCTTGATCAAACTAAAGGTATTTAACCTTCAGCCTTTCCCTCATCCAACACCATTCTAGTATTTGCAATAACTGAGATTGTGTGAATATCCCTGTTTTAACTGACCTATTTTTAGACAGGAAAATTAACAAAGGACCATAAGCAGCCCTCAGGTGCCAGTGGCACAGATACCGAAAGCCACAGCAAGGACTGTCAGCCATTCTGACTCGTATGCTGGTACATGTTGGTGGTTGAGGGGTTTAATCACATTTTCAAAAGGAACATCTGGGTGCAGATATGTGAATATCCTAAACCCTAGGTGTTTAGATTCCTTCCTACCTGAGATCCCAGGTATCTAGGTTCCCTGACTTTCTGAATGAACACCAGCTGTCTGAGTGCTTTCAAAGATTTAGGTTATACAACACTTTTGAAAACTGCACTTTGCATCTGTTTCTGTAGCTCCACAGAACAAATATGCATATAAACGCAGTCAGGGTTGGATGGGGAAGGCAGTGAGCTGCTGTTGCATCTAGTGTGTAAAGAACAGGATCGTTCTCCTCAGGAAGAAGTGTGATATTTTTACCGTTATTTTGATTCAGAATTTCAACGAAAACTAATTCATAGAATCATAGAATGGTTTAGGTAGGAAAGGACCTCGAAGACCATTGGGTTCCAACCCCCTTGACATAGACAGGGACACCTCCCACTAGACGACGTTGCCCAAGGCCACATCCAGCCTGGCCTTGAACATCTCCAGGGATGGGGCCTCAGCAACTTCTCTGGACAACCTGTTTCAGTGCCTCACCACCCTCATAGTGAAATTTCTTCCTAATGTTTATTGTATTCAAATTCTTTGGCAAATGGAACAGAATTGTATTTTGAGTCCAGAACTATGACAAAATTCACCAAAAAAATACCATAGCTGGAATTTTCTGACTGATGGACTCCTGCAATGCAATGGCTTTCTTATACATGAGCAGCTGTTTGCAAGTCATATCAAAAGTTGGTGATGAAAGATGACCCAAGGTAACAACTTGGACTGGGAGCCCTGCATTCAAGACTGGGTCACTTCACAATTTTCCCATGTGACTTCAGGCAGCCCAGATTACTCTCTGTGTCTAAGTTTCCCACCTCTAATAGACAGATAATAGCATTTCTCTTTCTCACGGGGCGTGTGCTGCAGGTAAGTGCATTAAAGGTTGTAGGGTCTGGAACACCAGAGTATGGAGGAGATGAATGTGCATTAGAGCTTCACTGAGAAGGAAGGAGTTAAAAAAGTTTTTTGAGGACAGGAGCAATGCATAATCACTTTATACTGTCTTTTTTTCTGTCTAACATTACACAGAAAATTTCTTTGGTAGTATTTTGGGCACTTAGAGGTGGACTTGTAAAAATGCTATTGTATGTGGCAATTTTTCACTTCCACTTTGAAGGGATTATACTTAATTACCCTCAGTCTAGTGCAAAAAAAGTAATGGAAAGTAAGAGATTTCAAAGTTTTCAAAGTAACTTCAAGTATCTTTTATGTATGTAATACATGTCTGTGTAACATGGGCATGAAACTTATACATATAACATAAAATTCCTGTTTCCCTTGGAATACTGCCAGTGAATCAGACCTTACATCTGTTAGTTGTCCAAGAGTGAGGATTGCTCATTGCCTCCTTCCCAGGCAGCTGTGAGGGGAGGGAGAGAAAGAAGAAAAGGAGAGCAGGAAAGAAAAGGGGAGTGAAGCTGAGCACAGAAGGTGATTCTCAAATTAGTCAAAAGGATGATGTTTTCTGCTGGGAGACTAATGTCTATTTTTTAAAACTTGGCAGCTGATAGAAGCTGCTTAGAGATTTGGCTTTTAGAGACAGCCTTTGTGAAGGCAGACCGGTGGGCAGAACACAGGTGATTCACCGGAAGGGACATGATTAATGTATGTTTCGCAGGACACTGAAATCTCTGATATACACAAACCTAAGTATGGATGAACATACACACATATATTTATATGCACAGGCGCATTTATGATTTTTTCTTAGAACCTATGGAAATCAGACACACAAATTGCACTTGCATTTAAACATACAACCCAGATATACAAACCCATGTAATTTAACCTATTTTTTTTCCTATTGAAAATATTTCAATACCAATATTATTCTTTTCACATCATCAGCTTTGCGGTTGTTATCTACATGGGTCACTTTTCCTTGAATTGTCCTCTTGTTATGCAAATTACTAGCATGGTCCACAATTATGAAGTATCTCTTATTATAAAATAAGATAATAAAGACAAAAATCAGTAGTAGAGTGACTGGAGTGAAATTATAATTCATTTAAAGCGCAAAACTGTTCATTTAACCCTTAACAATATTCACATTCTTCAGTGAGTAAACCTTGTCTGTGGTTAGAAAAGCTATGAATTTAAATAACCTTTAGCAGGCTGAAGAATGAATAATTTGATAGGTATATCAGGCAAAAAGTGGAAATGACATACTCCTCCACCTTCTCCTAGAAGAATTCATTGCAAGTTTTCTGCCAAAATTGCAAAAGGAGTGGAAGGCAATGCTAAATAAATAAAAAAACCCAAAAGGACTCAAACAATAAACATTTCTCGATTTGCCAAATACTGCCAGCGAGGTGGATTCAGAAGTAGAGTCCCCTCTATCCCTTTGTTCCCTCCCTCTGTGGCTTGCTCTGGAAATTAAAGAAGTCTCAAAAAAGGGCCTTTTCAGATCTTACAGAAATGAATATTTAATCTGATTCAGATTGAATCAGTGGAGTTGTTAGCACCTCTCAAGCCAGATTTTATTGTTTTGGAAAGCTTAATGCTTACTTCAATATTAATGCAGATACGAACAGCCTTGCTGACTCACTTTGATTGACAGCCCTCGCAGGGGGGCTTTCGGGAGAGAAGGGGAGCAAATCCTTTCCACCTGGAAAGGTGGGGAAGCTTTGTCCTTGTGGTCCCTTAGGCAGCCCACCCTGGTGTGTTGGGCTCAGATGGACCCAACCTGCCTGTGCCCGCAAAGGTTTGCACCCTGGGGTCTCCAAAGGGCTTGCGTAAGTCTTGCGGCACAGCAGAATAAGACTAAAATACCTCTGTCACCCGCTGAGGTTCTCTGCAGTTCGGACAGTCAGGATTTGTTTTGAACACAGAGGACAGAGTAGCTAACACTTGTGCGCAGGATATGTGCAAAAAAGCTCTGCAGGCAGATCTCTCCTTGAAACTTGCTTTTGTCTATATCCCACAGACAAGAGAGGCTTGTGCCCAAGTGAGTGCGGTGGAGGCAAGGTTTTTGATACAGAGCTGTAGGAGCATCGCAGAAACCCGCTTTCCAGCCAGCAATGGGGGGGAGAGGGGGAGAATTTTGGTTTGAGGAATTGGACATGCCACAGGGTGAACTGGCAGCACTGTCTGTGGGACAAAGGTGGTAGATGCGCGTTCCCACTTTACAGGGTGTTAAGTTTTCCATAGGCTCTGTAGGACAGCAGTAAACTTTTAGCTCCTTTCTAGTACA
Organism: Charadrius vociferus; assembly: GCF_000708025.1. Taxonomy (NCBI): domain Eukaryota; kingdom Metazoa; phylum Chordata; class Aves; order Charadriiformes; family Charadriidae; genus Charadrius; species Charadrius vociferus. The sequence goes on from NW_009647211.1 coordinate 787,177, forward strand.
CCTCCATGTTGCTCTGACCGGGGGTCTCAGCCTCCCGAGCTGAGTAAGGTACTGATCATGCCGAGCAAAGGAACACTGTCATGCTCTTGCTCTGTATTTTTCCAGCTGAAACTTCAGTGTAAAAAACATACCATGTTTGTTTATGTTTTCCAAGACATTTGCAGTTTTCAGTGAAAAAACCCAAACAAAAAGATAGTTGCTTGTCAAACACATTTTTATCAGACTTGGGAGGATGCCATGCATACATCTTGCACTGCATACCTTCTGGTTTTGCCCACTTTCAAACAAAAGAGGAGAAAAAGAGAAGAAGATCATATAATGCTGTATTTAAAAAAAGTATTTTATGTGCAACTCTGTTTCAGTGGAAGTTTTTAACTATCTCTAGTTAGACTAGGCTAATCAATCTTTTGCTTGGATTACCCTGACATTCTGTTTAGGTACTGGGATAGCTCAAGCTTGCTGATGGGAATTTAGTATTGTTTTTTGGCTGAATATGTTGAACAGTCCCTTGGGCTGAGTGGTTCATGAACTTCTGAAGGGAAAGGTCTGGTAGTTTGTAGGTAGCGGGTCAAACCTTTCAGTGGATTTTGACAGGTATGAGGAAGAGGGATAATGTGGGGAAAGGGAGTGAGATTAAAGTCAGAAAAAAGTAAAGAAGGAATAACAAAAGCTAGTTTATCACTGGGTGTGTAATTTCCACCCAGCATGGCAATACAGTGTCCCTTTACAGATCCCCTCTCTCACCCTGCAGTTCTTGTACTTGTCCCTGTGTATCCCAGTTTAGCTGGCATTTCCCACTAGATTTGTCCAATATTGCACAATGACGGAGCCTGTTGAACCGGGCTTTCCTGCTGTTGAACAGTCTTTATTGCTTTAATCAGAGTACAACCTTCTTTCCTCTAGTAGGTATTGAAGATTTTTCACCTGGGTTTGTGACTGAAACATCTGCTTGCAGCAGCAGCAGTCAGATGCAATGGCATTTTCTGTCATGAACACCGTGTGAGTGTCCCTCATTCTGCTCTGGTGAATAGCGTAAGCTGTTGCCCAATTCTTGTGTTGTCAGCACTGACAGGTGGTACCTTCATTTCTTCCTTAACTCTTTATGTTATAGGCCTACCTCCTCACAAGTTGACTATATGTATGGTTTCGAGCCAGCATGACAAGATATTTACTGCCCCTCCGAGGCCAGCAGTGTGACATACCAAGCTGCCAAGAGGGAAGGGATCTGGGCTGCTGGGTGCCCTCCCACTCCCTATTCCAGCCCTGATCCCAAAGGAGAACAGCACCCAAGACAGTCAGACAGCTGTAAATCGCTGCTCTTCCCCCAGCAGTCCTTGTGGTGATCACTTTTACAATCGTCTCCGTTCCTGTATCTAAAGTTCCTTTTAATTATAGGTGTTAATCCAACTGATACTGCTTCTTGCAGAAGACAACGTAACACTTCTACATAAACATAAAGCTTTATTTAACATCTCATACAATCTGTTTTAAGCCAGGGAGAGGGGGCTTATTCTCATGCTGATGCGTGCCCTTCTTATGTGCTAACACTGTCCCCCCAAGGCTTTTTGTAGCAACCTCAAGGTGACCGCTGACCTCTTTGGTCTTTGGACCTGGGTTGCTGGAGTGGGGAATGACAGAGAAGGTACTGATCCACACCCAGTCGTCTCTCTTCTGCAGCACAATTAGAAGGAAATTAAATTTACCCCCCCTGAAGAGTACTGTGAGATTATCTTCTCTTTCTGTGAGAAATGTTACAGACTCAGTACGTTGGTTGTGGACACTCTCTATTTCCTGGTTCTCATAACTTTCAATAGAACTATTGAATTCACACTAGGAGTCATTTTAGTTCACAAAACAAACTTGTAAGTGGTATATTTAATGTAACTAGGTCAAAAAAAGTTGAGTTTCTCAATGCACAAAGAGACTTATGGATAAGTGCATTGATTTCATCCAACCACACTGGCAGCAATAGGAAATGGGTCAAGTCTATGACTGCAGAATTTGCTTCTCCCCTAAACATGTTTCATACGAGTTTGTTGGCCAAAGTTATCCTGGAGATCTAGTTGGTTGCTTGAGAGCTTACTGTGAACTTTGAAAAGAGTTTTAAAAAGCCGCTCTGACTCATATAGAAAGGAATTCCTGGGGAAATGTTCAGCAGATTTCATGGTCATTTATGTAAGGAAAGTTTTACTCAGAGCCCGTAAAGCAGTCTTTCTACAAGCAGTGTCTCTGGTCCTGTCATGAGATCTGTATGTAGGTACTTGGATATATAGGTCAGCTCACACAGGGTATTGCTTACATGGTGTCTGGACACTGGATTGCCAGCCTAAGAAAATTTAAAGTATTTCACTTAGTGAAGAATAATAACAAAAAGAGAGCAGGACTGACTTTGGCTCAGGTTGGCAACCAGAGCACGTTTCTGGGTGCCCCAGGCTTGTATGGCCCACCTTTGAAGTTCAGATTCCCTCCTGCTACTGTTACCTGGCTCAGGTAGATTAGCGAAATTTCTTTGCAGCTTCCAGTTGTGCTTCCCAGTCCCACACTCCCAGTTTAAGCTGTATCCACATGGGTGAGTGGGTGTCATAAGAAATATGCTCTGTGAACCAGCTAGACAGAATGAAAATGCCCTGTGTTATAATTTTGTGATTTTAACCTGATCAGAGGTAACAGTTGCAGAAATATTTCAGAAATGGAAAACAGGGTTAAACAAAAGAAGTCTGTACAGCTTCTTTCACTCCTTCTCATGGCTGAAAGCCGACCTGTGATTAAAACCTGGCTACAAGACTGGAAATGGTATGATGTTTTCCATCCTAGCTTATACATGGACCAAGCTTACATTAAAATTTAGACAAAACCAATGTGCATTCTGCACAATGTAACAGCCAATGTTTGAAATAAAGTTAGACAGTGCATAATGAGAATGGGCTGATGCTTTCCACACAAATTTTGAAGTTAAAGAAATGCAACAGAAGGAAAGGAATCTTTATCAGAAACCGCTTGACGCAATCATAAAACTACTGGAAAGACATATTCTTTGACAAGTCACTTTTCAATGCTTTTTAAGAAAAGTTCCCAGTCAAACGGCATTTTCCATTATTTGAACCCAGCAGCTGAAGCGGGTTAGGTGCTATAGGTTTTCAGAAGAAACTGGAGCAGACACATTATGCTAGATCCTACTTAAGTACAGTGATATGTATGAATCTTTGATCTTTCAAATATTGTGGGATCAAAGTATTCACTGTTTTGGATATAAATCTGTGCTAAAATCAACTGATTATAGCTCTGACCATGGAAAAGAACCTGGTACAAATGACTTTGAACTCATGTCACTCCAGGTAGTCTATGCACTTTTGAATTAATTAGCATCTCTTTGAACTTAATTTCTTTCCTGTTGCATGGTTTGGAATAAATATCAGTTACTAATAATCTATTTAAAACTCATTTTAGTGCTAGAATGCAACAGGCAGAGGCATAGACATGAACAGAAATGTGGTGGTGTGTGTAGTTGCTCTCCTTACCACTCAATATATATTTAAAAAATCACATCTGGCACCCTGGATACCAATTATTCGTAATTGGCAATGCTTCCTCCTAAATCAAGCACTCACAGGAGCATGAATTAATTAATAACAGTAATGAAAGCACAGGAAAATTCTGCAATGGGTCAGTCTTGTTATCAGTGCTTATTTGATCATATAAAAAAGACAGTTTGAAGTTTTAGAGGGAGGAAGGAGGAATTACTTGCTTGTCTTTAAAGGGCAATTCCCATGAAAAATTCAGCCCAAAGGTAATCAGCAAAGAGCTCTGGCTAAATTGTTTAAAGGTAGAGTACTTACCAGCCTTCTGGACCCTGTGAAAATTCTGATCATCTCCAGTCAATGAACAGAAATACTGCACTTCACAGATTTGTTTTTCTAAATCCAAGTAGTGGAATACTAGAAATAAGTAACACAGAACAACTGTATTAACCCCTCATCACAAGTTTTTTCCCCTGTTTTTCAGGTTGTCCTATTTCTCTAAGGATCTCTATCCCCACAACCCTACCCCCTTGCGCTGCTTTCCAGGGGGCTCAAGACTGCCAGGTCCATATGTACCTCCTGCTGAGTGACCCTAGAGACCCTTTCCACAGCTGGGCTGCTCTCCTGCACCAAACAGGTAGTGAGAAATATTTTTGGAGCACTGACCCTTTTCTGATTGGTGTAGTCCTTGCCAGCACTGCTAGCTTCATCTTTCAGACTGACCTTGGTGTGGCCAGACAGAGCCTAGGCACTTTTCTTCCCGTAAGAAGAAATCAATAGCCGCCTTCTCAGTGGACAGCCCCAACAGGTCCTCTTTGCACCTTGTTTTCATTGAGCTTATATAGGAATCTCCTTGTTGGTGTACCTGTTACATGCGCAAGGTTTTGAAGGTTTACAGGTCTCTCTCTGCATCATCTCTGACTCCCTGTGAATATGATTACATGCATCCTGTAACCTAAGCATAAGGATACCAATTCAGTCATGGATGCAGAAAACAAAACACAGTCGGAGAGGCTGGTAGCCTACAGACTCTGTTTCCTAAGAAAATGTCTCCAACAATCCTCTCCTCTTTCCCAACTTCTTCATATTACCCTCCCAAGCAAAACACAAGTTAATAAAAAACAGTGGTCTTAGTGAGAGCCAGTCAGTAAAAGAAATGCTCAAATGTCACTCACAAAAAGCTACAGGTGTCCTGGTTTGAGGTAAAACAGAACCAATTTTGGTCAGTAACTTCGCTTCTTAGCTGGGCCTCTCTAACAACTGAAATTAACAGCATATTGTGCAGACAGTGTTCACTCTCTCAGGGTGATAAGACCAATTGTTGATAGCTGATGCCCAGCCATGGGATGCAGAGAGGCTCCTGCTTACACTTATTGCTATAAACCCCAAGAACAACCAACTTTGTTATTTTCACCGT
>NW_009647211.1:792427-816242 GCF_000708025.1 Charadrius vociferus
ATTAAAGTAGTTTAGTTCCTTCTAAACTCGTAAGTCTCTTTTTCCTCCTCTGCCCCTCTCTCTGAAGAGGGGTAGAGGAGAGCATCTGTCGGTCCCATCTGGGGTCCCCCAGGTCCCCATTAGCCGATTTGGCCCAAACCATGACAACAGGTCATTGTAAACTCAAAGGTAATAATACTTGAAATGAATTTTGTTTCGAAAAAATGCCAATGATTTACCAATGCTAACTTACATTTGAAGCTAACAGTGATTTGCTACTGCAGGAATGTACAGACTTTAAGAAAAAAGAAGCACATCATGAAGAACATGTTGAGAAGCTCAACATGACCCAACAATGTGCATTTGCAGCCCAGAAAGCCAACTGTATCCCAGGCTGCATCAAAAGAAACATGGTCAGCAGGTCGAGGGAGGTGATTCTGCCCCTCTATTACCCTCTTGTGAAACTCCACCTGGAATATTGTGTCTAGCTCTGGAGCCCTCAACATAAGAAGGACATGGACCTGTTGGGGAGGGTCCAGAGGAGGGCCACGAAGATGATCAGAGGGCTGGAGCACTTGTCCTGAGAAGACAAGCTGAGAGAGTTGGGGTTGTTCAGCCTGGAGAAGAGAAGATTCCAGGGAGACCTTATAGCAACCTTCTAGTATCTGAAGAGGGCCTACAAGAAGGCTGGAGAGGGACTTTTTACAAGGGCATGTAGTGATAGGATGAGCGGGAATGGCTTCAAACTGGAAGAGGGTAGATTTAGAGTAGACATTAGGAAGAAATTTTTCACCCTGAGGGTGGTAAGGCACTGGAACAAATTGTCCAGGGAAGCTGTGGATGCCCCATCCCTGGAGGTGTTCAAGGCCAGGCTGGATGGAGCTTTGAGTAACTTGGTCTGGTGGGAGGTCTCCCTGCCCATTGCAGGGTGTTTGGAACTCAATGATCTTTAAGGTTCCTTCCAACCTAAACAATTCTATGATTCTATGAAAAAGAAAGAATTGACCCAGAAACTTCACAGGGTTTCCTTTCAAATATTTACAGAAACAAAACTGTCTTTTTTAATGAAGCAGGTAGAATTTGTTAGAATTGAGAATGAATCTTTTTTTACTTCCACCTAAAATACACATAGACCATTGGACTGCATTCTCACACCAGCTCAGCACTGGCATTTCCTAACTGTTAAATGCTACCCGGAGATGGACTTTTCTTTTGGGAGTTTGTCTCTAGTGGTTCATATTTAACAACTTCTGTTTCTAATTTCATTGTCCCTCATGATTTCTTTAACACAGCATTCAATGAATGGAACAAGACCCAAGCTGCTGGAGTTGAAATGTATGTCTTCATGACATGTTGCCGAGAGGGTGCCACAACTTGTCAAGAGTAGAGACTACTATCCACTGTTACTCTTTCATGTGGGCATGAACGGCACTGCAAGCTGGAACCTGGGCAGAATCAAGGAAGACTATTAAGCCCTGGGGTTGTAAGCAAAAAAAAATGGTGCCCAAGTTATCTTTCCTCCATTTTACCAGTCAGAGAAAAGAGAGCAGCCAGAAATGGACAGATAATGCATATCAACTCCTGGCTGTGTGTCTGGTGCTGTCATGAGGGTTTTGGCTTTTATAACAATGGGACATTCTATCATGAATACGGCCTGTTAGAGAGGGATGGAATCCACCTGTCTAGAAGATGCAAGGGAATCTTTGGCAGCAGGATGGCCAACTTGGTGAGACGGGCTTTAAAGCGAAGGACTCAGGGGGTGGGTTCCAAGATGGCAAAGCTCACACCATCGCATCCAACTGGAGAGTAAGCCAGGCCAACCAAAGCAGCAACAAATGCTTCTTAGCTGACTCTGAAGATGAGAGCCAGATGAGAGCCTCTGCCTAGAGGTGGATGAAGAAGGAGTTGAGAGCTTATGGGTAAGAATTAAGGGGCAGGCTAATGTGGGAGACGCTGTTGTGGGTGTTTACTACAGACCACCAGATCAGGAAGAGGAAGGTGATAAGGCCTTCTACAGACAGCTGGAAATAGCCCCACGATCACAATGGTTCTCATGGGAGACTTCAACCACCCTGATATTTGCAGGAAAGGCAACACAGACAGGCACACACAGCGCAAGAGGTTTCTGCAGAGTATTGATAACTTTTCGACACAGGTGGTGGAGGAAGCATCAAGGAGAGGTGCGCTACTGGACCTTGTGCTCACAAATAAAGAAGGTCTAGTTGGGGATGTGAAGGTGGGGGGTAGCCTTGGCTGCAGTGACCATGAGATGGTGGAGTTCAGGATACTGCATGGAAGAAGCAGGGCAAAAAGTAGAATTAAAACTCTGGACTTCAGGAGAGCTGACTCTGGCTTCTTCAAAGACCTATTTAGAGGAATCCCATGAGTTAAGGCTCTAGAAGGAAGTGGGGTGCAAGAGAGCTGGTTAATATTCAAGCATCACTTCCTCCAAGCTCAAGATCGGTGAATCCCTCTGAGTAAGAAATCAGGCAAAGGAGGCAGGAAACCTGCATGGATGAGCAAAGAGCTTCTGGAAAAACGCAAATGGAAGAAGGAAGTTCACAGATTGTAGAAAAAGGGACTGGCCACTTGGCCACTTGGCCACTTGGGGTCCCTTTAAAAGAGTGTGGCCAGCAGGTCGAGGGAGGTCATCCTCCCCCTCTACTCTGCCCTGGTGAGGCTGCATTGGGCGTACTGTGTCCAGTTCTGGGCTCCCCAGTTCAAGAAAGACAGAGAACTGCTGTAGAGAGTCCAGTGGAGGGCTACAAAGATCATCAAGGGAATGGAACACCGCTTTTATGAGGAAAGGCTTAAGAAACCTGGCCTGTTTATCCTGGACAAGAGAAGACTGAGAGGGGATCTCACCAATGTTTATAAATACCCAGTGGGTACGTGTCAAAAGGTTGGGGCCAGACTCTTTTCAGTGGTGCCCAGTGAAAGGAAAAGGGGCAAAGGGCACAAGCTGGAACACAGGAAATTCCATCTGAACGTGAAGAACTTCTTTACTCTGAGGGTGCCAGAGCACTGGAACAGGCTGCCCAGAGACGTTGTGGAGTCTCCTTCTCTGGAAATATTAAAAACCTGCCTGGACGTGTTCCTATGCAACCTGCGTTAGGTGAACCTGCTTTGGCAGGGGGGTTGGACTAGATGATCTCAGAAGGTCCTTTCCAATCCCTACCATTCCGTGATTCAGCAATTCTGTGACTTTGAGAAACATGTGATCCAGCATACTCTGGCACTGGAAATATATTGACTGAATAGGCATGTAAGACAAGACTGACATCTGAGTTGCTCAGTGTTTTCAACATGTCTTTGCTGAAGAAGAATATCGCACTCAAAAGAGGAGGCTTGCAGTGACTGTCTGAATAAGTCAGTTCAGGAGTTTGGGGACAGAGCAAAAGAAGATGAGTTTTCTCTGGCTTTTTCTGTGGCTTTCTCTTTTTTTTCTTTTTTTTTTTTTCTCTTTTTTTCTTTTTTATATCTTTTTTTTTTCTCTGGCTTTTTCTGTTTTTTTCTATTTACTACTTGAACCTTATACTGCTGAGATCTTGCCTCATATAAAAGATTGACTAAGAATTGCTCTAAGTTTTTCTACATAAAATTAATCACTGCTAAGGTAGCATATTCTATTTCATCTTGCATGGCTGTCTGTTCGTACCTTAAAGATATGCAAAGTTAAAGGAATACTGAAGTGCCTATTTGCCCAGAACAAAAGATACTTCAACTCTGTCAGCTCTGTCAACAAAGTCAGGGGAGAGCAATTAAGCAGTCAGGGAAAGAAAAAAAATTTAAAAATTCATGCAATATTTCAGTCTAGAGCTTTGTAAACACGCTCTTAAATATATGATTCATGTACCTCATTCATCTACGACTGTTCACACTATGCTGACACACTTCTGTAACACTAAATAAATTAGTAGCGCATTTGGCATTTGTAAGTTTCCTTCCTCATGCTGTCTCTACCATACCCCCTCAAAAGAGAACTTCTTCCCAGATTCCCTGGCCAAACACTTGCATTTTATTGCCTGTCAGGAGATTTCATAAATTAGGAGAGAAAAAATAAAAATATTTAGACAGAATTTAAACTAACTGAATTATTTAATAAACAGATGTCAAGTGGAAATACATAATTTATTTTAAATGTGTGTAATGGAGCTTTAAGACTACAGGGCTCTTAGTCAAAAAGCTTTTCTTCCTTATATCTTTTAAGTTACTAAGCTACTGCCATCCAACCTAGTAGCAGAGTGGAAATAATGCACGTTCTTCTTTGAAGACCCATAGAGCAAATCTGAGCCTCCTCAGATCCTACTGGCTTGTCTTTCAGTTAAACTGGGTAACTAGAAAGTGAACCAGTTGAACTTGAGCTAGCTGTTGAAGGTGCGCAGCCTCTTATTACCAGCACCAAGTAGTAAAAGGTTCAATGGATCAAAAGTGTGAGCATGTGTGTGTATGAGGGAGAGATGCAGGCAGGCAAAATGATTAATGTTTTCAAGACCTTAATGGCAAGGTACAACAGGGTCATCAAGGAAGCAAAAGAGAAGCAGTAGGCAAGTTTTTGAAACCTCTGTGTGGCCACAGTCTAGAGCCTGGAAGAAAACAGAAGAGCTACAAGTCACATACGGTCAAAACTGTGGCGCATTCAGCACTGCAGAGACTCAACGGGATATGTCACAGGATTTGAATAGTGGCCTAACTCTTGAATTTGCAAGCTTTTAAACCATGGGGCATGATTTTTGCATTACGTGTCAATAAAGTGCATGATCTCTGCGCTCCAGAAAATGTGAGAAGGAGATGTGCTGAATGTCTCTGGATAGTGGAGATTGAAACAACAGGTGGCAATGTTGTAGTATGGGCTACAGTAAGAGAAAGGTCACGGTTCATTGAGTAACCAACAGAGTGAATAAATAATGCACTACAGAGAGAAATCCGAAATGTTCAATGAGTTTTTTGTTTCAGTTGTAATAAACAGATAAATTATGATCAGGTTTTTTTTAGTATTAATTAATGTTAATAGTGTGGAGTTGGAACCTGAGCCAGAAAGGAGGGGAAAATCATTAAAAATATAAAGCTAAATTAGGTTGCTTGAGTTATTAGAGCCTGACAAAGTTGACCTTAGAACACTAAGAGAGGCAGATGAAGTAATTTCTTAAAGTATTAATGATTATCTTCAAAAGCTCATGGAAAAAAAGAAAAAGTCAAACATAATGAGTATATAAGAGAAGGAAAACAGATTAGAGGGTACAGACTAGCCTAGATTCATTACGCTAACAGCCACTGGAATAAATATTTGACTTGTATATGCATAGAGCACCATAACTGGGCAAATTACTGTCAATCTCAGAGGAAATACCAATGAAGTAGGGTTTATACCATCATAAGCAACGACTCAATGCTTTCATAAATCAGATGCAGACATAAAAATGATTAAAAATTGGGTAGACAGAAGACACGTCAAAAAAGTTTGCATTATCTTAAATGGACATCAAACTGAAATTTAGCTAGTAATCAGTTACTGTTGCAAGAAAGGCAAACCTTGATGTAGAATGGTGTAGTTGAACCCCAGATAAATGGCAAGTTTGAACCTTCTTCTTCTTGTAAGCTTCTCCAAAACATCATTAGACTTTTACAGTCCGAAGAGTCACAATCTTTTATGATTAGTGGAATATTTAGCTTTTTGGATGAAGGAACAACTAAAAGATGTTAGGCTAGGTTAGGCTAGGTTAGGTTAGGTTAGGTTAGGTTGGTTAGGTTAGGTTAGGTTAGGTTAGGTTAGGTTAGGTTAGGCTAGGTGGCTCAGAAAAAGAGTTTAAACAACTTCCCACGCCTCCACCATGGATTAGATTCTTGCTGTCTTGGTTCTAGCTAAATGAGGAACTTTCTGAGGGGCAACAGGTCTGTTCCAGCCTCCTGGGAAGTCTCTCTTTATATATCCCCTGAGGCCTGGGATTCCTTCCTTGCTCCTCTCAACAATCCTTTCATGCATCAGGAGTTGCTGGTTCCAAACTCCATCCATGCTCCCTCCACTTCGCAGTCTCAGGAAGGCCTTCCCTGATTCAGCTGCTCTCTAAGAGCAGTAGCAATCTCACCCTCTTTTCCACAGAGTCCCCAGCTGACTGAGACTTCTGCAAGGATTTTAAAGCAATTATGAACAAAAATGAAAGAAGTCACTGTTCAGCACCTTATCAAAAGTATCATAGGTAACACGAGATAATTTTCCTACTTTACTCAGCCCTGGCAATGCATCATCTGGAGTATGCACTCCACATTTGGCACTGAACTTTAAGGCAGTTCTAGGCAAACTAGAGAAGGTTAAGAAGAGCACAATAAAAAATAAAGATGTTTAGAAAATATGATCTATATGTAAGTACTGAAAAGATTTCTTTATACAGAAGAAAAGAACTGAATATTCCATGAGTTGCCAAACATTTCAAAAGCTTATGAGTTCCTCCCCATGTTTATAGAGGAAAGGTTAAGATGCAAAATAATTATAGAACTATTTAGCTGCAAAATAAAAGACTTTATATTGAAAAGTACAGTACCAAAAAATTTATCTATGAATGTTTCAGGGTCTCTAACTGACAATTTTTTATGTAGAAACTGGATGAATACCTGTCTTGGATGATCTAGTTACATTTAATCCTTGCCTAAAGCAGCGTGAAAATTACATGAGCTCTTATCTTTTCAGCTTCATACTTTCATGGTTGCATGAAAAGCATACAAGTCCAGTACCCAAAGCAGGAAGACTCACCTAGTATATATTCCCACCTACCTGGCATCAGCTAGAGGTTTTCACCTTTCTTCTGCTTGCATGTGAATAGGGTCACTATTTTCTGTCTGTTAGAAGAAATTGTTTTATTGACACATAGTGGGGCATGAATTCTTCTCTGAAGCACAATTGCCATTTCTTACAAATCACTTGTCACAAATGACAAATTAGCTTAAATTGGCTGTTGCTCTGAACCAAACAGTAATTCTCTGTGTGGGTTTACAATGAGCTTCTCTGACGTCAGGTAGCTGGTAAGTATGTGACTTGTACTTATTCATCTAAGTTCGTCATACATTTTCTGTTGTGCACTGTCTCTGAGTGGATCAAGCTATGTGTCAGAGTTGCACCTGGGCCTGTTTTATCAGTTTGACAGTGGTACAAATTATATGTAAGGAGACTTGTGCCTTTTTGTGCAGCAAGTGAAACAACCCATAGAAACACAGTGGTGCTCGGTGGCCTGACAAAAAAATATATTTCATATGACCTTCTTAGAATCATAGAATCATCTAGGTTGGAAAAGACTGTTAAGATCATCAAGTCCAACCGTTAACCTAACACTGCCAAGTTACCACTAAACCATGTCCTTAAACCATGCACTACATCTACCTGTCTTTTAAATACCTCCAGGGATGGTCATTCAACCACTTCCCTGGGCAGCCTGTTCCAATGCTTGACAGCCCTTTCTGTGAAGAAATTGTTCCTAATATCCAATCTAAACCACCCGTGGTGCAACTCGAGGCCATTTCGTCTTGTTAACAGCTTGTTACTTGGGAGAAGAGACCGGTGCCCACCTCACTACACCCTCCTTTCAGCTAGCTGTAGAGACCAATAAGGTCTCCCCTCACTCTCCTTTTCTCCAGGCTAAACAACCCCAGTTCCCTCAGCCACGCCTCATAAGACTTGTGCTCCAGACTCCTCACCAGCTTTGTTGGCCTTCCCTGGACACCCTCCAGCAGCTCAATGTCTTTCTTGTAGTGAGGGACCCAAAACCGAACACGGTATTCAAAGTGTGGCCTCAATACTGCCAAGTACAGGGGGACAGTCACTTCCCTAGTCCTGCTGGCCACACTATCTCTGACACAAGCCAGGATGTTGTTGGCCTTCTTTGACACCTGGGCACACTGCTGGATCATATTCAGCCCGCTGTCGACCAACACTCCCTGGTCCTTTCCCACCAGGCAGCTTTCCAGCCACTCTTCACCAAGCCTGTAGCACTGCATGGGGTTGCTGTGACCCAAGTGCAGGACCTGGAACCTGGCCTTGTTAATCTTACAAGCTTGCAATCTTCTAGAACGACTTTGCTGGTGCAACTTAATTCCCACTCTTGCAGACTTCAATATTACAAAGGAAAGAGCAAACTCAGTCTCTTGGACAAGTCCAGAGATATTTAATCAAGACACTGACAAAGATAAACCCCTGAAAAATCAGTCTCCGCTTCTGTCTAACAGCACACACAGTGAACGTCTGTTGACCTCATCCTACCTAAAAGCCAATGTGGAGCAAGAGACTATAGCTGGATCTATCCCTGAGTCTCCAAGTTCCTGACATTGCTCTGGTAACCATCCTGCTGCTGGTATGTGATGCTGGGCCCAGACACAGATATGTGACACTGATACGTTTCTCTGTGGAGAAATTGTAAAAGTCTGCTGCAGAATCATGAACACTTGTTAACAGTGGTGTCACAGGCAAAAGCTATCAGGTGGGGTAAATTTAGGAACTAAGGTTACTTCCTCCAAGTGAGAAGACAAAAGACTGTCAAAGTGCTCCACCTTACTTCTAACAAGACACCAGCACAAAAGATCTTTCCTTCCCACCACAGAAAGCACACAAAAATCAAATGGTTTCACAGGCAGTCCTTGAAGAATAGCACTTTTTGAATCCTTTTTTTTTTAAAAAAAAAAAAAAAAGGTATGAAAAAAAATTATATCGAGTATTATTTTTGTCCGGTCTTATTTGATCAAGCTGCAACCTTTCATAGACAACAACTACTAGTGGCATCCCAAAGACACCTGCAAGACAGATTCTAAAAGAAAATGTCACAGTTTCAGCAATAAATGGTGACATGACCACTAAAAATAGCATAATTTTTATGATTCATACTGTAGCTTATGCAGAGCCTCTTTTTCTTTCCGTCACGGCAACCTGAAGAACACGGAGTCTGGGTTCCTGACTGCAAAAAACAGTCCTGGCTGTCACTACCCCTGGGGATATATCCCATTTGCACTCTTCAGGAGCAGGAAGGATCCAGGAGAGGCCAGACTAGCTTTGTGTAAACACATTTGCTCCTCACACAGCTCTGTTCCCTGTTAGGAAAAACACAGAGTCCCCCTATCTGTTGTTTTCAGCACTCCTGCCCAGCAGGTCTGTCCTGAGGAGTCACCAGAACTTCTGTACAGTTTGCCCAGCAAAGCCAGACAGTTTGGAGATATGCCCACATGAAAGATGGGCAAGTGGTGGCGGGCATTGCTTGTGGGAGTTGGAAGGGACTAGGAGGCAACTGAGGGCACAAAGAGGGAGTTAAGGATATGCCTCCCTAGGTGGCTGGGACACCATCCTAGACTGCTCTGATCAGTGTTTTTGACAGTGTTTTTGATCAGTTTTTTCAGACACCTGATCTGGCCAGCATTGTAGCCAAGGCAGGAGCTCTGTGCCTCTCACAGCATATGAGGCTACAATACGTGGGGCAAGTGAGAGAAGGGCAAGGGGAGACACAGGGCTCAGGGGTGATGGGACCTGTACAGCCTGGGAGATGTCCTGAAAACAAACAACAGACCTTCCCTCTTGGCTTTTCTCTGCGTCTGTGGGAAAGGCTGTGGGACAGAGGTAATGGGCACTCAGAAATGAGACAGCAAACCAGGCTGGGAGGCAAGAGGAGCAGGATAGCTGCACAGGACCTACAAAGGTGCAAAACAGCAGCAGATGTCCACACCCATGTGACCCTGGCAGCAAGGCATGCTATGCTGCCCGCTTGCATTGTAGGCAAGTAGTTGCTAGGTAAATTTGTGTTGCCTGGCAACCCTCAGTCCAAAATTCATCCAGCTTCCTCGGAGTAGGGGCACAGGCAAGCAGGGTCGGTTCTGCAGGACATCAGGGCTGTTCCAGTCCACCAGGGCAAACACAGCTTACACCCAAGGAGGTGAGCCAGTGCCCTGGACTGAGCAAGACAAACACCGTCCAAGAGGATTCATCCCTCCCAACCCTTGCGATGTTGTTGGTGGGGAAGCACAGCTCCCTACATCCCGTGGGGTGTCTGAAGGGGGGTGATGACTAGCACAACACAGGTGGGCACATTGCTGCAATGGTATGTGTGCTGGCAGACCACCAACATCACCAGGGACATCTCTTTTCCCTCTGGTACATCCACGCTGCCTGAAGAGAGGCGAAGGGGTCATGTAAATCCCAGGCAACGTCTTAGTCTAAGCTGCTTCCCCAAGTGATTCACTATAAAGACATTGAGGATGGTGAAGAAATCTTGCCTTGAAGAAGCTTAGGCAGGGGTGCTCTTACAAGACAGCATAGATACAGCCTGCAAGTACTTCTTATACTTTACTTCCTCCACAGCTATGGTCTTTAAGCAACAGAGTAAGATCGAAGCTTCTTGAGCTCTTACTCCCACTTCAGCATTCGTGCAGGCTCAATTCAGAATTTGTCTCTTTATGTGCATCCACACAAGTCTGTAGCAATAAATTATTCATAAAAGTAACAAGTATTTTAAAAAAAAAAAACAACTGTTTTCATATTATTTCTCACAGTCTTCCAGAAATGCTCTCAGTTACAATATTGCACCTTTTCTTCCTGAACTACCACTTCTTTATCAACTTCCTTTCTCTTCTTTGCAAGACTTAAGCACATCTCCCACATGCTGCAGCCTAAAATCCAAACATTTCTAGTGTCTCATGTGCTTTTTCCAACTTCAAGTGAAACAAGGAGCTATCTCTAGATAGATGAACCTTTTCTTCAATGCAGATTTTGACAATTTTTTTTCTATTTATTTCTTAGTCTAGCGACAAATGAAAGATAACCAGGAGCAGGAGCCAAACCTATGAAAATTACCCAATTATTTCTGCTCAGACATCACCTCCACAGTTAAGCTACTGCACAGTATTATTGTCACCTTCCCACACAAAGGGCAAGATTTGCCAAAGTACAGAAGACAATCCAATGAAAAGTTGTGGGATACTTTATGTGCTGCAAGTTAAGTAATCCATGAGCATTATCAGGTCTTACACTATTGGCTCTTTGGAGCCAGCACCATCTATTTTTATTTTGTAGAAGAATGAGTCTTAGGGAAGGGCAGCAGGGAGCTCTGAGAAGCTATTTAAATGAAATTAAAATTATAATGGGCCAAATTGTGGAGCCTTCTTAGGCTTTGATCATGACAAATATAATCCCATGATCTTCAGCGGTATTTTAGGCTAAGCACTGAAAGATTTGGCCTCAATAACAATAGCAAAGAGAAATATTAAGACGAGATAAATAATCTTCTTACTTTTGCCTACCCCCAGTACATTCAGTCCCCCTGACAGTGATCAGATTACTC
Source organism: Charadrius vociferus (assembly GCF_000708025.1). Classification (NCBI taxonomy): domain Eukaryota; kingdom Metazoa; phylum Chordata; class Aves; order Charadriiformes; family Charadriidae; genus Charadrius; species Charadrius vociferus. Next base: position 803,713 of record NW_009647211.1, read on the forward strand.
ATGTGACTATCTGCTCACTATTTCAAGAGACTGATATTACCGTTTTAATTCTATTCACTGTACCAAATAATATTGCTCAAGAAATAGGAGCTAAAGTCACCACAGTATAAAAATGAGAACTCTTATTTTAATTAAGGAGCAATCTTTGACAAGCAGGAAAGCCACTAGCCTATGACATTTCAGTTTATATTGTGTATCTAAGAGGAAGCCTGAAGCCTCTAACTTGTTATGGGAATTTAAACTCGGTATTTCCTTTATGTTTTGTTGGTGCCTTCTGTCTATAATATCTGTGGTCCAAATTTTGACAGCTCCCTTTTCCCAAAGATAGTGTCGGGAATGGGGAAAGCTAAGAAGAAACATCATCTGTGTGATATCCAGAACTTAGCACAGACTTCCCTGCCAAGTTTTGGTCACAACTTTCCCATTTCTCTTGGTTGTCACATTTAGAACTAGGTTGAAATATGGCAAGTACGTTTTTTGCAGAGGTGTATTGATTTCGATCACTTTTTCAAGGGGAACATTTCCAGGGTTCAGAGGGATACTTTCTGCTCTTCTCCAGCTAGGGAAGGAAAGACTGTTTCAACCTGAAAGACGCACAGTTACCTCCCATGAAAGTACTTGAAATAGTCAGTTTTCTGCCCCAGTGAAGATGAGGTGAGAGAAGAGTATGCATGTGAGAAAGAGTTTGCTTGTTTTGTGTTGTTCCAAATTAGAATAGAAGTTGTCTGAGTCATGGACTGTTTCTACTTAATACTACAATCGTAGTTGGTGGCCTGGCCCAATATTTTGAAAAAGTCTCCAGGCCACCAACAGGAAGATAAATGAGAAGGAATTGTATGACTGTTATAATCAAATTGAAAGACTTTTTGCCTTCCTTCCTTCAATAAACACAGATCACAGCTCCCATACACCTTCATTTTCAGGCATCCGGGACCCCTGTGCTCAAGTAAGAAGGGAAGTCTGGCATCCTTTCTTGAGGATCTTGCTATAGACTGGCTGCTAGCTTCAGTGTCTTCTGAGCCATCCAAAACAGGAGCTGTCCACTAAACTCTGGTGAAAACAGCAGAGGAAGTGAATTTGAGATGCTGTGTCACAGGGGTCTAGCATTTCCCTTAGGGAGTCAGAACGTCTGTCTTTTTCACCATCTGAGAGCTAAAGACTCAGGCAAAATCATGTTCTTCTGGAATCTGCCATCCAGCAAAGTAGAAACTGAAGAGCTGGCATGGTATTTTTTTACACCCATTCATTGCTACGGAATATAGAATGTGAAATGGCTCTTAACACAACCCACAACTGATGAGAGGAGCAAAGTGTCTTCGTTTTCCTGCCACCCTGTTCGGGGAACGCACAGCAGGTATTCCCTTTCTGTGCTCACAAGGAAGCCTCAGTTCTCTTAGACCCCTTCAAACACACACAGTCCTTCTCACTACATCCTCTTAAGATCTGGGACCTTCCCCTTCTGCAGGACCATCAAAAGTCACTTGCTGAATCACAGACTGTCCCCAAGAAGGATAAGAAATTTTCTAAATAGTTCTGAAGAAGAAATAGGAGTATATTTATCTTCATTAGTGGAAACGCTCTTCTGAAAGAAATGTGCCATTTCTTCTGCCTTATTTTACAAAACCAGAGGTGCTCTCCCACACATACTGGGTAAACAAACCTTGACTTTTATAGAGGCTTTTGGTGTGAGTGAAGCTGATGCTAACAATGAAGTACATGCTGGGTGAGGCTAGATGGAAACACAGTTGTTCCTCACTAAAAATTGTTTAAAAAGAATCTTACTGAGAAATAAATACTTCAAAGACAGGCTGCAAACATTGCAACTGTGTGAGTGTAGTATAGCTATATATCATCATTCTCTGCTTCTGTTAGAGTGAAAACCAGGTCTTGACATTGATTGACATGCACATAAGTCATATTTTTACAGGAATTCTAGATAGTGACTCAAAATTGTCATCTCACCATTTCCGTTCACGTACTAATTTCCATTTTCTGGTGTAATTTTTCATTTCATTATCAGTCTATGTGTTTTCCCTTTATACACTACATTCACTTCATTTCTTCCTTTCATTTTGTTTCCTTTGATACCCTAACAGCTGGGTTTAAGAAAGTGTCGCTTTTATTTTTTGTCACTAGAGGCAAGGAAATTAGCACCTTGATGGAAGGCATACTACATGGAGCATATAGGCATTACAGAGCTCTTAAACACATTTCACTTCACTGTGATTAGAAAAATTTAAAATAGGCATCACAATTTTCAGCCACTTTACTTCCTTTTCTCCCCACACAGCCTTTGCAGAATGAGAGCAGGAGGAACATACATTATGAAAAGCAGTTCAACCCTCACCCTTGACATTGTCGTCAGAGGACAGCAGTAATAATGAACTTTCCCTTCCACATATGATTTCAGACCATGCTACAGAGGGCTAATGCACTACTTAACCTACTACCTTTTTAGTCAATTCCCTACAGCTACAGCTGCTACCTCTGAAACCTCCCAGGGTTAACTGCAGTTAGATCTTACAGGCTGGATCATCAGCAGTGTCAGGGGCTAGAGGGGCAAGAAAGAAGCCTGTGTTTGTTCCCACCATTCAGGGAACAGCAATCTGTACAGAGAAGCACCTGGGAGCTGTTGGAGTGGGATTAACTTGCTGGGAGATTCGTAGAGAAGACAGCCAGGATGAGCCAGGCACCTCCAGCGTGCTGCGCAGAAAACTCCTGGAGAACTTTAGTTACCCACTGCTTCCAGGGGACAAACCCACCCCTCATGGTAGATACTGGCTTTGTAAGTTTCATCCCCTGTTTGTTGCAAGATGGACTTTTAGGGACTTTTTAGAGTTACTCCCCAACGGTGGAAGAGAATTTATCTTTCCGGTCAGGATCTGAAAATCCACAGTCCATTTTTTCCAGACATGCAGAGAAACTTTCCCAGTGATGAAAATTTGCTAACTGGGAACTGATAGAGGCACTCACACTACCTACTTTTAGGCATCTAAGTAGGTGTTTGTGTTCAAAGGCTTGTCTCCGTAGTTCCTTGTGTAGTCAAAGAAAAATGCTCCTCCGGAAAATAATCCAGGGCAGAAATCTGCTCCAGTTGCTGTGAACCTCCTTAAATAAACTTCTCTCCATAGACCACAGAAAGAACTTAAGGAAACCAGCCTCCTAATGCAGGCACTAAGGATACACCCTGGAAAATTAATCTGTTATTTAATATGCATATTCCACGGATGAAGTAGATAGAAAACGACATGCCTGGCAGCTGTAAGCAAATAAGTAGGAAAACACTGGGAAAATATAGGAAATGTTGTTACTTTAGGAGGGCCCTGTATCAAAGATTAAAATAATTCAAACTTGGCACTTTGTGTGGCCCCTCATCATTTCTGAAGGGACCATAAGATGCTGAAAGACTCAGGTGCAGGGATGCTCCATAATTAGGGGTGGGTGCTGATTATTTTTTCTATCTTTCACTTTTGCACCTGCAACTTGGATTACCCAGGACCAGGGCTGCTGTTGACATCCCTTTTAACAAATGCATGCAATTGTGCTTTGAAGATTTGAGGTGCCTCAAGTGCAAAGAAACTTCACGTTTTGCATTTCACAAACATAAATATATACATAAATGAAAAGGTATGATTGCTCCTTCTATCCTTATTATACTTACAGCCTATACTGTGATGTATGTGGACAAGTACACCAGTGAGTACTTGTCCTTCTGTCCTTCTGAAAAAGATTAGTCTGTCTTGAGACAAGCAGTCAAGCTTTGTGTGAAGAGCTGTATTAACACCAGGAAGGGTTTGGGCATGCAGTAGTGAAAAGGAGGTGTTTAAAAACAGTATAAAAAAAGCTGCAATGCAAATTGTAGCGTTAAGGTATAAACCTAAAGGAACTTCCTAAGGCTGCCCAAAGACTGCCAGGAGAAGACATTTAGAAGGTGGCAATTATTGGATGCTGTAAGCTGTTAGAACTGAAATATCAATAGATCATTTCCTCTCCATTTCTTACTCGTAGTAGAGTCTGAATCGCTATTCCCATGTGATTTTCTAATGTCTTACTTTCTATAACAGTATAGTGAGAAAAACCATTGCGGACTTTGGACCTCTTCACCAAAGACAGGAAGGACCTCTCATTTTCAGAAGCTCTTGCTATGTTTTCACAACATTGGAGGATTCTGTCAGCAATTTAGAATCATTTTGGCATATTACAAGGGCACATATTATACTTCATTAACTGGGACACTGTGAAGTTATGAAACATTTTAGGGAAAACTGCAGGATATTTAGAGTCATTTCTTCCCAAAAATATGCAAAGCCTTTTGGGCAAAATGTAAGCACACGGTGTACAAAGCATTCATTGTTTTCTTAGGTAGCAATAAACAAATACTTTAAATTAAGAATCATAACCAATTTTTAGGAAATCTCATCCCAGTTATACACCAAAACAAAAGACCCTCAAAATCCGGCATACCTTTAGATCCTCAGTGTTTTCCTTCAGCCTTTTCAATTTCTAAGACCATACTGCTGGGAACTCTACTGAATTGAACATAAAGCTCTTGGGACAAGTGCTCAGGTAGGTAATCACTCAGGAGGACATTTAAGCAAACAGACTCACGACAATTAACAGAAGCAGCAAACCTGTCCTTGTAACTTACAGGGGCAAAGGCAGATGAGGGCAATTGTGCTCCTGGTGCTCCAAAGACTAACCCTAAGCCTTTGTAGCTGTTTACGATGACTGCATTTTATTTGCTGCTTTGTACGGCCTTCTAAATTATCGCTGCTGCATGCCTCGGTTTACCTGGCTATAAAGTGTATTCTTTAAAAACATATCCGAAGTTATTTGGATCAGAGGTCATAGTGTTTGTAATAACAAACACCAACTAACCTCAACGACCATGGTATCATCCTGATAGGCCTACAGTTATTATAGCCTACAAGAGCTACCACAGTTATTATTTACTGACTGGACTGTTTTCTGTCTAGTGAAGGGAAACAACATCTTACTAGATTTGAAGATCATGGCATGACAACTTTGTATTTGTGCATTGCCAGGCACTGCTGTCACGCCTAGTAAGGCAATCAGAGCACGGAAAAGAAAAGGATCCTTTTTCAGAATGAATTAAAAAAAAAAACAAACAAACAAACACGACAAACAAGCAAAGGTACATTTGAAAATGTTTTGTGTAACAAATCTTGTTATTCCTTTAGTAAAGTGTCTTTTTTTCCCAGCTGTGAAAGTGATACTGACGTCTAATAAATCTGTGCTAAAACTAAAAAACTCACGGTGTTAAATGTCCTCTGAATGACTGTGATGTGAGTTTGATGCAATCCCATTAACTTCAATAACACTGATTTAATGATTCAATCTACATTTGCACCAGTGTATGTGAGGGCACAGCTCAGTCCACAACACAACAAATACACTGGTACAGGTGTCGAGTGGGAATATCCCACCCTGTGCCTGTGGCTACAGCACAGGCAATGACCTGAGTTCTGGTGCAGGAAAGAAGCAAGAGGAAAGCCTGCCCAGCAGTGACAGCCTTGGATTGGGATTTTGGAAAGAGATTTTGCCTCATGCTTTCTTCAGAAATATGTTCTCTGTCTCTGCTTCACTTCTCCATATGTTATAACACTAGCGGTTCCTTTCTCTTACTCTGTTTATGTCTGCGGCTAGATTTTGGGACCCAGTCTTGATCAATAGTGATTCACAAGACAGAGAAGGGTATGTAGATCATGTGGTGTAGCAGGATAGCCTAATGAGAGAAGGGATGCAATCCGTTTGCTGGGTGGAAAACTCAGGGACCATCACAGTACCCAGCACAAGAGACTTGAACTCACCTGGGATACTCAGTGCCACATGAATGTGAACAATAAATTGTCAGAGGAGAAGGTTGAAGGAGAACACAGAAACAGGGATTCTGAGCAGAAGTGAAAATAAGCAAATCGGATATTGAAATACAAGTACAGCAGAACTGGAGTCTTCAGCTGCTCAGGTTAGGACCCTGCATTGGGCTGGTACCTAGCTATGAATATTCATGCCAACCAAGTGATGAGGAATGATGTATGATGTAAGGAATGCTAAGGAGTACATTTAAGTGTCCCTTGAAGGGAAGAGGGTTATAGTATTTAGGAGCTTAAAAAAAAAACACAACAGCAAGGCCCTGAAGTCAACCTGAAACTCACTCAGCAAATAACAATTTACAAATCACAGACACCTCTTGAGATCAGCTTGTCCTACTCCCTGCTCAGAGAAAGATCAAGGTTGCCCAAAGCCATGTCCAGTTAGGTTTTGCATTTGTCCAAGGACAGAGAATACACAGCCTCTGGTCAACGTGCTCCATTGCTCTAACAACTTCACAATAAAAAAGTGTTTTCTTCTCTTTAAATGGAATTTCCTACACTTCAGTTTGTGCCTCTTGGCCTTAAATATGTGTTAAGTAAATAACTAAGTAAATAATTGAATGAGACATGACAGTCTTGCAGATTTTGGAAAATTAAGTGAGTGGCATGCCTCTGAATAGGCTAATGTATGTGGATATTAAAAAGCAGGAGCCTGGTATGCAGACTAACAGTAATTGGTTTTCTTCATTTTCTCTTTCTTTTACAGTTCCAACTCTCTAACTCCCGTATGAGTTGGTGAGCTATTATGTAGAGGCTGCCTATTAGATATAAAGCTTTACAAGCTCATTGTTGATAATGTCAGTGTCATGAAGAAAATTCAGGCCAGTTACAATATGTGGTACAAAACTATCTAAAATTGTAAGTGTGGGCGTTTCAAGCGTGGGTCTTACCTCATTTGAAATTGAAATATGTTTGCAGTGCTTGAATGTGGGAAGATTAATTAGCACCTCTGTTTCAAAATAAGAAGGAGTAGGAACCCATCACAAGCAAAAAGGGAAGTGACACTGTCGACAGCTAGGAAGAGAGGGTTTTTCAGCTGGAAAATAATGCAGAAAAGAAACAAATGCATCCATTTCTCTAATCTGAAGGCAAGGAAAATGGTGTTTGATAATGACTGAGTTTTTCAAAACAATCCTATGACCACATTTTTCTTAATTGCCAAGTAGCAGCAAGCTAAGATATTGAGTTCATTCTCAGGAGTCTACCGATTTAATCATATTTCAAGCTATCTGCTTTCCCAGATTCCAGCTCTCAATTCCTCCAAGCAGGTGAAATGAATGAAGTTAGAAGGTAAACAAACAAACAAGTCCCCATGCATATTATGGCACATTTTACTCTGATATATGCCAGTGAAAGACTGGGATGCATTAAGCAGTCCTAGGTGTCACTTGAAAGTAGCTCTCTGTTGTGGTTTAGGAAATAGAAGCTGCCATTTCCCTACTTCATCTTTTTCCTATGATCCTTTACTTGTTGGGAACAGTTGCCTTTGATATCTCATATAGGATCATGCACAGATGTTTCTTTTATTCTTTATAAAAGCAGTCTCAAGACACCGATAGTTGGTATCCACTTCATTTACTATCAAAGGCTCTTAATATAATTTACTAAAATGGCATTGAAAAGCAGCCTTCTCTTAGTAGGATGACTTTGTTAATGGGGTTTGAAGATAGCAGGGTAGATACCTATATCATGTCTTAAAGTAACAAGATGAAAGAGACTTATACAAGCCCTCAAAACCCCTCCTATCCCACAAGTGATTCTCTGTCTTGCTTCAGGTAGCTCAGTGACACTGAAGTGTTGTATTGAGATCAATATCTGCCCTGGTTAACCCAGAATGACAAGATAAAATATTCCAAACTATAATTTATCATAGGAAGTGAACAGTTTATATATAAAACAAATAATAATTGGAATTGTGATTGCTCACGAAGTAAAGAAATTCTTGTCACAAGACTTTTCCACACAGGAACACATGTATAGGCACACTTCCACATTTCATTCTCCCCCCTAGCTGCATTCCTACCTTTTCCTTTCTATGAATCTTCAGGAAAAGTGCCCCAAAGTGCCATTTTACATGTGCACCTTAACAGTAGGAAAGTCTGCCTTTGAAAAAGAGCTAGCTTTCCCCTACAACCAAATTCCTTTTTAAAGGATGTTCATGTAAACTTTATCAATATTTGCTACATAAATGAGTTAACTCTGAATTTTGCATAGGATATGCAAAATTTGGAGTCTTAAATTATTTTGCAGCAAATATTTCGTATTTTTCTTTAATCTTTTGAGAAGAAATGTCAGTGAAATGGCATGTTGTGCGTATACTGTGCAGAAACCATCCCTGAATTCAGTCACACTTTTTTCAACTAATATAAGTCCTACAGGGGCAATTTAGCTTAGTCAAAGTCAAGCTGCCTTCTATCAGCCTCTCACATCTTCAACAACCATAATAATTCCTGAAACTGAAGATGTTTTGTAGTATCTTGATAGTGCTGATGTTGAACAAAGCAAATAAAGTCAGTTTGATTCTCCTAAATTCAGATTAATCTGCAAACCACAAAGTAATGAAAACATTATTTTGTCTATCAAACTAAGCAGATATGACAGCAGTTGTCAGGGGAAAGCATGTGTCATGCACATACATAAACCTACCACAGCATCAAGCTGTAATATTTCATACCAGCTCTGCTTTCTTCACAGGAGTGCCTTTCTTCACGATTGCTTTGGGTAGAGGGAGGGGTGGAAGAAATCAAGAACTAAAAGGCTGGAATTGCTTAGAAAGAAGAAATACTGACATGGGAGCTTAGGAAGATAAATGGTGAAAAGTGGCCCTAAGATGAGCTCCCTTAGCGAAAGTTACCAGTCTGCCATGAAGGGCTGTCCAATAAAAGTTGTATGCATTGAAAGTTAGTTATCCACAAGACAAAATTTAAGTACACCTGTATAGCTTTGTCTAAGATTTAGCTGGAAGGCATCATCTCTCTGAAAACTGGTACCTAGCAGAGTCTGTGGAACAGTCAGCTCAAGTTCCCCAATTCCTCGTGGGCTCGTGCCAATGTGTTTTGCCATGACCAGGTAAATACTTAAGTTTCACAGGTCGGAGGGCTAAAAAGGCCTATCAAAAGAAACTATCAAACCTATTTTCTAGGAACATAAAACACTGTATGGTTTGAGGTGAGATTTGAGCTTAGGATGTCAATATTCGTCAGATCGGGGGGAGATGTATAACCGCCACACAGGAACATTGCATTTCACCAGACTCGGGCACCGTCTCACAGGTAGGAGTGTACTGGTGCTGAGTAATGTTCTTAATCAAGATGAACTGGAAAAAAAACCCAACAAGACAGAGAGAGATAAAAAGGAGGGAATACTTCAGGTATTCAAGATATTATGTTAGGTCGCACATTTTTTCATCCAAATACTTTTTATTTTACAGAAATCTAAAGAAATTATTAAGAAGAGAAACCTGGCAAGATTCTGAGCAGCAGAATGAATGTCAGGCTACGTAGAAAGACAGAAGACTAAATAACTTCATTTTTGGAGGATTATGACCACAAGCTGTGATTCTGTGATTGATTTCTTATTTTGGTGGACTCTTAAAATATTATAGGGCCTTTTTGTTTCTGGTTTGTTGGGTTTTTTTCTTTTTTTTTTTTTTTTTGTGGGAGAATGGCAATTGTGTGTATGTGATAAAGGGAAACTGAGATTCTGTAAATACATGTGTAATATCTGTATACATATATGTCTTACACAGTAGCTGTTGCAGCGCAGAAAAATACCCTTCACAATAAATATCTTTAAACTGTCTAAATGTTTTGAGTCATTATTTCCTTTTTTTGGGGGAAAAAAAGAAAAAAGGACCTTCTAAAAACCTGATAATTTGCTTTGTAGACCATATCAATTATCTCCCTTTAAAAAAACCCAAAAATTATAAGAACCTTCTAAAAAGCTGATAGCTTACTTTGTAGCCCTTAATGAAGTTTATGGTGGTATGCCAGCTGAATTTGTGAATGTAAGTGGAGATGATTTTTTAAACATTTTTTACATTCCACATAGAAGGAGCGTAAAGGAAATTTTGTAGTTCATCTCAGAAAACATAATTTATCTCCTTTAGTAGGTTAGAGTATTGCAGCATTACTCCAGACAGGGTCACACAGGACTTGTTCGTTCAAATGGAGCCTATTGTACTGCTGAGATTTCCTTTGTCTATGAGGAAGAGGAAGGAGCATTTCTGCTGCCAAGATTATTTGGCTTTTCTGCTGGGTAGCTTTATCTCCTGACAAGGGGCCTGTAAAATCTGAAATATCAGTGATTGCCATCAGGTACTAGAAATTATTTAGAGTGGAGAAAGATGTGAAGTGTCAAAAGCAAATAATGTGCTGCATTCACCAGCATAAATAGCAGTTGGTAGACTTCCTCACCCATATTTTTGTTCTTGGTCAACGCCATACATTCATTGTCTTGTTTTATCTGTCTTAGTGGGGGTAAGTTTGCAACTGCATTACAGAGGTGAAAAAGTATCCTTCTAATTAGCTTTTTATTGTAAGTTAATGAATTGTTTATGGGATGCTGGTTGGAGGACAAAAAGGACAAAGCATTTTTTTTTTTAGCTAAAGTCAGGTATAAAATAGTAACACTCTTCTCCATCCAGCCTTTCCCAAATAAAAGCACACTGAGCAAGGAGAAGGCACTAACAGTTTCCTAATCAAGTACCAAAGATACTGAGTTGGGAGGTTATAAAGGAAGAGATATCGTATTTGCTTTTTTGAGCAATTCTAGTTAAAAAGAATGTTACATATTCCAGTCAAAAAGGACAGAAAACCTTGGAGGGAAAAAAAAAAAAAAAGAAGAAAAAATAATGTATGGAAGTCAAACAAAGATTTATTAATCTGGAGACAGATTTGTTAGATCACAAAGGAGTGAAATTCTGACACTGTGTAAGCCATGGAGGCTTACCTTAATTTTCAATGGTTCCAGAACTTTGGCTGGCATATTAAAGACAGCTGAACTCTAATAAAAAAATGAAATTAACACATTGCTTAGTGATAAACAGTAATCCAAACCAGAGTCCCTTTTTTCCCTCCAGATAAAAATTAGTGTTTGCCATATAAAGGAAACACCACCAGAAATGTAACCATTGTTTTGAAGACACTGACTTTGCAGGCATATCTGTACATTTGAAGAATATTCACTGCAAGATGATCTCTAAGCCACTGTCTACAGAACACCATTGGAGATAACAATGGTTCCTTGAAAATGCACAGTAAAAAACTAGATTTTGCAAAGATTTCATCCTGTGGATTAAGGAACCTGGCACTGTGAAACAGCAATGCACTTGTACCAGCATCACACCTTGCAGGGATCCACTCAAACGCAGCCCCATCCTTTTGGAGGCAAGGCGCACTGTGGCTGTTTGTGACTTTAACCCAACAGCTGCTATTTCTGAAAATGCTCCTAGAGGGATGTCTTTTGAAGGTTTGGAAAACAGGACAGAATTAAAATCTGACTGGAGAAACAATCCACTGCCAAATAACACAGTGCCTGGAGCAATTCAAATAAAACTTCTTTCAGATGTCACTTACATTGTTGCAGACTCCCATAAAGATAAAGACTGACCTATTTTTCTTTTGTTTCAAAATTTGTTCCCTTTGACATTTTGTTGCTGTTGTAATTACTGCCTCTCTCTCGTTCTTTCCCCGCTCTGGCATTCATTATCGTGGTGTGCGTATGCTGTGATTTCACCTCCTCGTTTCCACTGCCCGAAAGGAGCCTGCCGCAGCCTGCCAGGAGTCTGAAATGGCCAGGAGCATTACAGTGCTCCTGCTTTGCTGGAGACGGTAGGACGTATGGATTAAGACAGATGCAAGCTTTCCTTTACCCAGGGGCAACCACCACCTCCGTTAAGGAAACGAGGCAAAGGGTTTTTCACTGCACACTTACCTCCATGCTTGGCTTGAACACCTTGAAACCAGAAGGCTGTTCCATGGCTCAGCAAGTCATGGACCTGTTAGTCCAAGGCACACTGTACACGCAGCTCTGTGTGTGTGTCACCACGTGTGATGCTGCTACAGCTACAGGAAATATTTAGACAAGACATAGCTGCATTCAGAGAAGAGACCAGTGATGGAAAACCAGCTTGCTGACAGCACCTCTCTGGATTAATTCGAAACAGAATCACACAGAATCACAGAATCACAGAATTTTCAGAGTTGGAAGGGACCTCTAGAGATCATCTAGTCCAACTCCCCTGCTAAAGCAGGATTGCCCAGAGCACATTACTCAGGACTGCATCCAGGCAGGCTTTGAAAATCTCCAGAGAAGGGGACTCCACAACCTCCCTGGGCAGCCTGTGCCCATGCTCTGTCACCCTAACACCCTTTTCCGTGTGTTAGAACGGAACTTCCTATGTTCCAACTTGGGCCCACTGCCCCTCGTCCTGTCACTGGGAACCACCAAGAAGAGTCTGGCCCCATCCTCCTCCAGCCCACCCTTTAGATATTTGTATGCCATAATAAGGTCTCCCCTCAGCCTTCTCTTCTCCAGGCTAAAAAGTTCCAGCTCTCTCAGCCTTTCCTTGTAAGGGAGATGTTCCAATCCCTCAATCATCTTGGTTGCCCTTTGCTGGACTCTCTCCAGTAGTTC
>NW_009647211.1:816580-837311 GCF_000708025.1 Charadrius vociferus
GGCTACTACTCTCTACTGTTCCTCAGCCTTTTCCCTATTGCGTCTGTGCAGTAGCAAGGAATACTACCACATTTGAAATTTTTTTCAGACACACAGTAATATATATATATATATTTAGAAAAAAAATTTTTAAGCCTTGCTTAGATAGCCAAACAATAGGAAACAGAGAAGATGGAGGAAATGAGGTTTTGAAGAAATTACATTTTCCTCTTGAGTGTATCTATGGTTGGATAACAGTACTTATTGGCTCCATAAATAATGATTTTGTGTAATCTAAGTGGTGGGAAAGGTCGTACTTGATGACGTTGAGGAAAGTAGCAGGAAACTCAGCTTTTCAGAACGATTTTTTTGTTATTTTGGTTTACTCCAATGCATACTCTTAAGTGACAATGAATCATATATATTGCTCTTCACTGTTGGTAGGAGACTGTTGGCACAGAGGTGCATTTATATGATATTTTTGTCTGGCCAGGAAGAAGAGGAAAGGGTGGCTTTCTGCATAAAACCTTAGAAGGGAGTTCTTTCCTTTTTCTTTCCCCCTCTCTTCTTGCTGTTGTGACACAAGAGAGCTTCAGTGCTCTTTTCTTGAATAAGATTCTGGCATGGTGGGCAGGTTTCTCCTCTATTGAAGAGGCCACTGTCATTGCACCTGATTCCAGGGCAGTTTTCTCCTATCCTAGCAGGGAGGTTTAGTTTGGTGCAGGGAATTCCTGAACAGGAGTGGGCAGTGGATATGGAGAGTTGGCCCTTTCCCTTTGCCAGCTACCCAGCTTCATACATGCACCTGCATCATCATATAGGGAAGCCCAGATTTGACAGAAGCCCAGATTTGACAGAAGCCCAGCCCGGAGAGGGATCTCCTCTCTCTTCCCCAGACTGGAGAGGCATCTCCTCTCTTTTGTCCTGCCTTTAAGAAGGCTGTTCACTACAACATGGTGACCCCGGAGGACAGAAAAAAGGGAGGTCAGCATTTCCACTTCTCTAAGAGGATGCATTCTGCACCCTTGGTACTCCTATGGAAGCTCACATTATCTGGGGCAGTTCACTATGTGCTGCAGAAGACATGTAGAGGCACTACTGTCCCTTCATTTGCTCTGCCCAGACCATTACAGTGCAAACAATTCGCAACAGAATATCAGAGAGGGACCATGCTCATTGTATCTGCATCACCATGGCAATGGCTGTACTAGTAGAAATGAAGAAAAGTTACCATACAGAAATCCAAAAACAGATAAAAAATTATCCTTCTCAAATATGTCTTTACTACCTTCACTGTCCCATTGTGGGCCCTGTGATGATATTTTTTCCTGCCAGAAAGAGGAGCAGAGTCTCCATAAACCCCATTTGAGTACATTCCTTATACGTGGGAAGCTAAAATATTCAAATACAGCCCTCCTTAGTACGTGATTTCCAACCTAAAACATCCATTTGTACCTCTGAAAACCTCCACCTGAATATATCTCTGACTCACGCATGAGTCAGTGTGCAGTTCCATGTCCAGGGATCTGTCAAAATGGGTTTTGCCTTTCATTAAGTATTATCTCATTACCATGGAGAATAATGTAATAGTGAGACTAATTTTATACGCATGAGAAAGTAGCAAATATTCACATGCCAAATCCAAACAGCGGTAAAATAATTAAAGAAGTATGTAACAGGGGAAGCAGACAATTAAACTTTGACTAGAACAAGTTTTCCTTTACTCACAGCTCTTCATCTGAGAATGAAACAAATTCAATACGAAGATTCCATCCCTACTCCTAAAAAATATGCTTGCCACTCTTTACACAGCAGCTATGGTTTCTAGTTGCAACTGAAAGGAGACGTGTAAAACCATCAACAAAATATTTCACAAGGCTCGAGGCATCTTCTTATGTTTTCCAGTGAAAGCACAAGTAAGAAGCTTTCTCTTGGAGTCCTATCCATGGCAAAAACTTCAGATTTGACCTTCCAGTGGACTATAATTGCCTAACACCTAATTTGAGAGTAATACACTTAAGAGAAATTTGGGGTATTTCACAGTGACAAGAGAAGCTACAAATCACTACTGTGAGGCTGAAAATATTGGTGTCTTCGTTTTCACCTACAGCAAAATAGTACCCCAAACAAGGATTCAAAGAATAGTGAAGAACTAATGGAACATATTATTTATCATACAAGATTTCGCAATCATTAACAAAGCAAATGTTTACATTTGGTTACAGAGAACCCTCTGCCTCGAAAGGAGAACACTTGCTTAAGTGATTTGCTGAGCCATGAATATAGTGGCAAAACAGGACTCTGCCATGAAAAGCTGAAAATATGGATGGATAGTATAAAAGGTCCAGTGGAGGAGTAAAAATAATAAGAACCTATTATGATCCTTGAAAGCACAGTTTACAGTGTATGTAATATCTTCTTTTCTAATGTCCTGTGTGGAAGACAGCACATTTGAGTATGTTAAGGGGTAATACTTTAGGCCAGAGACAAATTTCTGTAATGTTGTACATGTTTGGAAAACAAAACAAAACAAAACAAAACAAAACAAAATAAAACAAACCCACTTGCAACTCATCCTTGTAGAGAGCTTGCCACAAACTTGAAAAGCAACGGCAAAAGGGTGAAAAAACAATGTCTTCTGCATGAGCCCCAGGTCAATTAGAAGCACTCCTGAGAAATTTGTATTTGAACATAAAAAAAAAAAAAAAAAGACCCCAAACTCCACTGTCAGAAGATTCAATGAACCACACGTTAAAATACTTTTTGAGATGTAAACGGTATGGGCTGAAGACCCTGAATGACTGCACAGATTTCTGCAAGGCAAAACAGCCATGATGAATTAAAATGCACCATAGTGAGAAAGAATATCAATAGTTGCTGATGTAGAAAGATATACCTGGCAATCATTTGTTCAGTCACACAGATTACCAAACTGTGTGTTAAGACACCATTTTTAGATTTGGTTACCTCCTTGCCCCACATGGAGGAAGAGCTTTACTAGGGAAGGGTAGGTTTTGGATATCTGCAAGTACATCAGAGGATGGAGTTCAGCCTGAGCTTTGTAGTTCACCAGCGTTACCTGTCACTGTTACTGCTCCACTGAAAAACAGATTTTCAATACAGTCCCAGGAACCCAAACACTTTGAAATTCTGGGGCTATACTGTTTTGAAAACCTCATTCTAAAAGCTTAATTAGTAACGAGCATTAAACACTTTGCCTAATCTAAGGCTTCAACAGTGCTAAGGACTTCTCTGTAATGCTGGCACCATCTGCATCAATATGGAACATTTAGGAGAGAAAAATCTCCCCAGTTTACCAGATTGCCAATGTTGCTGAAACGTATGTTGATCATGGGACTGAAATCAAACTTCAAAGGCATGAAACTATCCCCAAAGTTGCTAAATAGTATGTCAAGTTGATTCCTTTTACAGCTCAGACAGAATTGTACTGTACGGAACATCTCCAGCTACTGTATCTAGGCTAAATGTGATGAATCCCAGTGCTCCTGTTTCTCTTCCACTCTCCAGAAACTATTTCATGTTCTAATTGACCGCAGTTACACATTTTGTCTGGTTTTCATCCTCCTTTCTTCTTTCACTGGATTTTACCCCATTACTTCTTGTTATTGCTCCCTAAACTGCTCTAAACAATTCTTCCACCTATTTTACCATGCAGAAAAAGAATTTTACTGTTCAAACATTAAACATTTTGTTTAAATATTGAACAGTACTGTTTTTCTCTTGACTGTTAAGCCAGTTTGAAAGCAGGATTTAAATTGGTTTACAAATCTCTGACACTGAGATCCTGTAAAACTGGTGTCAGAAATCATACCATTTTCCCTTCAGCAGCCAGCTAACTGTGCTATCACTTTCATGTGGCATGTTCTTTATTGTTAGGGCTAGGGTAGGCCACACTCAAATAGAAAATGATTTTGCAGTGCTACATTAACACATTCAGAAGCTTTGTTCTAACTTTTTTTTTTCAATGAGAACAGCATTACATACATCTTTCTAATCATAATCAGTCACCTGGTGACTTCACAGTCTCATTATGATACAGAGATGAGAGTCTGAAGCATTGGAATATGAATATGAGTGGTTATAAAATTTTTCATGCCAACTGAGAGAATACCTACTGAGACAAATTCCTCACCATTTAAAAAAAATATAATCATAAACATTAAAATATGGTTTAAAGACAAAATTTTCTTTCTTAACCCTTTCATACTGCAGAAGGAATGTTTCATCTGAAACTTCAAATCAAAACAAAGATTACCAAAGAGCAATCTTCAAATTCCCTTGAGCTCTTCATTTTGGTTGATGTGTTTATACCCAAAAAGAAGGGATGTCAGTGTGCATGCTTTATACAACACAGTAGAAATCTTTTCACTCTTCTTGTCTTGTTCTTAGAAATTGGTTTCAAAGTCTCAAGACTACTGCTTCTAATCAGAAGGAAAAAATCCCCTGATTTAATCTCATATGTAAGCCTTGCAGAAACTGAATCTTAATTCAAGACAGGGCTTCTGAAATGCTTTATTCTGCTCTGGTTCAGTCCAGTGGAAACACTTAAATTGGTTTAAAATGGCATTGCAGTAGATCCCAGGTTAGCTGGCCTGATGCTAGCAGAAAAAGAGCTTGTGAATATTTTTCACATACTGGGGCCCTAATACTACCTAATCACATTTAAACTTTGAGATTTGTTAACTCGGAAAACTTTGAAACTGGTTGGCACTCATATGTACGTATTTTGATTTAAATATAATATAAACCTACTAAATAATGCATGACTCTAAGAATAAGTATTCTTCAGTCCAATAGTCTGGACAACTAATTTCAAAACCACTCAATACAATTTCTGCAGAAATACTGGGAACCATACAAATAGCTGCACAATTATCTCCTGTTATTTTGTTAATTACTTGAAAAGATCTGGAGCATTGGTTTGAGTGGGAAATACTAGTTTTAGGGACTACGCTGCCAGTGGTAGGTATTATGGATGCTTGCTTCATTATTTGGACTCCTAAATA
The DNA here is from genome assembly GCF_000708025.1 of Charadrius vociferus. NCBI lineage: Eukaryota > Metazoa > Chordata > Aves > Charadriiformes > Charadriidae > Charadrius > Charadrius vociferus. Next base: position 821,587 of record NW_009647211.1, read on the forward strand.
TTGTCACAATACAAATAAAAGTACTAAAAAAACAACAAAAGTTAAGTTCATTTAGTTTTGAGTTTTGCTGTTTTATTCAGATGATTCAACAGCTCAGCACAAATCTTCTGATTTGAAGCCTGGATAAATCAAGAGGTGGTAAATATTGTTCTTTCAGTTGGTAATGCCATTCTGGCCAAGGTCAGTAATGAAAGAAAACCATAAATAAATGGCAAGCTCCAGTACTCCAGAATGTGTTATATAATTTCATTTAGATTATTACAAATGTCATCAGCTCTGTATTTTGGCAGGAAGAGGAGAAAGACTGGAGCACTATGAATAATGGATTTTTGGGGTATTTAGCTGAACCAAAAAATTAAAACAAAAAAAAATTGATTTGTGTCAACACACAATATTTTGTTGACTTAAGACAAAATGTTTTGTTCCATTTCAAGCCAAATGAAATGTTTCATTTGACAAGACAGGAAACAACATTTTTCATTTTCAAGTTACTGTGCTAAATCATGTCTCTGAAAGCCCCCATCACTTAGAAACAAAAGTCAAAATGCAGTATTCTTTTTTTTTAAAAAAAAGTTTCTTTAGAGCAAGATCAGCATGCCAGGATGACTATTTGATAGGCACCCACACATGTCCCTGCCCATCCTCCCCCTGGACTGCTATCAAACACCCCGGCATGGAGGTGCCTGGTGTTGTCCCTGGTGCTCCCCGCAACCTGTCCTGCTCCCTGGATGGGGCAGTGGGACGGTCCTGGCTGCCAGGTCCTGCTCTGCCACTCCAGGGGGAGACCCTGACAACCCTGACACCCACCATCCCCTGGCCCCTGCAGTGCTGTTTTCTAATTCTCTAAACTGATGTTTTCTAATTCTCCTCTGTCACGCTTTTGTGGTTTGGAAAAACACGTTGTTGATTTCCCCATGAGTACAGGGACTGCTGCTTCCTTTTGAAGCCACTTTAGTGATTTGCATTTGATAAGACAATAATAACAAAACAGCATGGTCAGGCCTAGAAAAGATGGAGCTCAGGGTTATGTTCTCAGTGAGCCATTGACTCAAAACACTCAAGTTTTCCACTTTGTAAAGTGTGGATAAACCTCATCTCCATATTCACGCCACCCAATGACTTTTCTAGAGCTTTATTAAATATTTGCATAGTCAGTACCAGTAATCCAGAGGTACATTTTTACTTCATACAGAACAGAGCAGTACGAAAAAGCCCTTCAAACATACCATATGTGAATTTGATCTTTTGTCTGAGCACCCTGCTAGTAACTTGGTGACTCCCTTTCCCTGCAGATGACTCTTCTCTTCCCTGCATGTTCTTCTATATACTGTTTTCAAAGTGGCAAGAGTAGAAAGCCACGCTCAGTTCCCTGCTGCTCCCTTGTCTTACACTGTCACCACCAGGGCCCTCGGTCCATTACAGTGACATCCAGTTCACCACAAAGTCATCCTCTTATTTTGAGTTTTTGTTTTTATCTAGCCCTTGAACCTACAGCTAAGGCCTAGTGGTGCACACTGAAACACTGCGTAGGCCATTCAGAGACCCCAGCAGTCCATCTTTGCTCCTCAGTAGTGGAGAAGATGACAGAGTTACTCCTAAGATAATTCAGACAGACTATGATTTTCAAAGGCTTACCAGTACAATTACATTTATCCTGGTGGTGAAGTTGACAGAGCACAGGTGTTGGTATAAAAGAGGAAGTCTATAGGGCTTTTCCTTGGCCAGGCTGAAAATCTGGACCTTGACCTCAGGTTAAATTGAAAAAAAAAAAGGGGGTCATATCTATGAGTTTCAAAAGTGGGTTTCAACACATTCCACAGAGAACCCAAAGATGGAAGAAAAGGTGGTGCCTCCAGTAAACCACATCCAAAGCCAGATGAAACCAGGAATAAAATGTCCCTTTCCTTACAGTATTAGGAATTACGTAAAAAAAAAAAGGGTAGCCAAGGGCAATCTTCACTGGATCTTCCGTGCTTTAAGGAGTCCTTTGACAACTAATGTAGAAATGTATACAGAGGCTTACTATTTTGTTACCCAAAAGCACACAGTTCTCTACAGCACCTCCCTTAACAAAGAAGCTATTACAAATTAGACATTTCCTACTTTTGTAGGAAGGTTATTTTCAAAATAAGCCCCCACATGTAACTTGTCTCTTATGTAATATTTACATTATTTGTTGGCCTTTGTATGGTCCACAGTTTAACAATATCATTACTGCAAAGCCTGCAAAGGTCAGAGATGCTTCTTTAACTTTTGGGGATGATAGTTCCTTTTGGACTAAGCCTGTCTTTACTTGACAAAAATGAGGGAGAGAAATTTATGCATGCTAATTCCACATCTGATTCTTCACCCAGAGAGGTGCAGCCAGAGATCAAATGCTGGAATATGATTCTACCTGACTTAATTTACTTAATTGGCATCGCCAAGAGTCCATTGACTCTCTTTGCTTAATATGTACTAAAAAGTAGGTTTGACAGACTTATTTTATATTTTTGTACTTACCTGTGGTAAACAGTTTTTTGTTCTCTTCCGTACAGCATTTTCTTTGCTGGGACCACGTAAGCAGATTAGGAAGAATTTGTTAGGAAGGACTGGGAAAGATTTATTAGCTGAATATTTTAGAGTCAAACAGCAGTCCCAGATCAGCAGGTAAAAGATTTTTTATTGAATTTCCTACACTCATATTTTGGTTGTTCTTATGGTCTTTTCACCTTTGTCTGTTTGATTTTAGCAGCAAATGGATAGGATCTCAAATACTTCAGCCTGATGCTGGATACCCGTAGGGAACTAGAGCATATTAATTTAAAAAAAAAAAAAAAAAAAAAAAAAAAAAAAAAAAAAAAAAAAAAAAAATTAAAGAAGATAATCATAGAATCATTTTGGTTGGAAGTGACCTGTAAGATCATCAAGTCCAACCATTAACCTAGCACTGCCAAGTTACCACTAAACCATGTCCTTCAGCACTACATCTACATGTCTTTTAAATTAACATATGAAGATATATGATACATATACACGTATCATATGGAACAGACACACACTTTGTTACAGATCAATTAAACTCCCAAACAGTATTTTTACAAAAAAGTTTTTATATAATTCATTCCAGACATAAGACACACCACACTTAGGAAACCTTTTGTAGATACCTGACACCACCTGAGACCGCCAGCTACAGTTGTGCTGTCAACCACCATCAGCTGATGTGAGCTCAAGCTCAGGTCATTGCCACGGCAGTGCCAGGTGACTTTGAGGAAAGGTAAGGCAGACCCAAAGGGCAGAGAAAATTAAACCATTGGAGTAACAGTTGACATCTCTGAAAATCATGAGTTTTCTGTTCCTTTTATCAGTCAATTGTTAAAAAGACACAAGACTTTCCGCTATGATAAACTTAACATGCCTTCAGAGAAAACAGCCGTAGTCAATTCTCTATTTTTTAAATGTTAGCAGACATTGGCATTGGAAAATGAATGAACAATTGGTGAATAAAACCAGAATCAAACAAAAAATAGTTTCCAAATTAATATTTAGAAAGTGCTAGAGATCTATAAGTGTAGAAATTCAGCTTTTGTTTTTCTAATTAATCTATTGACAGAACTTTCATGTTTGAAAGTAAAGGCAGACTCCTCTATATTAAGTTATTTAAAAGTGATAATACACAGAACTTACATAACAATTTTCAAATTTGCTGACTTTACAGTAGGTAATTAACTCTGGACACTCATCTTTGGTAAATAAATATGTATTTCTATCGTGGTGTTCATTACAGAGTGGAAACAGAATGACTGGAGTCCTCAAAGACAAGGACAGACAGACTATACTACTCATTAGGTCTTTGTACAGGGCGTATAGCCATGCAAGTGTTGAAGGTTCCTAAATCTGCATACACCTTCCAGTTCTTACACAAATTCAATTTCAATTATGCTGTAATATGCTAACATGTGCTTCTTTCCGTTTTCCACCAAAGTCCTTTGTGAGGTGAATGATTCACTATAGTATACATAAAAACAGGCAGAGCTTTTCCTTGGTGTAATTAGATGATGATTGTAGGTCCCTTTCAACTGAAAATACTGTATTCTATTCTATGCTATGCTTTGCTATTCCATAAATAATATGCACAAATGGTGTAAGAATCAGGTTGTCACTGAATCTTCCACAGGATATCACACACAACACGTCAACGTGTTTTCTAGGGAGACCCACTCACTTCTCAAGTCCTCATACACATCTAGTTGCTTTGTTCCTTCTGTCTTGGCCACAAGTAGATGGAAATTATAATCACATAGCCTATCAGCCACATGTTATCATAGAATTATTGCCATTTTTAACAGGCAACACAGATTTTGTCAGTTCTGCTTGACTTCGTTGATCATCCTGGTAATTAACTCCTCCATATTCTTTGGCAAATAGACAATCTGCAGGGTGAGGCAGGGGTTACTAGAAAATAAAAACAGGGGAAGACTTGAAAATTAGTCATTTCACATAACCACTGAAAAAGCTCAGATGAAGATAACCAAGGCAATTACTGGACTGTGGGTAACTGGTTTCCCCTATAGCTTTATTTGACCTCTGACAAGATCTGAGATCGGATGCAAAATTCTAATGTATTTATTGTTGAATAAGGCAGCTGCCTCTTCATCAGAACTACTGTCTTATATAGCATACGTCTGAATTCTATTTTTGACTGCTTACCCACTTTCTTTTTTTTTTTTAATTACAGTCTCTGATGTATGCATATGACTTAATGTTCCACCAAAGCCCCCTGTAGCTTCTGTCATTTACACTGTCTGCTGTTGGGTAGGGTGCATGCTCTTGCCACGTGGACTGTGCCCTTTTATTATCCCTTACCACAACAGGGTGGATAAAAGCAGCAGTCTCCATCTAATGTCGTTTTTGTTTATGGCTTCTGACGGATGCAACCAACAGTGAAATGTTGCAGCGTTAGCCATGCCCAGGTCAGGGCCACCTGTGTTACAGTGTGATGTGCTCACATTCAGAAGTGAGACCACAACCTAGAGTTTTCACCTTTCTCACATTTGCAAGGAGCCTAAAGCAAATCTCAAAGAAAGAGACACTAAGGGCTGTATCTGCTGCAAGTGCGCAAACCTAAGCGTAAAGCCAGATGCATATTTTGAAGAAATTAAACACGTGCAGATGAACTCTTCTTCTTTCAGACCAGAACATAGGCCTAAAAAGTCTTCCTTGACTAGTGTTATGTTGTGCTTTGCACTTGGATGCTTCAGTGATGCATGTTTTGGCTTGTCTCAGTTTTTATTATTACATTTCATCCCAAGGGGACTAGAGACTAGTGAGATCCTTTTTTTTATGCATATTTTGTTTTTTGCAATAAAACAGCGGGGGTGAAAGTCTGACTCCACTGAAAGTGGTGGCAGTCTTCCAGCTGTTTTTTGCACAGCCAGGTTTAAAGAGTGGTACCCAGCCTCACAGGTTAGTCCCTGAGCAAAGTCATACATGGACAAGTGGGAAACAACTTGGACATGGTAAGTGCCAGAGGAGTACTGCATGGCCAGTCTTCTCTCCTACCCATCTATTGTCAAGCTCTCTGTCTAATAAATGTTTGAAATCCACACTGGAAGTCTAATACATGGAACTTGCTGCACATCACCAGATGCAGTTTCCTAAGTAACTGGAGGATATTCTGAAGGAGCTATCAAGGATTTGCTCAAGTTTTCTGCTACTGTTGTTTCTGATTCCTGTAAAAATACCCTTGATAAGAGTAACTTAAAAGTTACTCTGCACATACTACTTTCCAGAATGATAGCTGTAAATATGTAGTATCTGTGATGCAAGTGTGCAGCAAAATCCAATATTGCTGACTGCAGTTCTGGACCCATGCACTTAAATGATAGAAGCAGTCAGCACATCTAGAAAATATTTTCTTTTTTGCCCTTCAGTTTAGGTTTGTGTTTCTGGGCATGCCTACAGCTAGAATTACTATGTGGTAACATCACTTTTTGTATATAATTTTCCCACTGAAAAAAATTCAGCCCCTGGAAAAGTAAGTACAATTCAGTTGCTTTGTGGTTGCAGTTGTGCACATGCACAACAGCAATTAGGTCTTTTGCCTTCCTTAAACTGATTCTTCAACATACACAAGTTCCTTCCAGTTCCAATGGTACTGGAACACTGACATTTAAGAAGCAGAAGAGCAAATGTGTTAATTCATTACCAATAAGACATTCGATTTTATGTCTTTTACAATCAAAAGGGGACTAATATTTCCTGTAAAGCTCTTTGTCATTTGGCAGCAAGGTAAAAACTCTAGTGAAATACTAGTGTGTACATCTCCTATACCAGCCAACAAGGTACACTGCAAAATGAACAAGCAAGCTTTGGTGTCAAATAAGGTACTTTAGGTATTAAATTGAAGTTAAAATGGAAAGGAATGAGATCAATTTACAAGAAAGCACATTAAATTTAAACCTGTCAAGTAAAAGACTATGAAAAATTTCTATTCTCCCAAAGCAAAGGACTACATGCCAAACCTTCTTCAGAAGATTTGATGGTGGAGCATCCTCAGATAAAGAAGACAGAAAGTAAAGTATATGGAGATGCTTCACCAGCTAATAGGTTGAAAGTTCAATTCTTAAACTGACTCAAATGAAATTAAGGATCAGTAAATGAAGTAAAACAAAGAGCTAGGGAATCTGAAAACAAACTCTCTGGGCTTAAATACATTTCAAAACAAATTATATTTCCAGAAATTTCAGCACAGATCAAGAAAAAAGTAATCAGTGGGGAAGTGCAAAGACAAAGCTGCATAGCTGAGGGTTGATTTGCTCCTCCTTTCCCAGACTGAACTCCAACATGACTGTGCTCAGAATGGAGAGTCCTGGCCCAGAAATTTGTCCTGGAAATTAAACAGAGGGACCTGGTAAAGATTTCTGAACATGCTGTCCATTTACTAGGTCTGTGAGCAATAAATCCTTTTTTTACCATCAGAAAGAACTAATACTGGGTGCCATGAAAAGGAAGAAGTACTCACCCAGCACAGCACTCCTGAGTGTGTGGCTGGAATTCTGTGAAAACAGGAGTACGAGCAACTGTTAAAGCCCAAAATATCTGGTCTTTGTCCCTGAGAAAGCAAAACGAAAAGCCTGTGTCTGTGACTACTTGGTAACCCTGTAATGAGCATTAAGAAACAGGACAGAACAATAAAAATAAGAAGACATTATTGGCTTGGCAGCAGTAGGCTTAGACTAGCTAGGATGGAGGAAAAAATATCAGGAAAATTCATAATCATTCAATTGTATGTTAAAAGGAAAAATAAAAGGAATAAATCAGAATGGAGTTCTTTAAGCAGAAGTTTTCTTGAAACTTGATTGCTGATGGAAATTGCCTATTTGGACTCTCTGACATCTAATAAACAAACAATTTCCTAACCTTTTGCTCTCAGGGAGTGCTCTTTCTCTTCTGTCTACTCATCTGTTCCTGAGAAATGTGCCTGAACCTGATGTCTTTGATAATCTTTCTGTTAAAATCATCCAGTAGGGACAAACAGATATATATACATGCACAGAGATCACGATCACATTGGCCTCAACTCCCCACAGACACTAAAAAAGGTCCAACCAGCCCTTTCTACAAATATCTAGAAATCACAGTCACCTAGGTCTGTAAATTAAGGTGAAAATAATAAAAGTGTATTCATCCTACAAAGAAGAGGGACAGCTAGCTAAGAAATGAGTGAAAAAGAAGAAAGTAATATGATTTAGATGTTTAATTTTTGTCCATAAGCAAGATTTTGAGGGTAACAATTCCCACTCACCCCAATCCCCTTGCTGGGAGAAGCTGCCCCTCCTGGCAGACAGCAGACCTCCAGTGAGGCAGCCTGCTATGGGCAGGGGTCTGTAGGAGTATGGGTGGTCCTAATACAAAATTTTGAGCTGCATCCACAGTAAGGGCATCTGATTTGCTTCTTTTCCTCATAAACTGGCCATCTATTCTAATGGTGTATTCGCTGGGCTTAGCTGAAAACTTTATTTGGAGGTGAGTTATCTCTGAGGGAGTAAAACCTTTTGCAGTTGTCTGAGGGTGGGCATCCAGTATTTGTTTGATTTTTATCATGCAAGCAACCACTTTCACCTTATTTTCTTCTCACCGGTCAGCTGAATTATCAATGTGAGGATGATTGGGACCACTGACATCAAACCAGATACCTCCTCACCATTCATCGTTCTTAGTATATATAGCAGCCATCTCTTTAACAGGCTCTATTTGACGAGACCATTGTAGGTCATCCCTGTGTATGTGGGCACTGGGTGTGATCTAGTGCTGCAGTTTTCATTCTAACAACCTGTTCTGATTTTCTGGCTGTGTGTGTCATATTTTATACAACATATTGTCATTTCTTTGTTTCTTCTATGGTTCTAGCATGTTAACCACACATAATCTTACCCTTCTAACTTCTCCACTGCTTCTGCAAGCAAATTCCTAGCAGCCAGTGCAAGCCTAGTTTTTCCTTTTTCCTACTTCAGCTTGTTAGAACCTTTTAATTTCTTCAATTCCTCTGTGATATGTGATCGTACAGCATTCTTCAATCCAAGAAAATTCCTATTCAGGATTTCTCCATTGCTACTCTTTAAATATATGGGCTAGCTTTTTTCCAGGGTTTGCTAACATTTGCAAATGTTTATCCTTTCTTTTAAACAGTTTTGTCACTAACCTTCCCTAATCACAACAAAAATAACTCTATTAGGTACTTCTTTTTATTTTTGAGCTATAATGCTAATTCATAACTCCTACATGTTTGATGACCAAATATTTCTCAGATAACTATGTCGTGCTTGGTAACATACCAGGGTGGCCCTTGAGAGGGTTTTCCAAATCCTCAGAAAGCCTGAAGGGCTATCTATTTAGGACAGTTCAAGGGCAGCTCTGGATCTAGCCCTTTTTAAGCTCCCGTGGCACAGCAACATAGCAATTGCTCTCTTTCCAGTCATCTAGATAAGACACTACTGCTGTTCCCCATTCTCAAATCTAGTCAGTGGTGAAGCTTGTTGCAAATTCCCAGTAGACATGCGCTCCCTGTACAGACATAGATGGCCACAGATCATCATAGACAGGAGAACACTGCCTTTGCGGACACCCACATAAACACGAAAAGAACTCATGTAAACACAAGCAACACAAATGGCCTGACCTTGTTCTTACTCACCAGTTAATAAGGCCCCAAATTCAGTAGTTGGATCTCATGGATACTCATGCATGCACATGCTTATACACACAACCTCACATTGGTGTCTCCAATAGCTGGCTTTCAGACATGTGGTATCTGCACTGCCTGGGTCCTGGGTTCCTGATCTCTGTAGTAGCTTGCCCCTAAATACACATTAGGCCCCATAACCATCTCCCAGACCTACTGGCCAACTAGTCCAGCTCTAAGCTCACTAGTAGATCACATCTGTACATGTTCACACACATACAGAGTACAGGGAATGCACACACAAAATAGTTCAAAAGAAGAGTTGGTAAGACAGTAGGAGCTGTGGTGATCAAGTGCAGGGCTTGACTGATTGACCCCTTTTATCTCTCTTTTCTGTTTTCCCACTGTTGCTCCTCTCTGTGCCACCCTGATCCTTTGCTTCCTTTAACTTTAATCTTTCCTCCAAAAGTCCCATAATGCTCTGTACCACAAGGCCCACACGACCATCAAGGCAATGCCTATGCCTTCTCCATCACAGTGAGCTTTCCCTTTCCCTTTCCCTTTCCCTTTCCCTTTCCCTTTCCCTTTCCCTTTCCCTTTCCCTTTCCCTTTCCCTTTCCCTTTCCCTCTCCCTTTCCCTTGCCCTTTCCCTTTCCCTTTCCCTTTCCCTTTCCCCTTCCCCTTTTCCATTTTCCATTTTCCATTTTCCATTTTCCATTTCTCCTTCCCTTTTCCTGCCACATCTCCTGCCAACAGCTTGGTCAGGGAGAGGAAAGAAGGTTGAGGATAGGTGCAGAAGCTTCACATTCCCCTTCTTGGCTTTTTTCTGGGCCAGAGGAAATCCCTGGAGGGGCCATCAGGTTTCCCAGACTGATCCTCGAGTGAATGTTGTGCTGCTGGCATGTGTACCAGTACCAGGGTCTGGTGAGTGATGGTCCTCAAGTGGCTGAGGTCTGAGAGGCTGATTGTGGCCCCGCTGCCCCTGCGCAAGAAAGGGCAGGAGGGGAAAGGGAAAGGCATGCCATGGAGACAGAGACCCATTGCCTTTTTGCTTTCTGGGTTTCTCCTGAGCTTAGGCTGAGACTTCTGCTGCTGTCTCTGCCCGTCCCCACAGTCTGTGCCATGGAGACCATGGTGGCCCTGCCCACGGGTGCAGGATAGAGCTGAGTGTTTTCTACACAAGGTGTTTATACAGTAATAAGGATTAAAAGAGAAGAAACCCAACAGAAGAGGGCAGACTGTCAGGTGAACTGACATTGTTTGTGGCCATTGTTTTTGTTGAATGAGCAAGGCCTAAGATGAAGCTGCCTTCAAAAGGAAGCAGTGGCACAAACTCAGCTGTGGGGCTGAGTTTTTCTATCTATTTTTCTACCTATTTAGTGAAACAGCCCATGGTTTGTAAGGGACCCTTTAGTGCATCATTATGGACTGAATTTTCTGTTCATTGTTTGTGGGTCAAGTGTTTTATATTTCGTGTGGCTGCAAATCATGCTTTTCACTTTACAACTGTCTTCATGTAAAGTGGTTAGCTCTAGTGAAGACTCGAATTTTCTTTTTACAGTGATCTGGTCTTTCATTAATTTCTTTCCTGAGATTTTCTCTATGTTCTTCTTTATGTCTCCCTTTTATTCTCCCTTCCTATTATTTTCATGGCTTTTCTGTGTTTTATTGTTGGTCATAAGCTCAAAAAAAATTATTTCCTTAGTAATTAATTTTAAAATATAAGATAATTTATACTCTACTGCACATTAAGAGAATAGTGCTGCCTTCTTCATGAATCTTGGGCACCAGCTGAGGTCAAGACTCAATGCTGGTGTTGCATGAATGGAAGCTTTTCCCTTGGGATATATGGATATGCCTTAACTCTGTTTTTAGCCACTGCTATGGCCAGATACCAAGTTGCAACCAACAGTTTCTCAGTGTTTGAGATCTAGCACCTTATAATTCTTGATGGATTTGACTATTTTCCTTTTTTCACAGCACAGATATGATGATCAGCCCACTGAATAAAGGGGTTCCAAATCCTTTTCTTCTGGTGCTTGTCTTTCAGTTGTAAGAGACCAACAGTCTTAGGCCTGAGGAACATAAATATCCATGCAAGTGTCAGCCAGTGTAATAGCCTGAGAGGGAACTACACAATGATCCATCGTCATATTTTCACCACCATCTTCCTCATGAAATATGCAACAAGTCATCACAAACTCAGTCCAGTGTAACCAAGAGGCCGTCCTTAACATTTTCACATTTTGTTGGCAGGAATAATAGTTATTTTGGCATTACAAAGGCTTTCCTTTGGTTTGCTCTGTGCCATGCCAATAGCTGCTTTTTCTCCTCTAGCAGCATGTTGTCCATCTCATAATAGAAGATGGCCTACAGAATTTTTATTTTCAGTAGTGTGAAGAAAATGAGGAAAACAATCTTTGCAAGCACCAGATCCCTATGCTTGGAGAAGGCTGCTTAGTTTCATAGGTAAAAAAATTAAAGAGTCTATGAAATATATACTCAGGCTGGGGACTTCTGTACACATGACTCTGCCACCTTGGGTGAGTAATTGCATGTCCATTTTTTTCTTTCAGAAGCTGACTAACAAAACAATAGCCCTCACAGTTTCTCACATTATGCTCTGTAAACAGCACAGAAACTTTGTGTCCTTAAAAGCCGAATACAGTCCATGAGACAATAGCCTCCTCTAAATTCTGTCTTTTTCAACTTTTCTTTCCACCCTTTCATCTAGCTCCTGGTGCTAACTGCTGAGATAAAAGGTGTCCCACTTTCCTGCATGCATTCCCTACTATAAAACTATGGTCTTTCCCTGGTTTCTGTCTTTTTATCTTGCGCATGGCACACTAATTTAGTTTTATATTCAAGATATCTCCATAACACTAACCGCATTTCCAGCCTTTACATTTGTGAGGCCTTTCCACATAGGCTTTACACCTCTCACACAAAATTACAAGTGGGCAATCCATTTAGTTTTTTAATATCAAGGGTTGTTTTATTTGTCTATATGTTTCCAAGGCCCACAATGCACTTAGGGTATCTTAAAATCTCACACATGGTAATTGCACAGACCTGCAACTCAAGAACTGAACCCACTCAAAACTTACTGACACATTCATTGCTTTTATGAATTCCATCCTGACTGCCACTCCTCTGTATTGGATAATAATAATTTTTATCTTTGAACACTGAGAACCTGCCTGTGCTGTTTTTGCAGTATCTGTGGTCACTGAGAGTATATACAATGAGGGGGCATCCCAAAGATGCTTTCTTGTCGCTTTCATAATAAATATGGTCTAACAAATCAACATTGCTTCGTGTCCAGTCTGTTTCTGATTTGCCAGATCAAACTTCATATTTCTGCTGCTCATTGTCCTTTTTGGACATTCCCTTGAGGCTTCTCCTCTGGGTTACCATGTATACGTTACTGTGAATTTGACTTTCTGCTCTGGTTTACCATTTCTGTATGGACTGGGGACCCTTTAGCTTAGTTTTGGCTTGACTCAACTTGTCCTTGTCCCTCTTCTTATCCTGGCTGATATGCTGTCCCCACTTTGTCCCAGCTTTTAACAGCTGCCATTCATCAGTTTGCCCTCACCCTTTGCAGCCCATTCCCACCCCACACATACTAGGATTTGTTCAGCACTTGCTCTAGAAAAGAGATACTGAGACTGGCCTCTCTCTCTCTCTCCCTTTTTCTTTCTCTTGATTGATCTTCCACTGCGATCACAACACCAAGTAATCAAGACTGTAGACTTTTAAGCCATTTACAAGCATCTCATCCATTCTGCAATTTCATCAGCTGTGAAAATTTTGCCATGAAAGTCTGTTCCTAACCTTATCAGACTTCTCTTTTAGATACCAAGGTGTGTTGTCCCTTTCTCAGCAGAGGCTTAATTTCTCTACTTTTAAGCCAATCCTCATACACAATTTTCTGAAGTCTCGCAGCATCAAGGGGGTTCACATCAGCAGGTCTGCCTCTGACAGTTCAACAACGCATACCAAGAGGTGTTGTGTGCTTTAAAACACCTCCACATCTCTGTAGCATACTAGTAAAACACTCTATAATGGAGACCTTTTTTCGTTATTAGGAGCAAAGTGGTTGAATATTATCCCGCTTTAATTGCTTGTGTGAAGGTTATTTTCAAAAACCTTTTAGCCCCAGTCTGCCTGTAGTTTCTGTGGTCTATAGACCCTGCTAAACTGCGTCTAATGGCCACAAGTATTGCAGAATCATTCTGTCTATCAGACACACTACCCAGATGTGTTTGTATAACACGTTTAGTACTGTGAAGATATTTTTACTGCCATCATTTTGTTTGGAAAAGTGTTGTGTATCCACAATATCTCACTGCCATTGAGCATCCACTTCCCACACAATCATTGTGTTTCTCTGAAGGTACTTTCTTACCTTCTGTAAGGCACAAACATCACCTCCGTCCAAGCCTTGTTGCCCTCCCTGCTTTCTGTTCACATCAACTGTTTGTGTTGTGGCTGCTTCAAAAAGTGAATTTACACTGTCAAAGATTCCCACCACTCCAGGAACACTGTCAATCTCTTTCGACAGGCAATCCAGCTAGACACAGCTATTAACACCCTGCTAGTTCAAACAATCCGTTTAACTTGTGGCTGAAGAGTCTTTATTGATAAGGTGCAAGAGGGGTTGCCTGCCTGGCATCTTCAGACTTGTTTTTTCTCCTCTTTGAACAGTGCTGTCCTTTCTTTGAATGACTCTGTCCCAGAAATGAACAAAAATATCTCATAAAAAGAAACGCTGTGTATCCCTTCTCACCAGCCCGGCCCGGCTTTTGAACATGTTAGATGAACGTGTGAAGGCTGTAATGGTACTGCACATAACTGTGACCACAGCTCATGGGTGTGGGAAAACAAGACCCAGCAATAGCAGGGGCAAAGACACTCCCATCCCGGAGAGGTAGAAATTCAGCAGCTACTATAACAGTGTTGGTCTTTTACTTATTTGTAGTCTCATTTTTCTTCCTGTTGCTGATGTCCTGCTGTGCACACAGCTTGAGACCAGCATCTGGGCTCTCTTGCAGAGCTTTAATAACACAAGCATGGCTGCATGCTGTCTTGGTAAAAGCAAATTAAAACTCAGGGTGAGGGGGGTGTCCAGGCAGGACGGGAAATGCAGAGAAATGGCCAGTGTCAGCCAGGGATCACAACAGTGTCTGCACCACCAATCCATTGCTGTGGTGAACACTCTGATCGTTTGGAGCTGTGCCAACGTGATAGTGGCACCATGGTGGCTTGTCTCCCGAGTCCTGAACACCTCTCCCCATATCTTCCATCCCTAGTGGGCTGCATGATGTCTTCAAGGGAGGGACACAAGACCCTGAGCTGACAGCCAGACCCTGAACTGCAGAACACCCAACACTCCCATGGCCACCATGACTGTGAAGGGGACTGCAAGTAGTTTTCCTGATCGAAACTGAAGGAACCAAATATGAGGAGGGAGGCAGTGCTGCCTTTCTTAATCATGGAGAAGCCAGGACAGAGAAGGGGAAGCCTGTTCTGCCCAGGGGGGAGCAATGGGGAAAGGAGACTGGGAAACTGCAGTTACCACCACCAAGTGCAGATGCTGCGTCTATGGCAAGGTCCAGAGGTCAGAATTGAGGAAACAAAAAGGAAACCGGAAGAGCCACAGGAATGTGAAAAGAAAGTTTTTTGATTGTCTACCCTTTTCCATGAAGGATCACAGGTGCAAGTGGCAGGAATTGAAAGACCTTAAAATCACCTCAGGAAGCCAGCTTGTAATTTGTGTCAGCCCGTGGAATGCCCAAGAGACTCCCACCCTTGATGAGGAGGGAGTCCCACCTGAGAGCAGGGGTCTGTTCTCCCAGTGCTCAAGCTCAGGGCTGTTCCCAGCTGCTGTGTACATGCCAACTCCCTAGCCCAACATCTGGCCCCACCTCTGAGAATGAAGCCCCTTTTTCTTCTTCTGGTAGTCTTGGAACAGGGAGGAAGTTTATCTACACTTCCAACTCATGCCAATCTTACCTTACAACCTTTTACTCACTGTTATTGTGCCACAGACATGAGATCACTCTAAGGACTCAATTTAATCCCTACTGGAGCAATCTTGCTACTAGTCCCAACAAGAACTGCAGTGGGAATAAAAAGAGTAAAGAAAGCCAAGCTCACACGCTGTTGCAACCTCAAGCATGAACAATGAACACCCCACTGGGAATTTCTAAGAAGGAAAAGAAGGAGGTGTTATTGGCTGCCTCAGAGCTGCAGCTTCCATGCCAGAAGCAGCCGTGCTTTCTCTAACATGCTAGATGGAAACGATCCACAAGGTACCAAAAGATACTAAGCTGATCTGAAGTCACTAGGAATAAAAGTCTTTAATATTATGGATTTGCAAACACAAATATTGTATGTGCATGCAATACAAACACCGAAGCAGTGTGCCGTTACACATGCACTGATGCTTGGCTTCTTTTGCCAAACCAGGAAATACCACCTTGTGCTAGAGAAATACCTTTCCTATACCCGGAAAAAAGGCTAGGGAAGCAGAAGGAACAACATAAAACTGAGA
>NW_009647211.1:837322-868456 GCF_000708025.1 Charadrius vociferus
CTCAGCCACAAAGACACAGGGATGTCTGCTTGCCTTCAGAAGCAAGAAGGTAAATGAAGCAAACAGAGGTCCAGTGGGACTAGGCATGAATTCATCAGTTTTCTACTGTAAAGGGAAACATACAGAACATGTATATGTATTAACTCTGTTTCTTTTAATCTACTGTACTTACACGTATACGCACACTGGGAGAAAATTTTGAGAAATGATGTGACTAACAAGAGTCTTATTGTTAATGGCACAGCCAGGAGAGGACTGTCTCCATGCTGAAAAACATCCCCTTGCCTTGTGCCTCCTCGGGGCTCACACTCACCCTGCCGAGGAGCTCCCAGAGCCGACATTCATGAGCTGTGGAGGTGGAGTGCAGCTGTTGGAAATGTGTCCTGCCTGAAAAAGCACAACATTAAGTTTGCCTTTCCTCTGGATTTCATATCGGCTACTTCCATTAGCATGCTTATTTAAAGTCTCAGATAGAGTGATGGAAACCTTCCTAATATCATATATTTTCACTCTTTACAGTAACATGCCCACTGATGGTGACAGGCTCATTGCTACTACATTACACAGGCAAAATGATAACATCTTCCAGAGCTCAGTGTAACAGAGAGTTTAACGATTTTACCAAAGTAATTTGCAGCAATTTGCATGATTTATAAATGGTAAAACCACAACCGAATTTTCAGGTCATCCCAGAAAATTAGCAATAAGATACTCATTTCATCAGATCTGTTCAAGGTATGGAACAGATAGTAATGGATTATTGGTCTGGATTTAAAATGTCACTATTATCATTTTTTTTTAACAAGTTCTCCTATCTAAGTTTATATAAACTCAGCATCAGCTATCCTGCTGGTTGAATGGAGAAAAAAACCCAACGTTATTAATACATACAGTAGTTGCTAGGATAGGAGAAAAATTAACCCCAGTGGCATTCAGTCCATGTACTGATCCGTGCAATTTATTAAAGTCCAGAAATTTGTACTTTTGCCTGTTTCTCTTACTGCATTGCCAGACCTAACAGCACTGTGTGAGAGTCTGAGTTAGAAAACTACAATTGGCAGGGGAGGGATTTGCATATCCCACTTTTATTAATGTCTTTGAAAAGGGAACATCCAAATCTCTCACCTTTGCTCAACAGACTCTCCGTTCAGGTAACATTTTTTACAGAACTTTAAGTCCTTGAAAAGAAAATTTAAACATACAGTGTCTTAGGAATAGTACTTATAGCTCGGAGAGACACTTCTATTGCTATATTTTGTGGTTACTGGCATACCCCAAAAATCAAAAATACAAATTTTGTCTGTATTTGCCATTGTCATTAATGGTATGATGCTTTGAGACTGATTTAAAAAAGAATTCTCTGTGAGTTCTTCTCAGTAAATTGTCTATTCTAAATACCACTTCTTGAAAGCCCATCAGTGAAAAAAAATCTTCTCCTGAGTCTGGCAAACATTACATGTCAGATAAAATTAAAAAGAAAAAAAGAGCATTGATTTTTAGTTCATCTTTTATTAATTCTTCTTCAAACTAGGTGTCATCCCTTACAGTAAAAGGACAATTTATATTTATCAGATTTGAGTTATATTTATGATATGTTCATGTAGGGCTATTCTTGGTTTATACCTGAAAGTATATTGAAATCTTCGGAGACTGGCACAAAGTAACAATTTATCCTGACAGATGTGACCTTATCAAGTCTGTAAGGATAATACTTTTCATTTGAATGTTCTACAGCACAGAAAATCTGTTATTGTAGGTTGCAGAGTCTGTTTATTAACTGAAACCTTTCCTGATGGGTGAGCACACATAAGATTTTAGAAGTACAGTCCAAAAAAAAGAATATATTTTAACAAAACTACCCTGAATACTGAATTTGGAAAGTTTAATTGCAAGGCAGCCCACATGAATATGTATGAGGGGTATGCAATTACAGAGTATAATTCCAGCTTCAACAAATATAATCCATGTAACAGTTAAACAGTCTCCTAATTTTCATCTTTTTATGTGTACTATATGTGGACCCCAGCAGTGAGAATACTCTAAGCGGATTCTTTTTTAACATTTCCACCTTAGAAATAGTTATCTTAGAACAGATTTACAAAGCTATGAATGCAAACTGAATCACTGAATTCAGTATTTCCCCTTGTTTTTTCTGGCTCCAGCATTAAAAAGTTCAGGAGAATGTGTGCCTTGAAAGTCTGTCACTAATGAAAATATCTGATCAGAGTGATACTCCTGGAAAATTCTAGTAATCAAAGAACTAATAATTACTTGTAGTATGACTTACATTTTGGTCTGGTAACCCCTTATGATCCAGGAGAGCTGACTGATGCTCAAGAAACAGCTCCTCCAAGCTCAAGACTGATTTGTCTCAGTGAGCTGAAAATGAAACAAAGGTGGCACAAGGCCCAAATGGTTCCTGACTAACTCAGACACAAAAACGAAGCACACGAGAGGTGGTGGCAGGACAGGCAATGCAGGAAGAGTATGGAGACATTGATTGCACATGAATGGGGTTAGGAAAGCCAAGGCCCACCTGGCATTGAGTCTTGCAAGGGATGTCAAAGACAACAAGGATGGTTTCTACAAATACTTGAACAGAAGAAGGATGACTTGACAAGTATGTGGAGAAGAAGAAGGAAAATATGGCCCCACTGCTGAATGGGGCAGGAATCATGGTGAGAAAGGACATAGAAAAGGCCGAGGTGCTCATTGCTTTCTTCACCTCAGTCTTTACTGTTAATACCAACCTTCAGCGATCCCAGGCCCTGAGACCACTGAGAAAGTCTGTAGCAAGGAAGCCATGCCCTTAGTAGTGGAGGATCAAGTTAGGAAGAAATTAAACTGGGTATGCATAAGTCCATGGGCTGCACCCATAAGTGTTGGGGAAGGTGGCTGATGGCATTGTGAGGCTGCTTTTGATTGTCTTCGAAAGGTCACGGTGACTGGGAAAGGTTCCTGAAGACTGGGAGAAAGCAAATGTCACTTCTATCTTCAAGAAGAGCAAAAAGGAAAGGTGCAGGAATCTACAGACCAGTCAGCCTCACATCACTCCCTTGGAAGGTGATGGAACAGCTAATAATGGAAATCTTTTCCAGAAACAGGAAGGACAAGAAGGTGATTGGGAATAGTCATCATGGATTTATAAAGAGAAAATTGTACTTAACTGGTCTGATAGCCTTCAACAAAGAGGTGGCTGGCCTGGTGTTTGAAGGGAACACAGTGGATGTTGCTTATCTTTAGTCAGGTTTTTGACACTGTCTCTCATAACATCCTCACAGACAAACTGCTGATAGAGGTATGATGATAGAGATAGGCTAGACATGTGGGCAGTGAGGTGAACTGCTAAACTGCTGGGTTCAAAATGTTGTGGCACAAAGCCCCAGTTGGAAGTCAGTTGCTAGTGGTGTACCACAGGGAGAGATACCAGGGCCAATACTGATTAACATCCTCATTAAAATCCTGCACAATGGGACAGATTGCACCTTCAGCAAGTTCACAGATTGTACAAAACTGAGGAGAAAGGTTGATGGGCCAGAAGAATGTGCTGCCAACCAGAAGGCCTGGAAAACGGGTTGACAGGAACTTCCTAAAGCTCAACAAAGTGAAGTGCAGAGTCGTGCACCTTCAGAAGTAACCCCAGACACCCATACATGCTGAGGAGCATCTTTTCTTCAGAAAATGCCATGTGGATGCTGGTGGACAACAACTTGAACATGAGCCAACAATGTGCCTTTAAAGCAAAGAAAGCCAACAGCCTTTTAGTTTGCATTAAGAGGAATGTTGTCAGCACATCAATGAAGGTGATCCTTCCTCTCTATTCAGTCCTGGTGAGATATATTTGAAGTCTTGAGTCCATTTCTGGGCTCCCCAGTACAAGAGAGATATGGACTTACCGGAGTCTAGTGAAGGAACACCAAGGCGATGAAGAGACTGGAGCATCTGTCATATGAGGAAAGGTTAAGAACGATGGGACTCTTTAGCATGGAGAAGAGAAGGCTCAGAGGGATCCATCCATAAATATCTGATGTGGGACAGTAAAGATGACAGAGGCAAAAATTTTTTAGTGGTATTCCGTGACAAGATGAAAGTAAATGGGAACAAACTGAAATGCAGGAAATTCCACTCAAAGACAAAAAAAACCTTTTTTTACTGTGAGAGGAGACAAACAGTGGAGCTGGTTGCCAGAGAGGTTGTGGCACCTCCATCCCTGAAGGTATTCAAAACCCAATTGGACATGGTCCTAGTCAGCCTGATCTAGGTGACCCTGCTGTGAGTAGATGATGTCCAGAGGTGCCTGGCAGCCTCAACAATTCTGTGATTGTGTGCCTCTGCAAAGGTTGAAGCTAAGCTTGCTTTTGGTAGAGCTCTGAAGATTTTCAAATGTGCAGTATGGCACTGCTGTAGGCATTTATGTGGTAGTGACTTCCTGAGTCGCAGGGAAGGAGAGAGACATAAGCCAAAGTGCTGTTACTATGAAGTCTCCATCTTTCTCCCTTGCAAATTTTATAAGCATTTAACTACCATCGGTCATAAATATCCTAAAATCTGAGGATCTGGAGATGATGGAAGTGCACCATATGCACTTCTCTTTCACAGTGCTAGATAGTAGGGAGAAGGCTGAGAAAAACATCACTGCTTTAGAAGACTTAGGTCTGTTAAGACAGATTCTCACGTCTGTTAACGTTTAACCCCTCCTAAAAATAAAGAACCATTTTGCTCCTAGCTAAAAGGAGGAGGGGCATGGGGAAAACACCCTACACAAACAAAAAAACAAACAAATAACCTTTGACCTTTCTTACAAAATACCCACTTTTGAGATACAGAGGTTTTTAAAGTCTCAGTTTCTGAGCATTGTGTAAACATTTTTCTTTAAAGTGCTGGCTTTAGAAAGCTACCTCAGGGATGATTTTTGTAGCCAAATGCAATGTCTTTTTCTCTCCTCTCTCAAAACTACTTTTCATTCACACCTGGGAATGAGAACCAAGAACCCTTCTTTTTGTTGCCACTGGCATACACCTGCAGAGGGAAAGATAAATAAAACACAACCTGTTGGGACTTTGTAGTATTAGTCCTACCTTTATTTGCAAACAGAAATAGATAGATAATGTAGGGTAATATGCATAGGGTAGTACGTTCTCATATAAGTCTGCACCACTGTCCCATCTGAAGTTTCTGATTGATAGCTGAAAGAAAGATGCAAGCTGCATCACAGTTACGACAGACGAAAGATGTAGTGTGCTGATATATTCAGTATTAGCTCTTTGCCAACTCTTCAATTGCTTGGACCAAAAAAAAAAAAAAAAGGATGAAGTCACATTTATGCTTTCTGTTTTCTCTTGTAGCTCCATCTCCTAGTACTTGGTAAGAACTGTCACAGAACAGCTGAGAGCTGAGAAATGTTTGAGTTAAATCTCTGTGAAGGTTCCCCCATGTGAAGCCCCATGTGTGTCACTTCCCCAATCTTCATGCACGGAGTGTGGCCAGTGTCATCTGCAGCCACTGGAACCAGGAGCAAAATTCCAAACTTCCTCAAGGGTATTGCACCAGTCACAAAGCAAAAACAGATGATATGACCACTCTCAAATTCCTCCTTGCAGCAGACTACTGATCTCTCTTCCAAACTGAAGTTGAGTCCCTCTGATTTTTCTATGTGATGGCTGACAAGTTCATCTTCCACCACCTGTATACCACAAATACCTTGTCGCTCACCAGCAAATGAAACTGCCTGGGTGGCATGTTTTAGACTGGCTATGCCATATGCTTCTTTAATTCTCCAATATCCACAGCTCTGGGAATCAAATCTTCTCAGAGTTAATAAAATGTGTGTTAAAACTGCAGCTTTTATTTTATTTGCTGGTGATTATTCCCTTACTTGTGAGTAAGAGTGGCATTTTTACTGTTTTATTTGTATGCAAATGCCTGTGGCTGAGGAAGAAAGTTATTAATCCATCTTTAGATACAATGTGCCTAAGCTCCTCAAAGCATAATAATTATAGCTGTGCTAACGAAGTTATTCTTCCTTTAGGAAACTAAGTGCTATTGAATTTTCACATTTAGGTTTTATTCTACAATGTGTCCCCTTTGCACAAGGTAAATAATCAAATTCTCCTTATGTAGAGTTTTTTACCTGCTGGCAGAAATTGAGTGATTCTTCCTGTTACACCTCTGGACACGTCATTGGTAAATTCTGTCTGAAGATCCCAAGAAAACTAGTTCACCAGGCTGCACAGCCTCAGTTTTCACTCTGTAACGGCAAAATGACATTAAGGAAAGTGTCCTCACTTAGATTGCCTATCGTTCCCCTAGCTGCATGTTTACAACTTAAATTAACATTGTTTGGAGTTACCCAGGTTACACCACCGAGAAGTTACTAGGTCCCTAATGAAGAGGTCTGCTTTTCTGGAGCTCACTTTCAGAACAGTTGCTTTCTCTCCTCTCAGTTAGTTGATCTCATTTCTCCTGGTTTGAAGGAGCTGAGGTTTTAGCATTTTTTTCAAGGTCAAAGCAGATTTCTGTGGCACATAGTATGGCAGTGAGAGCAACAGCCATCATTTGCATTTCCCAGGAGTAACAGAGCTGAACTAAGAAAACCCACCAGCAACAAAAGCCTTGCAGGGAAAAACCTGAGACTATGCTAATGTTCAGGTTCCTCTACAATCCCATGTCTCCCCAGACCATAGGCAGTACATAATTGGTGCTTAAACAACATAATGCACACACAAGAGGTACTGAGTAGGAGTAGGCATACAGTTATAAATTGCCCAGTGAATTTTTGACAAGTTCACTTCTGGAAAGGAGTAACTCTTTTTTTGACTTGTCAACTTCCAGAGGCTGCAGGTGCCTATTATTAAGCAATGCAGAAAGCCTCCTGAGCATTCAGAAGCTGGATTCACTTCCTTAACCACAGTAGTTGTCCTTTTACTTGACACATCAATACAATTCCTGTAACACAGACTTTGCTCTTTTCATAAAAGTGCCATCTTCTGCAATAAAAACAAAACAAAAAACATGAAAAGCTGTCGGTAATAGGCAACAGCATGGAGATTTATTTTTAATTGTGTCTGGTAAGCTGTATCCACAAAAGAATATTAAACCCACAATTAAATTACTAGTCTGATACTCAGTATACTCACATTTGCTAGTTTCCAACAAAATACTTTCTATTTGATATAAGCTGTAATACTTCAGTACCAAAAGATGGTAAAGATACAACAATGATGGCAACTATATAGCAACGATACATGACTGTTAATTGGTCTGTACTACTGACCATCCTAACATACAAATTCCATCAAATTATTTTATACTTTGCCTAATAATTATAAGGAGGATGTCACCTTCAATATACACAACTATATTATTTTTGGGGGTGCATACACTAAACGAAGCAAAAAAAAATTTTATAAAAATGTCATGATAACATAGGAAAATATAATGTCTGAGTTAATGAGATCTCTGCAAAAAACATGCACAGACTGTCCAGTTTTCAAATTATACATGTTTTTTCAATTAAACAAGGGATTATCACACTAGAGAAAGACAGCTAGATAGCCATGGTGAAAAAAGCTTAGTGAAGACCGTAGGAATAGCCTAAAATTATGGCATATTAGCCCAGTATCAACTAAACTACTGGAATTTATTTTCAGCATATTAAGAAATAATTTGGAATAGGAAAATGCAGTAGTGTAATTTTTACCCTTCCATTCTTCTAAAATGAGCATATAAACTTCCCCCATAATAACTGACAGATAGGAAACATGCATCAGTTAGTATGTGTGTGTGATGCATGAAATGTATTTAGTATACCATGTTCTGTTGGTTCAAGGGCTTTATAAAGAGCTCAGCATGCTGTGAATGCTAATTATGTGGCTAGAAAATAATATATCTACAAGACCAAAATATCACAGATAAAAAATACAGGAGCTCTAGAGTAAAACCGTTAAAAATCTCACAGCTCACTGTGCTTTTGCAGGGCAAGTCCTTGTTACCAGTCTCATTTCCACCTACCTGTATGATTTTCTGTATTGCGACAGACATTGCCCAGTTGGGATGCTCCTTCCATCATCTCTCAGACACAGCCAGCTGCTCTTTGAACCTCAGCAGCCATCTCTTGTCTTCTCTGTCAATTACAGATGGTGACACTTTTGCCTTCCTTCCTCCAATTTCTCTCCTCTGAGGAGGCTTAACGGAAGGACCATCCTTTCTTGCGACACACAATCAATCTGACCTCCTCTTCCTAAAGGAAAAAAGCAGAAACTGCGAGCAGACAAGGGAACAGATCCTGTTTATCACAAGCCGGTAGCTGAATACGAAACTAACCTTATGATCACGCTTCTCTCAAAGTTGCAGAGTGCATGTGGTGATGTCCTTAAGGTTGTGGGTAGGAGTCAAAGTCTAAAAAGTGAACTACATGTCTAACGCGTTTTTAAGAGATGCAAGAAGGAAGGGGGGCAGGCACTGTCTTCTTGAAATGAACTTATATTTGTGTGCAGAAAACAGTTTAATTGTTGTGTTTCAGAAATAGTATGTGCGTTGGATTCATCAAAAATTTGAGGTTGATCATTAGCCTCTTAATAAATTCATTGGATCCAGAATTTTACTGTTGATACTTTGCCAAAGAAAGGGGAATAAGATAAATAAACATAAATATACTAATTCTTGCTAATGAATAAATGAAATAGGATACTGCATGCAAATGTGAATAAAACTGTCATGGAAGCAGTGAGAAAGACAGAATTGCATAACTTATGTATGTTAAAAATACTATATAATGTAATGCTGCCACCAATGTAATAGAACAAACAATGAAATAGCAAAAGCAATGTAACACTGAAAACGTGGGAACTAATCTTAATGATTTTCCAACCGAAATAAATAGGACAGAAAAAGGATCCTATCCCAAAATTAGGGAAGGAGTTGTTGTATAAATATTCTTATTCTTTGAATAAAATTTCCGCTCTGTTTCAGTCTAAACTTCTCAGTTTTAGACTATTAGTATGAGATCAACACAAAGAGTGAGTAAATTTACATCATCCACTCCTAAGGTATAACAAACCAAATCCACTACTAGAAGAAACTTTTAGAGGCAAAGTTGTAAACTGTGCACTAATACTGCCAAACAGAAAAAAAGAAAAATAAAAACAATTAAAAAAGAAACAAGCCCAATCAAGTAGATAAATCACGTAGACACCCAAGCTAGTTGTGAGTTCAGCCATTGGTCAAAACGTAGTTATACAGCAGCGTGTAGTTCTGCTACTTTGTTTCTATGAATGCTTAGATACGTATACTTGAATTTTTCAGAGGTGTGTTGGTAGATGAAAACTTTCTTAATGAAAAATCCTACATGTTTTACCAAGGTGTCTGCTTTTTCATACTGGCATTCCACATTTCTGTTTCAACAGTCATCTGCACTGAGTAGCATGAGAGTTTTGAACAACTAAAAGGAATTCCATGCTCTTACCAGAGTTTCTGTCTTGAAAGAAAAAGAAAAAAAACACTCCTATCCTTGAATATTTCTCAGATTTCACAGAATCACAGAATTTTCAGAGTTGGAAGGGACCTCTAGAGATCATCTAGTCCAACTCCCCTGCTAAAGCAGGATTGCCCAGAGCACATTACTCAGGACTGCATCCAGGCGGGTTTTGAAAATCTCCAGAGAAGGGGACTCCACACCCTCCCTGGGCAGCCTGTGCCACTGCTCTGTCACCCGAACTGTAAAGAAGTTTTTTTGTGTGTTGGAACAGAAAGTATCAATCAGTATCAATCAAGCCATTCTGCATCCTACCTTCTTTTAAAAATTGCTGCTATCTTGTAAGAACCTGTAGTCCGACCAACATATTGAAAATTCTGTTTTGAAGCTTTAACAGGAAACACGTTTTGGCCAACCCAACACAGGCCTGTCTCATAGCCATCTGGGGACCAGTTCTTATGTCACACCTAGGACTCAGGTGTGACAGCATTGAAATTTCCAAAATGCCTTGGACTTTGGATCATTGCTTTCAGCTTCTGATTCTTAATTCCTATTTGTCTGGATATCCGTGCCTTTCTCACCTTGCTGCAGGTTTGCCTTGTCCCTCAGTCCTGACTCAGCCCACTACTGTGGACATGCTGAAGACTGTGGCACTTAGCTGAGAGCCTGAAGGACCTAAACACAAAATTCTACAATCCTGAGTTTCTCAGAAGGCTCTTATGGTCCTTTTTGTCACACTACACCTTATATGCACAGTGGTAGCATAGAACTGGCAGCAGATATAGAAAAAAAAAAAAAAAAGGATGAAGTTTTATTTATGGCTATTTTAAACAAAATCTTCTGGGATATAAATTGGGGTGAATCCAGTCAAGGATGAACTCAAAGAATTTGCATAGCATTCCTCAACATGTTTCTAAAGCTCTCTTTGGTACACAGAATAAGTCACGCATGGAGAAAAAAAGTGGACTTGTGATTTGAATATTCTTAGGAAAGTGATATGGGTATTGTTAGGAGGACTCAGGGAACAAGTTTGTGACTTTCTGTCTTTTCCCTTTAGTTTATGTCGGACCTACCTTCCTTCCATGGCTGGATGTTCGGCAGAGAAGTGTGGGGCCTGAGCAGTTTCCTGGGCTTTTCTCAAGTGTAGGGAGCTTTGATTAGCCTGGCCAGCCAACCATCAAGGAGAGCAAAGTTCAGTTAGTGCCCATTTTCTCTAAGTCCTTTTGCAATGAGATGTCCGTACCTGAGATGCTTATACACCTGATACCTGGCTTCTGATCAAACTGTCATCTTTCTTTCCAGGAGAACAACCTGATTTAGACGGAGTTGTCCAAACCAAGGTCCTGATAGATACTAGGAACCAACAGACATTGCAGCTGTCAGATTAACAGTTATCATTTAGCTGGAGGAACAGGAGGTGATCAGGTGTGATGAAAAGAATTTAGTTAGCCTGTAAATCACACTAGTAGGTAGAGATGATCTTCAGCAGTATCTCATTCATGTTCGTTTTATGTGCCTTTCACACTGGTTCCTGTGGCATTTCGGACACAGATTCAAACTGTACAGGGCACAGAGTGAGTAACACCCTCCTGATGAGCCAAGGAGAGTCTAGGACAACAGATGCCCTTGATTCCTGTACTGAAAGCCCAAGGAATGCCAGGACACTTGACGGTATTCCAGATACCTTGTGAGTACAAGTTGTTTTCAGTCACCTCACAGTCATGCTTTGTGTACATGCCTCGACCTGGTGACTGACACGTATCTCCCACATTGTGTAGAAGCAAGGAGAAGACAGAGAAGATGCAGTGCCTTTAGGCTGATATGCCACAGTGTAGATGGATGTGAGGTATAACTACCAGCCTTTTAAAATAAATTCATGGGATTAAGAAAAGAAGAGATACAATATGACAGCATTTCTGTCAAGAGAGTTGATAAAAAGGCCACGGCTTTGCCACATGAGTACACACCGAATGTTGCTGGAGGCTTCAGGAATTATGAGCAAGCTAAAGCTTTATCAGAGATGTTAGCCACTTGCATTCAACATGGAAATTATGACCAAAGAAAAAGCCAAGATGCTCTTGAAACTGGGCTAACAACCTGGTGTCAATTCTAATCCTTTACCATTCTGTGAAGGTCAGTGAAGTTACAACATTTTAGAGTACAGATATTGTTTCTTCTGTTAAAGAGTCTCAAAACTAAAGCTAAAGAAAAAAGTTGAATTTCAACAAGAAATTTGTCCTGTCCATTTTCAGGCATTTTCTGGCACTCAATCTAAGCAGGTTCTTTTCATGAAGTCATGCTCAAGTTCTCAATTTTGTAAAATTCTTGCCATTTTAAATTTGTGCTGCCAGTGAACATCTATTATAGATAAAGACTACAGAAATTAACAAAGTGGGCAACAGTAGAACACTGAAAACATGCATCCTTTCTTACAGCTTACAATTTTCTTGTTCTGTTCCTGGTTTGGAGCACACTGACTAGCTATCAAGCAACAAACTCATTGCTTCCAGTTCAGTTTCATTAAAACTAATAACAAAAAACAAATACAGCTGCCTTTTACTATTAGACAGTAAGACTCAACCCCAGCTTGCTGCTGAAACATTTATTTATTCCTGACCCAGAGGGCCCTACACAGCAAGGAGACTAACAATTGTTGCATACTTCCATCCTTAAGAAGGTGAATATTTGCTTATTTGAGATATTCACTGCTTGTCACACTGCTGAAATAGAGTGAAGTGCTCAAGAGGCGCAAGTGGAGAGATTATTGTCAAGAAATACCCTATGAAATGTCCCCTGTCCCTTGCTCCATCCAAACATGCCCAGTCTTGATGGCAAATAGATGTTGTTTCCATCCCAAGCCTAAGTTGTTACTGAAATCTACTTTTTCCTTCTAATCAGTCTTTTGGGCTGTCTGGACCCCTGGTGTGACATGCTGAGCGGGGTCCTCTCTGCTGAGGGTTGGCATCAGTGCTGTATGCTCTGGAAAGATACTCTTCTGCCAGTTCACTGCAGCTCCCCAGGAAGAGCAGATGTGGAAGACCTGACCTCCTGCATTGGACAGCAGGCAAATTCAGCACTTCGTTTGCACAGCCTTCATCTTTACTTTCCTGTTTTATTATCTTACTTGGAAGGAAGCGAGCAGGATGAGGATGGGCAGTTTGGGAACTTCTTTTCTGCTTTTAATTGCTCGGTTTATTTTGTAAGCAGCTACTTCTTAGGCTGAAGAAGGAATTAGTACAGTATTTTTGTATCATTTTGCATAATATTTCATTTCAAAATCTGAGATGTTTCAATGTAAGATGGCTATGTAGACACACAAACACATACTATACAAGATACTAATAATGCAAGCCTACGTAACAGACCTAATTCAGTTCTTGCTTGAAGCTGGGAAGCAAAAGCAACTCACTCTGCATGTCACATACTTCCTTTGCAGAATACTTAGCAGTGTCTATTTTCAGTGAACAGTGCTAATACAACAATACTCCTGTTGTCCAAAAAGCCGATTCGTTACCCAGTGTGCAACAGACCAATTCTCACACACTCAGGAGAGACATTGATTATTTATTTCCAAGTTGCGCAAGGCTGGGTGCTCGGTGGTTTTCTGCGAATCAAGCATGCCAGATATCATCACTGTGGTATCTTTTATACACACAAATTGTACAATCACACACTCCCAGCTGAAATAATTCGTTAGCAATTAACATACAATTATAATATCTGCTTAGTCACTTCTCACACTATTGTGCCTGCGCAGAGGAAGGGTCCTTACCTGGGCAAGCGTCTTCCTGACCTGTGGGCAGGTATTTTAGTATTCAAATTATGGTAGTTCAGCTAGTGACATCTAATCTACTGCTTTCTTTGCCAAGTTGACCATGTACATAATTAAGTCTGTATGTCTTTGATCTGGACCATAATATTAAAGGAAGTGTATCAGAAACTTAAGACTTAAGATCAGTTTCTTTGATTGTCATCTTTTGGCTTTTAACTTAGCAACTGCTTAATGTTTTACAAACAAGCTCAGCCTGAAAAAGCCATGGTTAATTTTAACTAAGCAATAAGTACCCGGTAATTGATATCACTGCTGCCGCTCTATTTTTAAGTGAAAATATGTCGCTCTGGAAATTCCTGCAAGGAGGCTACTAATCTTTGGTATTCATCATGAAACCTAGTATTCACAAAGCATAGGAAAAGTTTGAACCAGAAATGATGGTTTGTTGTGACTTAATAGCTTGGAACATCTGTAGCTCAGCAGAAAATGAAAACACAGCAGCAGCATGCCTAGAAAGACCACTGTAGTGAAGGGTCAAAATCTGATGGAAGATGACAGAGGAGATGAAATCCCACCACTCCTTTACTTTTCAGTGCCAGCCAAGACAAAATCATTCAAAAAAACAGTTTGGCACAAGGCAGTCTCTGGCTGGCTTGTCTTGAGATATGGTATGTATGAGCACCGGCACCTCTGTGAAGCAAAATTTGAAACAGGATCAGGCTGCTTATGTTGGTTTCCATCACTAGTGCATATTCTCATGGAGACCACAGAATTCCAGGGGAAAACGGGGATCTTCATGTTTTGTAACTAAGAGGCCAGGCTTTGAGCATCCATTATCTGTAATCAGGCCTCATTAAGGCATGTCAGGTTGGATAGTAAACTGTAAGGATGCTCAAAATGTGATATTTCCCTTATGCTGCAATTCTGACATTTAACATTTTTCTTTCCTCCCAAATAAGCATATAAAGGCAAAACGGTGACATTTCTGTGAAAGGTTTTATGAAGCATTTTCTTTAAAAAATACTGGAATGACTTAATGAAAAGCCTTATATCCCATTAAACCTTGTAAGACTTAGAAGTTATAACTGATATTTTGGGGAAAGAAAATCATTGCAGTAGTTTGACAAGATCTTACTAAAATCAGTATATTTCTGTTAAAAATGTGGGGATCATAATTTTTGATATAGAAATATTGCCATGTTCTTTTTTATCAGGTGACCTGATTCATTCTTGAATTTCAAAAATATTGGACAATATCTTGTTCAGTATCTGAAACTTGACTAAGTAGAAACAAACCTGTATTCTCCCTCAGCACCTGAAATTATATTTTTAATCAGTATATTCTGCAGGTTCCTTAGGCTCATTCTCATTCCCTTTCAATTCTTTTTTTTTTGACTACTTAAAACAAAGAAGGTGTTTTCCGTGTGGTTTCTTGGTGAGCAGCAACTGGCTCCTTAATTTAAAGTTTCTGGGACACAATCAGTTTTCTGAGCTCTTTTAGTGTCAAAATAGTAAATCAAAACTGATGTAACAAAGCAAGTAAAAAAAAAAAAAAAAAGAAATTAAAAACACAGGAAAAAAATATGGCATCTTTTAAGATAGTCCGTTCCACAAAGCACAGCAGAAGCTGGCAGTCTGTGCAGCAGTATACTTTAGCTGACTGAAAAAATCCTGACAGTTGACATGTATTGGAAGTTGGAGGCAAAGAGTTAGTTGTTCCCATGGGCTGGTGTGTGGAGAAGCCACTGTAGGTATCTGGTCATGAACTGCTGCTTAAGGTCTTTTCCTGGTCTTTCCACTTGTGTTTGCACGTCATTGTACTTACAGTAATCAAACACTCATATATTCAAAAGTGGAGGTTGAGCAAAATTTTTATATTTTATGACTTACAGGTAGCACTTGCGAAACAAGGAAATTGAGATCAGCTTATGGTCATAAAAGTAGTAATTGTCTGAGTCACAAAGAAAAACTAGTATATCTTAACTGCTAGACCCATTCTTTGGCTTGACTTATACTTTTCGTACCCCCTGCCACATGGGGCCCAGCCAAGTGCAGGCAGCAGCAGGCAGGGAAGCAGGCAGGTGCTCTGCAGACTTACTCCATCAGCGTTAGGCAAAGTTTTTCTCTGTCTCTATCTGTATTTCAGCTCTGGCATCTGCTTCACATGCGTGGTGGTGTACCACACCAAAGGCTTTATCAGGTAAGCAATGTGTGTATTGTCATAAAATGTTCAACCAGCCACTGTTAACAATAGACTGCTCCCTGAGGGTCTTATTGCTATACATATTTTCGGAAAAATAACCACATTTGTTCACCCTTCTCTCTTCCAGGTTTAAACATGTAACCAATGTATTTTAACGTACTAAATCTAGCTTGCTGATTATGCTAGTAGTTTTGACGGTATTTCAGTACCCAGCTGGGTATGATTTTTAATTACTGAACAATCCCTTTGATGTTGTTAATCTACTTGCAAAGTATCCAGTTATAATGGGAAAAAATGGTCTGTGGACTTTCTTTTTTTTATGTGTTCTGCAACAGTAGATTCAACAGAGTAAATAGATTTCATGTCTGGTTTTAATAACAGTTCATTTTGGTTTTCTTTTTCATTACATTAATATAATTTTTTTTTTTTTTTATTTAGATGAAGTTCCTCCCTATTCAGCATAACATTTAAGCTTAAGGGTGATTTTTAGCATGTGTTCAAGACCCATGAGTTTGAATAGGAGTTCAGATTATGCTTAAAATCAAAGATTTATGTGAATAGGAATGGAGTGCTGAAAGACAGACTGATTAAGGAACATCCTTTACCTAGATGCAGGCTGTCTGACAATCAGTCAGCAGAGCAGAGTTTAAAATGGTCTCTGCATGTGTGGAAATCATTCTTTGAGGAGATGCACACAGACACACACACATGCATGCATGCACGTGCGTACACACACACGCACACAGATATTTATATATTTGAGTATACTTATGCACTTAGAAGAGGAAAACAGCATTTATACATATATAGATGAGGAAATGGATCTAATTATATATCTAAGAGTTTCCTATTCTTTTTCTTTACCGTTCTTGTGGCTGTTTTGACAAGAAGCTTGAAGTAAAGAGCAGTACTTGCCTGGGAAGGTGCAGGAGAAGAAGCTGGTACAGGTATGTAATTCACTGTTTCTATCCTGCATTTTTTCAGAGGCTAGCTAAGGAAATTGGAGAGTTTCTCTTTCCTTACACACAGCATCCTAGCTGCTGAGACTTGTTTACGGGCATAATCAAAACAAAATAACCCCCACCGGCTATTCAATTTGCTTTCCTTTTCCTCTTTCTTTTTTTTTTTCCCCTTTTCACTCCACTCCCATCTGTGATTGGGTTATTTTCTGATATGTAAAAAAGTGGTTATTTCAACAATCTCAGTGGCCTGGAAAAACAGGCAATGTCAAAGCGAAGAACAGACTCAGGGCTGAGTAAGAGGGATGCAACCTCAACTGGTTTACCCCAACCAGTAAATTAGAATAAGAAGTTAGGAAATTTGTCAGGAATACTGTGTATTACCAGAATTTCTCTCACGGAATTTTTTTGCCTGGAAGTGTTACAGGCAGTTTCGTTGTCCACACAACAGATTTTTCTACTTTCTTCGATCTTTACAATAAAGAAAGCAGGTGTCCAGTAAAGTTATTTGTGAACCAGAAATGAAAATGACACAAAACACATTATAATGCAACAAAACACCATATTTGGATTCACAGAGAATAAAAAAATGCACATATTTGGCTGCAACAGTAATTTTTGTTCAATTTTTCAAGTCCAGCTCTGATGAGCATAGGTGGTCAACAGTATCAACAAAACAAAAGTCTTGGAAAAATAAATGAGAACTGAACTAAACAGAAGCCTAGCTTTTTAAACACTTACATGCAAATTTTATGTGCAATATTGACTGTAAGACCATCTTAGACACCCATCACTCATAAGGCTATGGACAAGGAAACTATGTAGATTGCTCATTTTGCCATCTCTTCGTCATTCTTACTTTTTCAAAATACTGCTTCATTAATCCTGGGAGGTTGAGGTCTTGACTTTTTCTGCTTTTCAGTGTTTTGATGGTTTCTTTCCCAAACCTTAAAGCATATCATGAGTAGGCCAGAAAGTTGGATTTTTTCTCATATTTTGAGATGACTGCAGCTTCCAGGTGAACCATATCTTTCTTGGCAGCTTTCATTTTCAAGTCATTTCTGGCATACTTCAGTTAAAAGGCTGGAAACTGCTGACCTGCATGGCACAGCCTCATCTTCCTTTCCCTGGGGTCAAACAGAGAAGTGACATATCTGTCAGTACAAACTTTTACATCTAAACAGAAAAGGAAGTAAATAAATAAAACAATTTTAGAACGGACCTTCTGAGTCCCTTAAACTTGGGTGACCAGACTTAATGGCGATCCATAGGATAGTTCTGCCTGCTTTGAAATATTAAATAGAGAAGCTACGGACAGGAAAACAAGGAAGAGCCAGGCTGCTTCCTGGAGACATGGCCAATGACATGGAAAGAACTATCAAAAAAGATCACTAATAATTCACCCTCAGATTTTCAGTGAATTCACAGAGTTAGGCATGCAGCATATTTTGAACATCTCTGAAAACAAAGCAACTTACTAGCATGCCTCTCTGTAAGGTAGTGGTACCACCCAACACATTCTTAGCAATCTCCCCAAAGATTAAGAGTCTTTAGGCTGGCAGAAATGTGGTAATGATGAGGAAAAGCTGACGCAGAGCAAAGGAAAAAAGGGAGTGAGCAGAACTTTCTCACAGCACTCAAAACAAATCCAGAGAGTGCCTAACGTATTTTGCAGATGGAACTAAAACATTGGTAATATTATGTTAATCACTGTCAGGGTTACAATAACATTGTCATCATAAATATATTTGAAGGCTGCAGAAACAAGTATAAAAAACCCTGTCATGGAACAGTAGGAACTAATATTCTGTGAAAGATTTCTGTCCACTCTCTTTTTGCACGCACAGAGATGATGCTATCTACCTACCCTGTATGGTAGATGATGTCCCTCTTCAGTCACAGAGCATTTGACAGTCTTACTAGGAAGTCTGGAAATTTTAACAATCTCTGTAGGATTTCCTTATTGTTTGTTATCCTGCTGTGCTCTTTCCCAAGGCATAGTACAGATTCAGCAGTCATTTCATGGGTTATGTTAACCACAGGAAAGAACTGCAAGATATTTAAATCTCAATAACTTCCTAGTAAACTACTTTATAATGGGTGGTTCCATGTGACTTCTGGCTTTTTAGCAGCAACTTTCCCCATTAAGCCAAAGGGAATTTTGTTATCAGATCGAGCTGTCTGGATTCATGGTTCGTTTCTTTACAAAGGAGTCCACAAATAGCTCGAATCATAAAAATGTGTATTACAGACAACTTTTACAATCTTTTTTTTTTTTATTTTATTTTTTAAATGGTACCAAAACTCCAAAAGCTGGGACTTGGAAATCATATTCTTAAGCTTTTGCTAGTATTAGTGGATCCTTCAACTATACTACATAAAAGCTCTGCCAGTGGCACATGAGTACACTGAGTGGCTATTTAATATTCTTTTACAGTCTGTGAGACTGGCTGTCCAGGTGGAAAGACAATTAACACAATAGAAAGTGAGTACTGTTATGAAAGCATTTTTGTAGGAACAGTATGTGCTTCTGCTAGACCTCTTCAAAAATCTCTGCATTTTGTTTCTTATGAATTTAATCAAAATCTTGGAGTCAGAAAATACCCAAACTTGCAGACTGGCATATATTAAAAACCATTTTTCTCTGGAATGAGCCATACATTCCTGCAGACTCTCTTTTCAACCCCCAAAGTTATGAAACCTTTTGAAATTTAAATTAGAAGGTATAGGGCCTTGAATGGTACACCACAAATATGTGACATAATTATTTTTTTTGGCGAGTCACTACCTGCTCCAACCTCCAGATATCTGAAGAGATTTTAGGTCCCACAGAAAAAAAAACCACACAAAAAGCTGTCCAAGGCTGAATTTTCATGAACAGCTGATATCTTTTCAATTTTTCTTAAAATCCTGTGCATCCATTTCATAACAGGCAATTTCACAACATGTACAGGTTCGTTATTCTTGTAAATGACTAAGATTGTCTCTGTGACATTGGAAAACAAAGTAACATTGATGGTCTAAGTGAGAAAGGAAAGTTTGAAAGTGATCACAAATTTCTAGACAAAGCCAAGTATTTTTAAACCTTGTGCAGTGATCTAGTTTTCATACAGTAGAAGCTGCTTTAGCAAAATTACTTAGCAATTTTGAAGATATGTAAGTATTCATTCCCATCAGCCTGTGAAAGCACAATAAATTTATTAATTTTTCACATAATCACTTTTCTTCCTCGTGGTTATAACTTTCCTGTGTTCAGTTGCGTATTCCCATCCTTGTGCATATTCCTTTCTTTTTTTTTTTTTTTCAAAAGTCCACTTTTGCTGAGATATGTACAGTGAGTCAAGATGATTTCTATAAAGCCAGTTATTCTCTTTCTTCCCTATCCACTTTCTTGTCTCTTTAAAATACTTAAAACTGGAGCAGAAGAGCAGAGATGACCCTTGTTACCTGAAACCATCTTGCGGATGCAAGTGTTTAATAGGTTTGGATAAAATATTCTCAAATTAAAGGAGAGAGGTTAAAAATGGTCTTCCTATAAGAACAGACCCATGGAAATTTTGCCTAATATGTTGAAAATTTCACGGCATAGAATGAAATTTTCCTGGTTTTAGCTTTTCCTCCACTTCCCCTATTTTGTCTCTACGACAATAGGGAAAAAAATAGGGGAAAAAAAGCAGTAAAAATTGAAATTAATACAGGGAAAATGACAATTGTTGAGTCTCATTTTTGGACCTCCTCCAAAACACAACCAAGAATTATTATTTCTTTTAAATCTATACAACAAAATAATAGTGATTTGTGAAAAGAATCTTCATCCAACTATTTGCAGCTTCTAATAAATAACAGCTCAGTAACAATGCCTGGTGTTTTTAATTGCCACAGAGTGAAGGGGGAAGAAATATCTATTCTGCATGTGTCTGGCTGAGTGCCTATAGAAACTTGCTTTTAATGCTGAGCTTGAACTATAATGGTGCATCGGAACATCTATATATTTCATTTACGTCCTCTTAACTATTTTGAAGTTTTATAAAAGTTTGGTGCTTCATATGTTCAAGAATACTCAGTGTTCATATATGTTCATTGTATTAAAAATGAAATAATTGTGTGAACATCAATGAAATAATGTGTACTTTGTTATGTGCCTGTTAGAATTTTTGTGTTCTCTATCTTATATGTGCTTAGAAAATGCTTGTGCTGACCTTCTCAATAGTTTTGTTTCTTGTGAAATGTCCTACATACTCCTTAGTAGAGCCTTTCAGAAAAAGGAGGAAAAAGTGTCTTTTTTCATACCTATAGTGCATAGGGCAAAAGGCGAGTGGAGTTCAAATGAAGCACCATTCAGGTTAAATATAAGAATACTGTATATAAGAATATATGTAAGAGTACTGTAATTACCTTTTAAAGGTAAGGACAAGGAAGCACTATAGGTGACTGCCTGAAATCTTGCAGAGTTCTTGTAACTTGGTTCTCTACAACTATCTATCATGAAAGTTATAGAGAAGGTAGATGCAGCCAGGGGCACAGATTAAATTACCTCTTGAGATCCTGCTCAGCCCCAAAATTTAATGAAACAATTACAGCAAGCAAGATTATGCAAATGAAATCAACTACGTAAATATAAATAGTCCCATGATCTCCATCCGACATTCAGTGCAACAATATTTGCTGTTTGCTGAGATTTGCAAGAGTGGGAGAATATACAGTCACTTGTTGTTTTAGTAAAGATCTCAGTAAAAGGGTAGAAAAATCTGTCATTTTCTCCATCTTAGTATTGTACAATATTTTCTTGGCCATTTAGCTTTTACTGGTAATGTTCATCAATATCCAGAAACATTCATTATAAATGGAAAATTCTTATTCATCTATAAAATGTATTAAATCGGATATATTGGTTTGAGAAATCTATATTCACAGTCTTTGAATGACTGATTTCCATTTCCATTTTAGATGCAACCAGGTATTTTTCAACTAATACTTTGATTTCACTTTTTATTATGCACCTTCTTAAGAAGAACAAACAGCTCCTTCATAAATAAGAAAAAGACACATCTTTTTCAGCTTTTTTAGTCCCTTCCTTCTCAATGACTCCTCTCAAGGTCAGCTAGGAATAAAAAAAAAAAAAAAGAAAACAAAACCATGGTTTTACATTTGCAAGATCGAGAAAGGATCAAACCATATTCCAAATTACCCCTTATCCCCGGTAATTGCTACTTCCAAAGAAGCAAACAAATAAAGAATTAACAGAATTTTATGGCAGAGTGGTCTTATGAGGAGAGCACATTTACTTTCAACTACGGTTACAATGCAAACATAATATTTTGTGTGGATGAAGGCCAAGATTGCTGAGGATGGAGTTTTGCCCAACTCTTCAGTATGTCCACTTTCTTCTTCATTCCCCCTTCTCCATTCAAATTCTGCACATGCTCCCCATGGCAATGGCAGAAGCACACCAGTTACCCCTTCCTGGTGCTGCAAAGGCTCGCCCT
The DNA here is from genome assembly GCF_000708025.1 of Charadrius vociferus. Classification (NCBI taxonomy): domain Eukaryota; kingdom Metazoa; phylum Chordata; class Aves; order Charadriiformes; family Charadriidae; genus Charadrius; species Charadrius vociferus. Next base: position 859,215 of record NW_009647211.1, read on the forward strand.
GAAGTTTCGCACCATCTTTATTTCAGAATGGTTGCAAGCGGGCAGACACCATCACAGCTGCTGACAGTAAGCTCATCATCCACACACTGGTAGTGATACCTAAGCAAGATTATTTTCCAAACAGATCAGAGGACTCACCTAAAGAGTGAGAATCTTAAAGGTTAGAAAAATGTCTCTGAAGGGTAAGGACACTGATAAAAGTGATGATAAATATATTTATATAATTTTAAAATATAATATAATATAAACATTATATATATTAAATTGCATTTGCATTACAAAGAATTTACCACCCCACCAACACCAACTTCACAAGCACCAATTTTCCAAACACCATCTCCACAGCATCAGTATTCGGTCAGAGATCAAACTCACAAGCAGGTAGCTGGTTGCCTGCAATTGATGTGGGAAAAGAAGAAAAAAAAGCTGTGTAGCTCAGCCAGGGTGTAGTGTTCCAGCTCTAGGGGATGTGATAGGATGACACAAGTATGGTGGACAAGGTGAGTAAAGGGCGGGATGGGGAAGACTGAGGTGCTTCGAGTCTCTGAGGAAAGTGCTGCCTGTTGTGTGGTGGTTAATGGCTCTGAGAAGCCAATCTTGTGATTCAAAAGGAGAGGATCAAAAGGCAAAAATGTGACTGCTGGGTGTGGGCTAGAAACGGGCTTCACCCAAAGCCTCAAAACGAAGTCCTCTTTGGTGCAGGACATGGGATTAACACCACACCCTGCAGGGTCAGGTCCCCTCTATGCATTTTTGGGGTCAGTGGGCAAACTGACAAGCCACAGGCACCTTTGCAGGGAGGTTTTGCTGTTATTCTTCATTTTGGGGTGTTGGGGGTGGGAGGTATAGAGGGGCAAGGAGCAGATCAGAGGGACAGCTGAAAATGGCACCTCACACATTAAGGTAATATACATACGACAACTTTTCACCATCCTCTGCTGGCAAATAATACAGGTGGCTTCCCCCAGCTGAAGAGAGACTTCCCTTCCTCCAGCTCCCCTGGCACATTGAGCGCTACTCCTAGCTGAGGTGGAGCGCGGATGTAAGGCTTGTGCAAGCAAATACTCCGCTGAGGCAAAATCCAAGGCAAGGCAATGTCACCTGCATGCACATTGCAGAGGAAATGGGGAGCAAAGCTGTTCCTCCCCACTCCCATCTGCATGCACAGTGCAGGAGAAACAGGGAACCAAGGTGCTTTTCCCTGCTGCCATCAAATGTCATAGGATAAATAATACCCAATATCTTGGATAAATAATCTGCCACTGCTGAGTGTCAAGATAATGGCCTCACGTTAGTAATGAGAGTGATATAAATGATGTGAAGCGGTAGCACAGAATTGTTTGACAGGTATGTGAAATATAGCGCAAATGTCTGGGGAAAAAAAACAAGCGTAACATGAAAGCAAAGTAAATGTTAGTGCATTGATATTATTTATAAAAAAAAAAAAAAAAGTTTTTCCAGACAACCAAAGGAACAGTTTTATCATCTTGAAATCTCTAGACCCAGTTAATGTAAAAGTGTCTTCTGGTTTTATCTGTCTACCTTTTTCCTGGGGAAAGGAGAAGGAGGAGGAAGAGCTGGTTAGTACAGCTATGAAGGAAAATTTGGGAGGCCACAATTCTAACGGGGATTGCCCAGTGAGGAAACTGTGGAGAAACAGGCACGGCGAATTTAGTGATGTGACCTGCTACATTTCTTATATTCCTGGAGGGAGTTTATTGTAAAATTTCCCACTGTTTCACTTTCACAGTGTCAGGATAGTTTCCCCTGGAGACAATCTCTGGGAGTCCCTAGTCTTAGAGTCTCTAGTCTGGGAGTCTCCTGCCCAAACCAGGCTCAACCACAGGGTCAGACCAGGAGTTCCCACCAAGTCACTGGCACAAACAGAACTGCCTATGTGAAGCAGCCACCTCTAGGGAAGGTGTTTTCTTTTACCTACCTGTATTTTTTTTGTTGTTGTTGTTAAAACAAACAAACCCAGAAGCAGATTGGGGATATCTTCAAGGTAAAAACCTGTTTTTTCCCTTTACTGGCATTCTTCAGCTGCTTTGACACTCAGATCTCAAGACTTGTGAGTGACCAAAGATGTCTTTGCCCAAATAGTTGCAGTAATATTCATCTTACTTTATCATTTGCCTCAAGAAGACCTATGAGGTAAACTCTTTTGATATGCTCTTTTAGCTTAGATGGGTACGAGAAGTGTAGAAACACATATTCAGGGGAAAGGGGAAAGAAAAGGAAAAATGTTGCAGCAGAGGAGCACAAGACAGAAATTGTGACCTATTTAATAGTTGTCCAAAATTTCAGTGAAATAATAGTTTGAACTGCTTATTGGGAAAGGTACTGTTATTTTACTGAAAACTTTTATTGAATAGGTTATATGTTCTCAAAGTTAATTTTCACTAACTCTTTTTGCATTTCCATTGCGATTTTCTGCACAATCTTTCTTCTTTCAAAAGACAAATCTTTCCTTACCAAAAGTGGTGTAATCAGCTTTACAGAGATTTCTGGTTTGTGCTGTTTTAAAGGAGGAATTCTAATACTACATGTTAGAAGAAGGGCTGCCTGTACTCCACTAGCCACTTGAATCACACCAAGCGGAACTGGCCATCTTGATTAAGTCAGTTTGGCTACATTTTCAGAGCAGTACGATAGCTTTTAAAAGGTGCTCAATGAAAAGGGTCCAGGATAAAGGGGTAGCTACCAAAGAATTGCAACAAATGTCATTTTGCCATTTTGGCATTGTATGCCAGCTTTGGCACTGGTCCTCCAGACGTACAGCCTGCAGATGAGAGATGAGTGAATTATATAAAACAGATTGTCTGCTACATGCACCCGCACAGCAACATGAAGGGAAGATTGCAGCAAACATAAGCCTAGCAACCCTTTCCTTAATATAAAGAACAAGATAACAAAAGCAGTGAAAACACCAACACAGGACTTTGTATCAACTGTCAGCCTACAAAATCCCTGAGGACCCAAAATATGCAAAAATGCTGTAGTTTCTGTGTTGTTATGCTGCACCTATTGCTATTGCCGTACCTAGATTAAAGTTTGTGCAGAGGTACTTACCCTGTGGCTGTGCAGACATACCTGAATAGCACCAGGATTAGTTTAGTGTCCCAAAATAAGTTCTCCTCTGAGAACAGCACGGTGCCCCACCACCTTAGGTGCACAGTACCACAAAAGCACTGCATTCTGCTGAAGCGACACGTGGACTATAATTGTGTGAGGTCTTGAGGTGAGAGGGTGTAAAGTGGAGGAAAAAGTGTTTCTTGATTCCTCCCTTCTGCTGAAGACACATTCCAAGGGGGAAAAAAGGGAAGTATCAGACAAAAAAAAAAAAGGTAAATGCCACTGATGGTGCCACTATTAATTCTCAGTTCCATGAAACAGCAATTCAGCTGACAGACCTCATGCATTTCAGCATCAGCTGTTTTCACTGCAATGTTGTGCTGCCTTTTAACACTTCCCCATGGATTTCTGCAGGCCTTAGCATTGCTTCCTTATCTTTTCTAGAGACATGCAACTTCAAAAAATCATAACATGAAAGAGTGATGGTTTCATGGTGTTTTCAGCCTCGATTTCAGTTCAGTAACTGTCATAAAAATGACTCACTAAAAATGATTGTGTGTGACAGCTTCCATATTTGTTCTACTTCAATGTTCTTTCATATCTAATTTGCTCAATTTAAAAGCTAGAAGATGCATTTTCCTGCTGCCAGGCAGCGAGCTCAGCCAGGGACTTGAAAAATCAAGCTGAGATCTTTTTTGCCTCTTAAGTTGTCTGCTGCTACAAACACTTGGCAGCTTGAACTCAACTGACAATTTGGTTGATGATGTGTAAGGTGGGGTGACACCCAGCTCATTAGTCTGTTCTTCTGGTGAAATTTTTGCACTAGCAAATTGAAGAGACTGGCAGCTATGAAAATGCAGTTTTCATTCTGTTTATCCTAAACCCGTGGCTTCCGATGACAGTTTCCTCTGTGCTTCTTGGTAATGAGTTTATGCTGACTGGAGAATATCTTTTTATTTTGAGTGTTTAGAGGTAAGCAAACCACTGCAGAAGCATGAATTGCATGAAAATACTGATGGTATTACTTGCACTTGAAGTGGTTCGGTATCACAGTGGTTTTTTGAAGTCAGATGCCTTCTACTCATTCACACCCCACATCCCTCTTGTTTTACTGTGCATGCTGGATGCTTCAGCTCCTTCTAAAGGTACCCAGCATGGGCACTGGGACCAAATGGTCTCCTTGTGACCAGCGTAAAAGGAGATGCAATTTGCATCAGTTATGATCAACGGGGGGTCATGTGGCAGATTAATTTTTTGCCATCCAAAGTTGTGTGTATACCATGTGTATATGGTATGGCTATTTCAGGCGTGGCTATGAAATTGTTTATAGTTGGGACCTTGAGAATTACTTTACAATGGTAGAATAGGCAAAATGTCTGTGTTTAATCCATTAGACCGCTAGCTCTGGAGAGTACTTTACGGTGTGCTAGATGTAGAGTTAAAGTGGACTAATTCAGGGAGAGTGTGCAGAATGGTCCTTCCTCATGGAGAGGCCATCTTCTGTTCCAAAAGCTTAAATACATAAGGAAGGAAGCCTAACAAAGACAGCAATAAACCCAGAAAAGAAGCTGAGCCTCCTAAAAGAGCATAGTTTCACCATTACTGATCCAGGATTCACAGAATAAATGGATTTGGCTGGAAGTGCTGAGATATACCAAGAATTCACCCTTGGAAGAGACTGGACACCAGAAGTAACTCTGAGGTCTGTGTAAAGGGTGGATTTAGGAACAGCTTTAAAAATATAGCATGTTTTCTGCCCAAATATGAGAGTTAACCATTGAGAGTAATTCATGGAAGGAATTTTTTTCTGATCTGTATTTTTTTGTGTAGTTCCCTTCAGTACATCTAGTTGTGAAGATTATTTTCATGGCTCCGATAAAGCAGAAAAGGTGACAGGATAAATATAAATCTTAATATAAGCTTATAGAAGGAGGAAAGAGGGCAGAACAGAGTTTTTATTTATACCGATATTTTGCTATAATTATGTTTTTTACCCCATTAAAAATTCTTCGACTCTGTTGGTGTAAACAAATGTAATTTTTTTACATTGTTATGAAAGACCTGGTTACCTCATTTGAGATTTGCCTCATTAATTTTCTTTTTCAATTTAGCCTTGCCTTTATATCTTGTTGCTGAGTGCTGAAAAGGGTAGAAAAATCATTAAGAATTTACTACATACATTGAAATAAACAACTGTATAAACAGCTCTTTACACATTTGTATAAGAACCATTTATACAGCCTTTTATGTGGTTATATATATACTTTCAATAAATTCAAGGAAAATACATATTCTGACAGAGAAGGTTGAATGTGTGAATTACAAGGTGACACCAGATACTTTCAAATGCTTTCTTTCTAAAACAATCTCATACCTCTAAATATGACTCTTCTATCTTTCTTTGTTTGCCTTGAATAAAATTCATTTTGTAGAAGTATTAAAAGAGTATATCCTTGGCTTGGCTTAGTACATGCCAGAATATACGCAAATTTCATCTCCTAATATACAAAATTAATCTGCTAGTATACAAAATTCATGAATACAGGCAATGCCTCTGTTAAATAAAGTGTGCAGGAAATATGAGATCACTTTTATGTGATTATATTCTTTGCAAAAGGTCCATTCGTGAGGGTCCAGCACACTTCAGGCCTGTAAATTATTAATGTACCTTGTATCTCATTAGCTGTATATTATGGAAATTTACCTAAGCTGCTACCTCTAGTTTCATTAAAATAGCAAATGGTTAAAAGAGGGGGAGAAACTTTATTGTGTCTTTGCAATTAAATTGGTTTTGTAAGAATGGTGGAAGCTTACAGTTTTACCATTTCTTTGGCTGTAATTTAAAAGATCCATACGATGTGCAGACTGATGAATAATTCATGCTTCATTTACTAGCCTGGTAACCCTATTGCTGGCCTCATAAAAATGAGGATAATACTTTTTTTCTTTTTCATGAGGCACTGGAGAACTGTGTGCATGTGTATGCATGTGCACGCACATATTTCTTTTTGTGTGTGTGTATCTCAGCGTATGTTTGTGTATGCATACTCAGATTAAAACCGAACGCTATCCAATGATTTTTACTATACAGTACATACACAAAACTACGTTGCAGATAGAAAAGTTCCCACATACATCAGCAATGATGACCACAACGCTAAAGCTCATCAGTATGAGACAAGTTTTCTCAGGGGCTGGCATTTTCACACAGGCACTAAGGAGCAGATCAGCTCCAGACCATCCTGCTTGAGGCACAAAAGCCACCTACTTATCCTTGCTCACTCTAGCGTAAATATGGGAACAAATCCAACAAATGTCTTCCTGAAAGACAGTGGCTGAAAGAGAAATGGAAGATAGATATTGCTTAGTCCTCCCCTGGGTTGTGTGCACTAAAATTGTGACAATGAGGCAAAAGAACTGTGACTGGAGAAAATTTTCCTGAAAGTTATTTAAATATTGAAAACTTTACAAAAATAGTCCTGAGCCAAAATACGAGCCAGTTGCCTCTTACGAACAGAGTGGACAACCTGGTCAGTATCCAACTAATATTTTTTCTATCAAAAATGGCAATCTGTCAAAAGCAAAGCCTCTTGCAGACATAATTCAAATGTAACACTGCTGTTTTGCAAGAAAAATGGAAAAGACTAAATACGATTGAACAGGATGTTTTGAACTTTTTTGTTTCATGCGACTGTATGAAGTCGGAAAGAATCAGAAGGCAATGTTTCAGTATTACTTAAATGAAAAAAATTGATGGAACTGAAGTGTTTTTTTTTCCCTACTATTTAATTTTACAGGAAATTTCTCAATCCCACAACTTCATAGCTATTTTTACCCTTTGCAAGTCGATTACAAGTATTGAACTCATGCCATGAATAAGCCTTCATTTTGCTCCACAGATGTACATCTACAGTTAAAATTCCTAATGTCATCTGCCATAGTATCTACAGAGAGGTAGTCAGATACAGATCCTGAGATACTGTCCTGCTGACCACCATAAGGGACTACAAAAATCTCTCATTGTAGCAAGTAGGACAGGCAGAAAGAGAATGACCCAGAACAGTTACCCAGGTGTGCTCAACAGAAGACTTTTCACACCTCCATGAGTCAGCACAACTGTGCTGTATCCCCAGAACATCATTACCTGGCAGCCTGGGGAAAACTTACTCTTGAGTTTCTTCTTATAAATGAACTTGTTTATGATGCTGTTCTGTTATTACAGTCACTAAAACACAACTAAAAAAGAAATCTTTATTGAAAGCAGTCAAAAATAACTCTCAAGGAAAACATTTAATCCATTATTCTTTTAAAGCTTCTGTCAAAACCTGCGTGTTAAAAAAATTGATTTATTTTACAAGAACAGTTGGTCAGCCAGCCTTCGTGTCCAAATGCAGTAATCACAGTAATTACTGAGCAGCAAAGAAATTGCTTTCTTGTGTCAGCAATAATGCCACCATCGATACCCTTTCTCAGGCCTTGGATCGAGCATGACATCTGTTTTTCATCCCACAACAAATGCATTGCATACAACTATTGTCTTATTTTGTTGTATTCTGTACTACTAACTTAAAAAACTTATCAAACTCTGTCTAGGTAAGAAGTTCAAAAGCTGAAGACAGACTACTGTGGCAGGAGTGACACTGATGAACATTAAGTGTCCAACACGATTTTTTGGTAAAAAGCTGCGGTCCCTGCAGCTCTCTTACAAAAACACACATTCTGATTATGGAGCTGAGATGCCTTGTTAATACACCTGTCCTCCATCCTGGAAACCCCTGGACAAAAACTTCAGACTTTGCACACCTACCAGTAACTCCCATTCCATGTGACTGAAAAACATTAAGCCAAGTACGTGCTTTAGTCCAGCTCTATGGGTACCCTTACCTCTTTGGATCACGACTGTGAGATTTTACCAAGGCATCCTCCTCCAAACCATGCAGCATTTAATACCATTTCCTGAAGCCTGTTCCTCTTCACCTCAGGCAGCCTGAAGCTTTAGCTGGTTCTCTGTACATCTGAAGTCTGTACAGAGGGACCCCAATCAATTTCAAGTCAATGTGCTAAAGTATCAATACCAGCAGAAAGAAGCTGCTGGTTTTCAGTTAGACCCCACCTTCAGCGGTAACATAAATGGCCTTTTACCCTTCCCCTAAGTCTAATTTATGGCTAACTACTTCAGAAGCTCCACCCTAGATGAGAGAAACTGATAGCTGGCTAGTTTGGGATATAAGGCTTTTCTACCAGGCCTCTGCTGGGTGATACAGGCAGGTGTCCACCACGGCCCTGTCATGAGTGATGTCTTTAATCTGTACTTGGACTCAGACTTATTTGCTTCTTTGTTGTTTGGATGCTTTTTTCTGTTTTAAGAAATAAGGTGCATTTGAAGGGTTAGCAGATCTTTTAGCACAGCACATCCAAGTTTACTGTGACACATGCAAAATTGGGAGAACCTCAAGTGTCTGCACCATGGGTGCTACAGGACAGTTTGAAAGTAAAATTTTTAGGAACACTTCGCATGAAAAACTAACAGGGATTGGTCAGGACTAGATAAAATCTGCGGGTAAGACAGACCAGTGGTTTTGTGTCGCAGGGAAATCCTATCTGTCTGGTATCCACTTTTAGTTGAAGCTCCCTTCACCTAGCTTCTAGTTGCCTCTGGGAATTTGTGTCCTCCTGTACACTCCCACTGTGAAAGTGCTGAGCACTAAAAAAGTTCTAAATGTTTTTAACACTACTAACGGGGAACCTGATGAATGGTCCCCCCTCTCTGCTTTTCTGGGCACTAACCCTTTGGAAGCTTTCATTAGGAGATAGACTGTAGCCCAGCTCCACGGTGGATTTTGAGCCTAGATGGCAGATTTTTATTTCTCCGTCCTTTCTGGCAGTTATTGTATTTCTCGTGCAGCGCTCTGGGACCTTGTCTGAAGGGTGCTATATAAGTATAGGGATTGGATTGGCTGAGTAATTCTTTTTGACTTCATCAGGCTGTTAATCCTGCATGCCTGTGGTGATAAACCCAGAAAATCCCAGATAATCCTATATAATATTCAGGCAGGGCTGGCAACAGCTATAAATACATATCAAACTGTCAAAAACCATTATCATTTAGACTACTCTCCAGTCCCTTCCAAATTACATTAGAATATCCAGGCTTGACTTCAACTCTT
>NW_009647211.1:868592-886222 GCF_000708025.1 Charadrius vociferus
CCCCCTTTTTCTTCCCTCTTAATGACAGGGTACAGCCTGTGGCTTGGCTTGCTGGCATAATAATGCATGTTTCCTGCACACCTACCTTTTTACTACAGCACCGTGTTTGGTGGTCCTTCTTCTGTATGACTCACAGGCACAATGAGCAGTTGCAGTTCTGTAGATAAGCAAATAATTTTTGGCAGTTTTCAGAAGTAAAGCATCCCACTGCCAAAAGGCTTCTGTTTACCACACAGAACAAATGTTGTTACTACTGCAATTCCAAAAACGCGTCTTAAATACATCCTTTCATAAAAATGCTGTTGTCGTCTTAATGTCTAATTAGATATATAACAAAAGGCGTTTTTTCTTGTGCAATTTTAGCTTGGCTAATAGCCAGAGATAAATAACAGTTTAACATCAGCATTGCTCCACAGCAACCCTTGCTGAATAAAATTCTAGTTATCACTAAACTGTGAGTCTTTATGATAGGATGAAAAACTCACCCTCCCTCCAAACTGCCCTCTTGTCCTTCCCCCCTGACAAGGGGGAAGTAGTCATTGATACAAGAAAGCATGTATCTTGTAAAGAGCTTCACTGCTTAATTACACTATTGTAGATTGAGGATATCTCTGCTTGGGTCAGTGGAAAGATCTCCACAATAATATGTGATTGTACAGTACCCGGATTCTGAAAAAGGGTTACATATTTTCCTCAGAAATATATAAGAAGTGCACGATGTCCATGTTTTCTGTTCCATTTTTTCACTCAATTAACTATCCAGAGGCTCAGGCAGGTAATTACTCAGGCTGATCAGAGAAAAACTGCAACCAAAACACTACACACCAACAGTTCTTGACAGAGATCAGCTCTTCAAACATAGCCCTCTCTTAAAAACATTTGATCCTGTTCTTTCAACTGAATAAAGTTCAGATTTTACTCACTTCATAATGGGGAGTGTATGTCCTATCTGCTTCCTATCTGGAAACTTTCTGCAGCATGTAGAGAAACAAAACAGTGGCTCGGTATTTCCTGCCTCCTAACCTAAAATATTTCTATAGCTCTCGGTTTACTTGCAAGTATCACACTGTCACAGCTGTACCTGCATTTCATGTCTTCATTCTTCCAGCACTGAGCACACTTATTAGGTCCTGTCCTAAAAAAAGCCGTACTCCTGAGCTGGCTAAGGTGAGCCCTAGCTGCAACCAAATCTCTGCTGGTGGAGGACCCTTTGGTGGTGGATCCTATCCACCTACATGGAGAGGATCTCAGTCATGGCCAGGCTCTTTCCTCACCTTTCCCCCCAAACAACTACAGTGTCTCTTTTGTTTGCTCTGTGGAAAGTTTTACTTTCTCTTTTGTTTGCTCTGTGGAAAGCATTGGAGACAAATCAGCCAAAAACCACCAGCTTGCTCTTCTTTTTGTTGTCATGAAAACAGGAGTTTGGCTGGGTGTGATGCACTAATATTTGCAGGAGTTTCGTTGCAGCACACTGCAATGCCATGCAGTGGAGCTGACTGAGGCGTAGTGAGATACCTGCGATACTGAGAAGAATATTGTGGGGTTCAGGCTAAATCTCCAGGTACTTCTACACAGCACATGAAGATATGGACCTGTATTAACGCACTGATAACGGCATGCCCCTCATCACTGCCTCCCTGTCCCTCATCACTCTGAAATTTCATCTATCCTTGCAGACACCAAGGAGACACCACAGGAACATCCTGGCTTCTTACAGGGAAAAAGCTGTGCTATGACCATATGCATTGGTACTATGCTGAAGTAAAAACCATTCCACAATATTTCACGATGGCATCTAGTTTGCTCCAAACAGTACTTGCCCAAATATGAAGGCAGAGAAATATCTAATCATAGGAGTAATGCATGATGGCAAGGAAGCTAAATCTAAGATCCTTAGAAACTTTATTAACACCTTGGTACTGGAAGCAGTGATATCTAATAGCACCTCCTGTCTCTATCTGACATAGTCAATGAAACGAGGAATAAAACATGGCTACAGAGAAGAAAAGCAGAGGTGGCTTCACATTCCATAAGAGCAGAGAGCTAGGGGCTGAATTGGTAGTCCCTGGTCCTGTACAGGGTGTGAAATAAGCCTTTTTAAGTTAGGATATCCTTATCTCAGGATAGCTGGGTTCCTCCTGGATGATGGCATCTCTGAAGAGGCTGCATGAAGAGTGACAATCACTTAAATGTGATCAAAAGGCAAATTGTGACTGTGGCAGGCTTAAAGTTTTGGGGGTCCCCAGGCTAGCAAGCTTCATATTCTTGGATATTTTTTTGAGTCGTTGCAATAGTATGAAAAGAAAGGAGATAAAGTTTGTGGGGAGGACTTAAAGGTTTCCCCTTGCTGTATTTATTATTCAGGGTTTCTTTGTTCATGTATGTATTGAAGGCAGTGGTATGGTTACAAGCAAGACACTGTGCTGTGTTCATTTTCATTTCACGATTTAGATCTTCTGTTTCTCATGAAAACGAGAGACATGTATGTTTGGCTTTCAAGCTCTTGGAAAACTGTCAGGCATTTTAGATTTAGCTAAACAGAGAGAAAATATAGAGATCTTTTCAAAATGAAGAAATTTTGTTTGCATATTCATCTTAGAGAATTGTGGTTTTCTGCCTTTCTTTTGCAAATACAAATGCATTTTGGACATTGAGTTCTTAAGCATGTCTATTTTTAGCTCAACTGTCCCTCATCAAACCTTATAAACAAAGGAGAGGTTATTATTCCCTTCTTACATTTGGAGAAAACGGGTACAGAAATTGTCTGTCAGTGATTGCACTATATTCCCTCAAGAAGGAAATGATAGCTAGGGAATTACATTTTTTGTTACCAAGAACCTGTCAGCAGCCAGCTGCAGTGTAGATTAAGTATTGCACATCTTTTTCGCCGTTTCAGAGTCACTCAGTTTCCTATTCTGCCTTTCTACGGAGTCAGCAACTGCTTTTTGAATCAAAAAGATAAACCACATCAGAGTATGCGCTCAGAGTGATTTCTCTCCTAAGGATTTATTTCTTCCTTCTATTAAGAGTCTTCTTAAATGAGAGTAAAACGTTTCTATAGATAGTACAATTCCTTATGTGTACTATCTATACTTAGCATGTTGCTTCCACTATTGATTTTAGCGCTGGTGCCCTGTAATGTTACATTGCAAAATTCAAGCACATTTTTGTCTATCAGAAGACAAAAACTGTCTCTTTCTCCCCAACCCCATGCATACGGAGTGTATTTAACTAATTCACGCTACCCTGTATAGGCTAGGAACTAGAAATAGCGCTTAACCAAGAGTGTGATACTGACCTGTTGGATTTTGTGGGTGCATACATGAGTGTACTTGACTATGCCACAGTATCCATATGTATGCATGCAAAACTCATGAATGTATAAAAAGTCACACACAGAGGAAAATATTCATCGCAATTTACGGCTCATACTGGTAGCTGACAGCCCATGCAGTGCTGCTGTCAATTTCTAGAGAACAAAAGATTAATTTTGGCATCCTTCGCCAGCCTGTTGCATAGTATTTCTGTGCTTGGTAACAGGTAGTAGTAGAAAGATACAACTCAGTCAGATCTGAAGCATACCTTGGAATAGGCAAATATTTATTTACTTTCTTTTCCAGCTTCTTCTTTATTTCTTCTACACTTGTTAGTTTTCACAAAGACATTTCTCTAGCTAGAGTCAAAAAGTACACCAACCATTCAAAAGGTAGTCAGCCACAGTATTGTTGTGAATGACTGAAAATGTGAACAAAAAGCAATTGTGGGAGCCAAGGTAAATTCTGGCAGGACAGCAGCACACACAGAGACAAAGAAATGCTGAGTTTATTCAGTCCCTGTGACAAGGTCTGCTCAATTTAAGGGAGCTGACTTTGCCCAGTGGGAAAACCAGTTGAAAAACATGTACATCAGTCTGAGAGCAAGACAGAGATAAAATCAGTGCAATTCCTCACTTTAAAACTGGTGGCAATACTGCAAACATCCATCCTGTTGCACTCATGAAATGAAGTAAGTGTCTGAAATCAGTAGCTTGTTAGCTCAATTCGCAATAGGCATAGCTTATCAACCGGAAAACAAACACCCCTTCTCCCTGTGGGATTGCACTCTCCTGACTGACATATTAAACACAGACAAGAAATTTGAAGCTTGAGCCCAGCATCTAATATTAAGAAGGCACCAAGATCCGTGACAAATGCGGCCATCCCACTCGCAAGCCTGCCAGAGCAGAGTGACGAGACCAGCACCGAGCATCCCGCCTGCCCCTTAGGCCACCTGTTCGCAGACATTGCGGGTGGAAGAGCAAAGCCTCAGTCACACTGTGTGCAGCGAGAAGTCCCCTCAGCCATGACCAGGATGGGGGGAGAACCCTGTGAGGTGACCATGAGGTGGCTGGAGAGGTGCTGTGTCCCCGGGAGCTGCAGAGCGGTGCGGTGCCACCCGGTGCGCCCTCTCCCAATGTCAGGCTCCCCTTCCTCCCCAGCAGCAGCTGAGGGGCACGAAGGAACCCTCAGGAACAAACAGCGGCTGATGATGGCAAATCGTTTGGAGATACAATTTCCCATGCCCAGTGGTGCTGCTGTGACGCCTGTGCATGACAGCCACTTCCAGAGAAGCATTAGCTAAGGCAACGGGGATCGGATTCATTTCTATTTTCAGTGAGCAAAGCAAGCCATAGTGGAAGCTGGCTCATCTCGCCTACAAAGGCTGTGGGGTTTTTCCCTGTAGACTTAAGTGGGTTTATATTAGTAATGAATTTCACTTGACTTAAGGACAGATTGCACTGAGTTTTCTCAGGGAAAGCGATACAAATATGCATGGAAAACATAAAAGAGTAAAGGTACTTCTGTGTCTCTGGGATTAGTCACAAAAAATTTGGTCCTCCAGCTCCCAGACAAGACCAAGCAGTGTAATGAAATACCTCATTTTTACATGTGTCACTCAACTTGTCTCTGGTTTTGGTTTGCTTTCATGTGCAAACAAGATGTATGAAATCATCCTTTGTGAATATTCCCTTTAACTTCTTTATCCCGGTCACCTGTTTCGACCACATTTAACACAGATGTTGAACATCATTAAACCCCTATAGATTTTGCAAAAATATCTGCCACGTTGCGAACTGAGAAGCTGTAAGTTCCTCCTATTGAGGGGAAAACCTAGAACATTGACTAGTGCCTCCACATGGAGACAAACTAACAATTTTTCTAGACACTAAAGCCCTCTGACCAGAACACACAAACCCAAAGTCACACCGGTACTTCTGGCACACAGAGAGCTGCTTCACAGAGGACATTGTCTCCTTCCCCACATAAGGAGGTGACCTTATAAACTGTAGCAACACCACAGCAGTTTTATGACAGTTCTTTAAATACTAGGTGTTTTTCTTAACATCCAACGCCCCCCCCCAAAACTGATTGTTTATTCCTTAGTAGCTACTGAGGGAATATGATATTTTTGCCACTATGATTTTGGGGACAACTCAGAAATATGAATTGCAGCTAAACAAAAATTAAAAAAAGAAAAGAAAAACAGACACACAAAAAAGCCCCAAAACCCAAACAAAAACAAAAAAACAACCAACAAAACAAACAGTGAGAAATACTATATACTATTCTTAAAATTTCATTTTTAGTTAGTCTCAGCTAGGCTGGGAAGGAGTAGTGGTGATCTGCCTTGTGATTTTTGCACACACAAATACTGCACAATACATTTGAATTCTTAGTTTAGAGAAACTCAGCACTGAGTTTTGAGTAACATCAGCTCCTGCATTAGTACAGCCTCCCTTTCTCCTTACCACTTGCCAGGTCTCACAAATCTCCATGCTTCTAAACTTCCACTCCGTGGGGCTTTTACACTTAAACTAAACTCGGACAGACTGCTCCCAAACTCTCTGCTCCTGCGGCTGATACATAAGAGGATTTTTGAAATCTATCTCCTCCTGGCACAAAGGCATTGAGATACGTGTGTCCCAGCTCAGCATCAAGGTACCAGAAAAGGTACCCTTTACCTATTCACCACACTGATGAAGTGCCATATCAAAGAAAGGACAGTAGCTCTGCAATCCCAATATCTTTCTGTCTGCGATATCTTAAATTCCACCCACTTCCCTTCATGCCAGCTTCCCCATGCACTGTAAGACTTGTATTTTTTAAATGGGATATGCTTAGAACTGCTCTATTGTCACCATAATAACATTAATCTAATCAGCTTTTAAATAAGCCAATTATTCTTTATACAGATTAGGCCTAAATATTAATTAAATGATGTAGCTTAGACATGTCCTTTTCTAAGAAACAGTACAATGCAAATGTTAATGCTCCCCAATATGTATTCACAGCTGATAGATCTTTTTTTCTGCCAAACTTCATGAATTGCTGTAATTTTTCTTCTCTATTGCTCTTCCTTTTTATTTAAAGTAAGAACATAACTCCGTAGTCTTTTTTCACTGGGTACACCAAGCACCATGGCATTGGACCGGACACTTTAAACAGTAACATAAGTAAAAGAAAAAAATCTGTTTGTCTTTTACAGTTTGCAAATTCTCTAGTGTTTTGGGTTTGATGTAGGACTTTTGTCCACCATCTCCAGGAGTTATTTTCTTTTATCTCACTAATTTATGTCTTCATTGTATTTGCTAGGTTCAGGTTTCTTTAAGATGAGCATACGTTAAAGTATTATTGTGCAATAAATTAAAGTTAAGCATTCCCTCTAAAATCTAGAATATTAGGGTAAAATACTCAACCCTTAGATCTGTCTACAGGTATCGTCAAAATATTTGCTCATTATCCACTACAACCCAAAGAAATAGAAGTGATTTAATGGTCAAAGGGAAGAATTCTCTTTGAGAATGAACAGAAGAAAGAAATAGAGGTATATATTTTCTTCATATTCTCTACATCTGGACAGAAAAAGAGAATGTCTTTTCTCTCTGTTATGTGATGGTCTCTCAAATTTTTCTCTCTCTTTTCAGGGGGAATTTTTAACCCTTGTTTGCTACAGTCCTGTGTGCTTTATGGTCTTGTTCACAGTTACAGCTACGCTTTGGAATAGCTTGGAAACAGTGTACTCTCTTCCGCAGGTCCCATGGGGGTCTGAGACCACTACAGAGCCACTCACAGGGATATCAATTTTCTAAGTGTTCCTTAGGGTTTCAACTAGGTACATCACAAGACCATAAAGACATCCATGCATTTACTAAGCGGTGAAAGAAAATACCAGTCTACAATTAGACAGAAGGTCATAGGTGTGCTGTGACCTACGGCAGCTGTAACAAATCCACGCCTGCTGCTAGAGTGCTCCAAAAAACTGCAGAAATGGTTTGTGACACCAGACCCATCTGATCTTATACTTCCTGCCCAAGACCCATCCATCTGGTTAACCTTACATTTTCTTTTTTTCCTATCAGCCCACCTATCCCTGGCACCCACTGTAATTGGGTAGAAACCATAGACTGAAATCTTCCCTCTCCCAAACTAGGCAGTCTGCTCCTACTCAGAAACTACAGTAATTTTGTTTATATGCAGACAAGTACACACACACATACACACACATAGATGTGTATATACACAGAGAGATATTTGCACATTTGAGGATTTAAATGGGTTTTTAAATTAAATTTAATATCGACATCACTTTTAAAAGGGACTTTTTTTTGTGAACAGACACTGTGGGGAAATCACTAAGTTGGTAAAATTAAATCTGAAATTAGACTCTAATATTAAAATAACAATGTTCAAAGTTAGAACACTTAAAACTATGTAGCTAGCTATATCAGATTTGAACACACGCCCACCTCCCAATCTTTAAATGTTCGTATTCTTCAAACAAGGCAGGCTTGCAGAAACATTTTTACCAGGGACCTCAACCCAAGCCCATCAGAATAATCAGAATTTAATCAACATTATTTAACATTTACTAAGTAACAAAATCCTAGCATACAGTCAGTTAAAGCAGTTGCATAGACTTCATGAAGTGGTACAGTATCCAGCGTGACAGAAATTAGAAAGCCAGAAGCATTTATTTGTTGTTGAAAGCCTTTATGAAATGTCTGCTCAGTGCTTCTGAAATGAGGTTTTTGACTCTCCATATATAGGCATCTGTGCTGTTTTATTGATTGATATATAGTCCTTTACTGCTTCCATGTCTATTTAGCACAGTTGAAAACAGAAATCTATGTTTTAGAAAATGATACTGATATACAGTACAATTAAATGTGAGCCTTACAATCATGTCACCTTATCAAAAGAAGAGAAGCTGGGCCTATAGAATAAAGGCAAGTCAAAATTTGAGGTTCTTATACCAGCTCAGCAGGGCACACGAAACTAGCACTTCTACGATAATAAGGTCATTAGAAGAGCCATGTAAAAGAAAATATGAAGAAATTCAAATTAAGGAAAAAAGGTGCTAGTACAGAACAACTTTTGAACTTTCACGAGTACCACACTGCATTTTTATCATATATCTTTGATACTTTTCACGTACGTAGCTGTGACTGAGAACGACAGAGTTTTCACTCTAAAATATTCATCCCAGGGGGACTTTGGCAGCTGTAATGCATCTAAGTATTTTTTCTTTTGGTACTTTAAGAGCTGCTAAAGCAGGAAAATGTCACTTTCAACACTTGAAAGGCCAAAGATGAGAGAACTTCTTCAAATGGTGTAAAAAAAAAGTCTGGAATCTATAGGTTTGAATAGGGCTAAAACTAATAATAGTTGAAACTAACAAGACATTTTAGAAATTGGAATAAAACCTCCATCATTTCACATGCCATCATAACCCTGCCATAGATTACCGACAAATAGAACCAAAAAATACTCTTACTGTCTTCAGGAGCTGTGAAAAATAATGTTTTCACAGTGTGTTTAATGAAACTATTTTTTTTTTCTCTTGCCTTTGCTAGGAAAAATATACTTTCTCTTTTCCTGTATTCACCCCTTACAGTTAATCAGAAATGTTTGCAAGCAGAAACACGGGCAGGTAAGAGTTGTGTGACTTCTTTTCGTTGATCACTTTACCAAAGAAGAAAGGCAGTGTTAAAAATTCCTGTTTCTGCTTGGTTGGAGGTTAGTCCAGTTGCAGGCCTTCTTGCATTGTACCCCCTTTGATGGTTGTGTTCTTTTGCTAGAGGTATTTCTCTGCACAGTTGGATACTCTGGTTGCAGGAAGTTTAGCAAAAGACGATCTGTGCAAAACCAACAAAACAGCCCATGTGCAACCACACATGGAGGCTGAATGGCTCTATTTGGTTCTGGAGTTACCAAGAATTTCAAACCAAGGAGAGTAGAAATCCCTCATTATTTTTACTGTCTGAGGTGGATCTCTACCAAAGCCTGGACTGTCAACAACAGTGCAGACCCTGTAAGGAAGCAGACCCTTTCACTACACAATCACAACAGTTGCCATTTGGATGATAATGGCCCCCTACATACTTTTTTCAGACCACAATCATAAAATTACCTCTTCTGATGTTATCTATTCTGGAGGTGTAGCATTGCATTTTTCAGGGAAGGGAATTCACTGTCATTTCTTATTCCAAAATGAACCTTTTGAAGGAAGAACCTGCTGTAATAAACAGTCAGACCAGAAGGATTTCTCTAAAATCACCCAATCCACTTCCCGCTGTATAAGGAGATATGTGAAAAGGACCTCAAGCAAAATCACAAGCTTGTTTTACTTTAGACACAGTGAATATGTGGTTTGGCAAAAACAACAGAGGAGGGGAAAATGAAGTAAGCTTGGTGCTCAAGCTCATACTAGGGAAATGTGGGGTTTCACTTTCCTTGACAATTTTTAATCTATTCTCCATAACACGAAGATTAGGAAGAGTAATGTGTCCATTCTGGGGAAAAACAAACAATACCCAGAGATGATTCTAGGACTCTAACCCTCTCCTAGATATTCTTGCCTGCTACTTCTCTCTCAAAAGTAGTTCCAATTTTCTGTTTAAGAAGATTTCATTTTTAACATTTCATTTTCCGTCTCCTCGTTATTTCCTTCATCTCTTATCTACAATTTACCAATTCTACATGAAAAGCAATTTTGCACTAATAAATCACACCACCCAACTCTTATGCAGCAATTTTCTTTTGCAGACCTGTGACTGCTTTATGAAGGGAAGTAAGTTTCAGTACTGAGCTTGTGTGAATTACAGAGGGGAGAAGCACAGTGTACGCCTTATGTAAGCAAGAAATAGAAAGAAGGAGTCATTTGTTCCATTTCCTTTCACACCAGGTATTACTTTCTATAGTACGGCTTTCATGTAATTTATCTGGAGAAGGTTGCAGTGTTTCAAGCAATAGAGAGTTCACAGGGGTTTTTTTAGGATGTGGTGAACCTACCTTATCTGGCCTTCTGTTCGCCCTGCCCTAATATTTTTTTTTCCTTTTAGTGTTCTAAATAACAGCTCTTCATTACCAGTGCTTATCCTTTTATCTACGTAGAGGTCACTCTTTCTTCCATTAAGGAAATATATATTTTGTGAAGTTCACATCTGATCTAGCTGCAAAACTGTTTCCGTGTGCGTTCGCAAGTCATGATGCAGAGACAAATGGGGACATGCAGCCACGGGCTGGAAAACACGGCTGGGGGTGTCTGCTCACCCCTGTTAGGCCTAGACCTAAAATGCATGTGCACTTTTGAATATTTGGTTTTTAGTCTTTCCCCAGAGGTCAATATTGTCCAGACTCTCCCACTTTCATTGATCTCTGTGCTTTTCCTCAGCAGTCCCTCTCTAAGTGAGACAAAGTATAGTTTCAGGGAAAGGATACGGTGACGACTGCCGCGCTGCATCTGGAAAGAAGAGGAAATCGCCTCGCTGCTCTGTGAAGTGCTGTTTCTCCCACAAGCAAGAGTTTAGGAATTGACATATTATTTCAGCATCATTCTTCTCCAAAATCTGTCAGGTATGATAGATTATTCAAAGCAGTTATATGTAACAGCCCCTTTTGCTCCTCAAATCCATGGAAGAGTTGGAAATCCTAATCACAGGTTAATTTACTGCTCCGTTCACAGGTCTGCACCCACAAGTGCAGGATAGACCTCTGATCTGTTTCCTGCTCTGAGCATTAACTTGCACCTCATTTCCCCACCTGCAAAGACCCAGCCTGGGCAGGAGAAATGCTTCGCACTTCCATACAGATCCTGCAGCTGTTTGCATTTGGCCCTCCTGTAATAGACTGCCAAATGTTTCAGTTATCACCAGCAGATTTTGGGGGTTACAGTGTATGTGACACCTGAGTAGAAGTGCCTGGAGAACATGTTTTCACTGACAACCAACAAAGGCAGGTCTTAATGTCATGACCATTATTTTTCCTATTATATTACTGAATTATTGCACATCAAATAGTTCTGATAAAACTTGCACTTTTCCTATAGAAGATAAAGCTGTTAATTGTGACCAGATAACAGCTATGGCTGTTTTGCCTAGGAAACATTTAACCAATAAGGAAAGTTCCTTCTACAGATCTAAGACTGGCTTTCACTCACAATTCAAATGATTCAGAAGTTTGGCTTGGTTCACACCATAATAAAGGTTTTCATTCATTACATTTTTTGGAGCCTGTTGTGATTAAGTGAATCAGTGACCAAAAGGACCGATAAAGATTAAAAATCTGACATTAAAAAAGTACTCTCGCATTGTAGCAGAAGGGCATGGGCAAACAAACTAATTATTAGCCTGACATTTAATCTGAAACAGGGAAAATGCCACAATGATTGAACTTTATTTACTGAAGATGAAGGAAGAAGAATGTGCATGGAGATCTGCTTTTAAAATTTGAAAATAAGATTGTTTGCTATTTAATATAGGAATAAAACAAAATGTTTTGAACATTTTGTCACAAATTACAACCATGTCATGTCTCTATCGGAGATGCCTAAAGTGTGTACGATGGATATTCAAGCCTTTCCTTCACTCATTTAATCAGAGAGCTGCTCAATCCCATTCACTGTGTCCAAGACAGGATAGGTACCTCGAGCCAGCATTTCTGACGGTAGATTAGGTGAGGGTCTTTAAATCCATGTAGGCTTATTGGCTGGTTCTGAGTGCTTCACAGCTATACCTAGTCAAATAAATTAGGTGGAAATTACATCAACCATGTATAAATTTCAGTCACTTCCATTGCTTAGATTAGATAATATAAAAATCTTTCTGGTGGAAATTTGGCCACTATACTTCTGCAGAGCATTTCAGCCTCAGAGGAAGAGCATATTTTGTTGCATTATCACATAACAATCAAGGCTGTATAGTTTCTTCCTCAAATCCCATTTTGGCCACTAGGCAAACAATAAACCCAATTTGCTTACATTACAGCTTTGATTTCCTTCTCTTCTTCCCCTCCCTCCCCTCTCCCCCCATCAATTAGGACAATTTATATAATCAGGACATGGATTTTTTTCATCATGAGAAATGTTATGTACCCTTTGAACTCATCCAGCTGCTTCATGGGATACACTTTTCTGAAGTCACTCAGGGCTATTATTGTAATCTCTCATCATATTTTCTAAGAGATGAACACATAGTACCTGCTAATTGACAGAACTGGCTTTCAAGAAGTCAGAACAGCTTTTGTTATGGTGTATCAAATGGTCCTTAATTCTCTTTCTGTTTTTCTCAGGTTTGACCTTGGACTGAACTCCCTGATTTCTGAACTGTTTAATAAGCAACCATATTTCACTCCTTCATCTGATCCAGTTTTTAGATACCAGAGACCATTAATCACATTAATCCTGCGTTCTACAGACCTTCTGTGGGGACACAATTTGTATGAATTTGTTTCATCTGTAGATGCCTGATGTGGATTGGAGTGGACTCACCGCTTCTGATTTGACCTCACACAATTTATCTGTATCCACTGGCCAGCCCATAATAAATGGCTGTTGTCAGTAAAATAGGCCATGTTCCTTGAGTCATCCATGCTCTGAGTATTAACCCAGTGAAGAAAGTCATCTCTTTCTTTAGTGAAACACGGCTCTGGTATTGACAAAGGGAGCAGGTGAGCTTGGTCAAGCTCTGCCTTCTGCTTGGGGCTGCCCAAAAAGTCCCTCCAAGAGCATCGTTTCTCTGCAGCACCTCTGCTGCTGCCGCATACTGCTGTCCAAGCAAGATTCACCCCTTGCCGCAGAGCAAACCGCACCTTCTGTAAGCCTTACTGTGGCACTGAGGTTTGCTGGCAACCCTGTTCGTATGCCCTCCTGGGCTGCCTCATTCCTTTTAGTGGGTAAGCATCAGTTTAGGTGCTGTTATTAGTCCTATCCATAAGAGGAGACAGGAAGATGGCTGGGCTTCTTCACTAGCAAAAGAGTGCCAGACTGTATGATTAAACTGCAAGGAAATAGCTTTGCCCTGAGAAACATACTGCTTGTTCAGGATTATTTTCTACATTCAACTTAGAGAAGGGGACACAGCAAACATGGTAAGAGTTTGCAATACTGTGCACCTCAGTTAGTCTCCTGAAGCGTCCAAATTTAGGCAAGTAAGCACAGGAGACCTTATTTTCTGAGGTAGATGTCTTTCCTCCCATTAACGTCAGCTGTTACTGCATTTTCGAAGACACACAGTTATACAACAGCTTTGTACCTTTTTTGGTGTAAAGAAAAACAACTTTCCTGTCCCCGGTGACCCTGTGTACAAGTAACAAATGACTAACCTGACTTCGTGATCTGACTTTGGTGGAAGCTGGGGTTATGAAGTTCCACATCCAAACAGGGATTTAAGTGTTTTCATTTTTATGCATGCGCATCTGAAACTTTTGGCTGTACTCTTCTTATATTTACATTGTGATCTGAAGGGTGTCATGCTAAACGTAGTCAAATTCCTCACAGGTAAATAATATAATTTTAAAATCCCACAATATATCACCTTTATATTCATCAGTTTTCCTAACATATTGTATTCCACTACGTCTTTCTCACTATTAAAAATAAAAAAGAGGGCAAAAATAAACACAGATATTCATAGAATTGCAACAGGCTTGATGCAGTAACTTAAGGGGATATTAGAGTTAAGCAACAGTTTACATGGAGGGAAGATGATTAAAGGAAATATGGTCAAGGTGTAAAATAAAGGATGACACAGAGAAAGCTAACTGCTGCTTTTCTGAAACACCAAGTGAAAAGTGCACTCCCAAAGCAAAGCCAAGTGCTGGAGGCTCTTTGGTAATGTTTCACCTCCCTCTGGCTAGGTGGTCTGCCAGTTGACATTTCGAGACTTTCTCATAGTCCAAAGTATAACCAATCTTTCAACAGAGCAAAAAGCTCTCAGGGCTGAGGTGAAGCAAAGAGCTTAGTCCGTCCCAAGAAAAAGTATTGGTGTCATAGGGAAAGGAAAATGAAGCTGGTTTCATTAGAAAGATTTCCATATTACAACAAAAAGAGGCTCCTGAGTTGTGATATTTGTTCTCAAATTTAAGGAAAAGACAGCAGTCTTGGATTCCTCTTACCGTTGGTGTTAGGTAGCTGTGAGGACCGTGTGTGGAAGAGATTGTTAACATGTCTGAGAGGAAAAGGCAGGCAAATAGTCACAACGCAGCTCTCCCTGCTCCCAGTACACCCTCAGACCTGACCAAACCCTGTTTATGGCTACTTTGGGATAGAGGTAGGCTACTGGATGGGAGATCCATTAACCATGTGAGGTCAAGGGGGATTCTGGACATATTTTTTGGGTGGCACAACAAGGAGCTCACCCCGAGCACAGGCACTCTCCCCAGCTCTCACTTCTGCCTCTTCTCCCATCCCCTGCTGCCAGGGGCTCACCCTGATGGCAGATTGAAGGCAAAATGGGGGTTAGTATACTGCCTTTAACGCACCACAGCTCTGTGCTCTCTGGCTGTATGAATTCATCTAATCAACCAACAGCAATTTTCCATGCAAAAAACTTAGACATTCAAACTTCCACACTCACGTAACCATCAAAGGCTCATCCTTATCTCAGCCATAGATTTTTACATTATCACAGCTGTCCTCATTATCACTGGTAAGCCTTTGTGAACGGTATTATGTTGCTGTCGTGTTTACGATTATTATTTTAAGCTACTTGTTAATAAAATGAATCCCTTCCTTGCTGCAGCTATGCTGACAAAATATTTCTACTCTGTTTCTTCTTGAGAAAAAATAAATCATCCTAAAGTTTAAGAATTGCTTTAAAAATCGACCACATGGGTATCAACCAGGCAATAACAGCAACCTACAAATGCCAAAAGTTAATAATCTAAATGTTTACAGGACCTTAAGGTACCTAAAATAATAGAATTTATTAAAATGAAACCAGAAACTAAAGACACATGGGAAAAAAAAAATCCTGGGCATTAAAAACTGCCGGTTGGCTGGATTGTTTACATTTTGAGGTGTTTAAACCTTGATAGCATGATGACTTATCGGTAACAAGATTTTACTGATTCAGTCAGCTGCACATGAGAAATCTTCCTCTCCCATCAGACATAAGAAAAAAGAACTTGCCAGATGGGAAGGCAGAGGACAAAAGCTTTGTTTTGTTTGTATTTATTTTGCCTGTATTTTGGGAACTGGGAGGAGGGAGATTTTTAAAGTGCAAAATGGTTTCCTGTTCTGAGAAAAAATTAGGCATTTATGACATAGGTGTACATCCTTCTACAAAGGAAAATAATCCCTTGGGTGGCATTTGTCATAAATCAAGGTGTATGATGTGTGCAGAGTCAAACTAAATTGTCTTTTATGTAACAAGAGCTCATAGCAATAATACACATTCCTCTGGAGTTATGGAAGTTTTACACAACAACCAACAATGAAGGTTCAGTAAGTCAGAGTCCATGAATCAAACTACTTGTGACCCACGTTAGGGGTTTCCTAAAGCTCTGCCCCTTCTCTGGAGTTGTGTACACAGAAAATTACTTTGGAGCACCTGTTTGGCTCTCTGAAGTTTCACATTAATTTCTGGGTGCCAACGCTTTCACCCTGCAGCACTGAGAGGGATGAGATTTCAGCTGCATAAAGCTGCTGTCAGCACAGCTATGCTCTGTGTTCCTGCCTTGTGCAAATATCAGTGATGTGCCGAGGCATCAGTAATTCCCTGTTTCAGATATCCATCCACAGGGGATGTTCTGCACGCACATGCATCCATCTCCAGACTCCATATAATGGGATGGCTCCACCTTTTAAACCTACCACGTACTGAGACAGATAAGTCACAAATGCGATTTTACTTTTCACTATAGTAGAGTATGTCTAACAATAGAAAAATAACACTTTTCCAAATACATGTCCCTTTGAGATCTCTTTCCTGCAACACCACACCTACCCACTATACTCAGTATTCTCTCCTGGCTAAAAAATGGTAAAGTATTTCATATAAGCAATCAAATAATGACATAGTACTTTTGCAAACGGGACCTTAATCATAAATCATAAGAAATCCATAATGCGGCTATCACATGGGAGTTAATTTCAGAACAGACTTGAAGCAAGTCCTTCCATAAAAAGATTAAGTGATCACATTTCATTTCAAAGGTCTTATCTACCATTCAAAACAAGAATATATTGCAGGCTTTTTGAACTAATGGCCTCTCTAGTCCACTTAGCATCTTTTTGAATAAAAATGTATTAGATTTTCTATAACTGTTCATAAAAACACCAATTCTGCACAGTAGGAAGGTAAGTAGATATTAAAATCTTTTGTGGTGTAACTTTGGATATGTATGTATCTGACAAGCAAGTCCTAGACGCTAAGTCAGCTGGGAGGAAAGGAGAGTAAAAGGAAAGAAGAGCCACAGAAAGCTGAAAACAAAGAAAAGATAAGGAGAAAACTCATATCCCTGCATATTTAGTATTGCTGTGTGCAAGGTTCAATTAAGGTGAACTGTATCCTGGTTAGGTGAGTGGAAGTGCTACGAAACTTCTTTTAAGGTAATCTGTAGAGCTTGCATGTACCTACTGCAAACATTTTTGATCAGCAAGTCAAAGTCCAGGCACTAACATTAGAACATGGACAAGGTGTCCCTCTTTGCACTTTTCCAAATTAAGAAACACTTATGTGCCACCAGCAGGTGGCCCAGCTTCAAGCAGCAGTCGAGGAGAGATCCCCAACAAAGAAAACATTAATTGGCACAGCTACCTAGAAGACAGCAGTTATGGAGACAGAAAGTAGGAGATCTTTTTAACACAACAACAACAAAAAGCCGTATCCATGTTGGTTAAGAAGCAGGCAGTATTCAACAATGTTGAAAAGCAGGATGTGCATGGACCATTGCACCTTTAAACGGGCCAATGTGAGGACCAGATCACGGGTGCCTGCAGCGCTGCCTGCAGGATCAAGGCACATTTTCTTCCCAGAGTGCAGGCTGTGTGACGACAGAACAGAGGCTGGTAGATAAAACATGTATCCTTCAGAAAATTCCTGCTACCAGAAGGAATTTCACTACTGAGTGACACTCTGCCAGATACAAAGGGAGGGGAAAGAGGAAAAAAGTTTTCAGTTTGTACAATGATAGACAAAAATGAGAAAACATGTTTTCTCTGTTCCTTAGTTGTCTAGATCG
Source organism: Charadrius vociferus (assembly GCF_000708025.1). Classification (NCBI taxonomy): domain Eukaryota; kingdom Metazoa; phylum Chordata; class Aves; order Charadriiformes; family Charadriidae; genus Charadrius; species Charadrius vociferus. Next base: position 886,094 of record NW_009647211.1, read on the forward strand.
GGGAGTCTAATTTACATCCAGTAGTCTTCGCCCAGCCTGCCAGACACAAAACCCCACAGTCTTGACCATTTTGTAGTTGTAAATGAATCTATAATATGAGGAACGCAGGTCATCCTCAAATCCTTCATC
>NW_009647211.1:886642-892743 GCF_000708025.1 Charadrius vociferus
TGCTGAATAACATTAATCTTTTTTTTTTTTCCTTCTTCACAGAAACTTCCAGAAAGAATTCTGCCCCCCACCTGCCCTGCTCCCTGGCTGGGAGTGGTGGGATGGACCCTGGCTACCAGGCTCTGCTCACCCCTCAGTGGCATCAAAACCTGAAAAAAGGCAGAACTACAACAAGCACCATCATTGCCTATAAATAATTTCAAAATATTTTCTGCATATGGTCATGGTGAGTTTGGTGCAACAGGTGTGAACTCCAGGATAACAGTGGCCTTACACATTTTTATCCCCATCTTTTTGAAAGAAAAAGATATTTTCAGTTCCTCATCTGTCATTGCTCTACATCCTCCACACGTTATGAACAAATTCTACTAGTTGGCCTTTATTTCACTACTGGAAACTGCTGAGTTCTTCTGGAATTCCAAAGCCTCGGGTTATGAGGAATGTCATATATTTAAGCAAACAAGCATACATGGCGAAAGCCTCTCAGCTCTGTGGAATTGTGAACATCCTCATTTTTAAACAATGAATAAAAACAACTGAGAACACCAGTGTCATTACGTAGATGTGCAGGTGCAACACGGATATTGTAGCACAGTGTTACTTTCTCTCCTAAGCTTTTGACCTGTTATGCAATTCAGTTCTTTCTGTTTAGGAGGAAAGAATCTTTCTCTTTAAAAGAGATTATGAACTTATAATTACTCATCTCTCTTTGGAGGAAGTTTGTGCAGCAGGTAGAGTGTCACACATCTGAATTATTGATCATGCTCTGCTGGGACACTGTCATGGATGGAGTGAAGCACTTCACTCGTAGAGAGAAGCAGCAATACATTTAGTGATACAAAGCAGGAATTTAACAAATGGTAAATGCAGCAGTGTTTTAACCAGATTAAATGGCAAGGCAACCTTGGTTATTTCCTGCATGAAGGACAGGGTCAGACAGAACTGTCAGGAAGACCTTCCTGTTGAGTCATGAGGTTCAGAGAGGACCCCTTGCTTTCTGAGCTTCTTTTCAGGGAGTAGTCTAGGTGCGGCTGGATCCAATCCTAGTCCCAGACTTGATCAAAGTTTTATGTCTAAAGGATTACATATGCACAATCAATCCTTTATATCACTTAGATAAGATTTCAAATTTTAGCGTGCTATGAATTACTTACCAAGAATCTGTTGCAGCAAGGAATCTCTGAATCTTGAGAAGTAACCTTGAGAGGTGTCCCTACTCAAAGGGAGATCCTGGCGTGCAGGTCACTGCTGTGCAGGAGAGCTCAAAAGGCTCTTGGACTGTTCATTAGTTATGGGAGTAAGATGGTTGACTTATAGTCACATTTGCATATTGACCACAGTACCAACATTGTGGTGAGGTGGGTGCGTTGCTCAAGTTGGCCCTTGGCTATCGTGCTGTTGTCTGTCTCCCTGAAACCACTTTTCAGCCAAATACAGCCATCACCACTAGACGCACCCATTATGACCATCACGGGTGGTTATGGCTTGGGCAGAGTTATGGGAGAGAAAAGTCAGGTTGAGGGCCGGGGACAGCACACCATCACAGCTACCCAGCTCCTCCTTGGAAGAAACTGAGGGTGGGGCCCTTTGCATCCAGAAACAGTGTGAAATTTGGAGACAGCGATATCTCCAGTGACTCATCTGCGCGCTTGGAAAATCCAAGTAAGATTTATGTGCACATTTCATGACGTTAAGAGCTGATTTCATTCTTTTTCCTGATGCTCCCTGAAGTTTTCTTTCCACTCTAACTGTGAGAAGCAATTCAGGCAGGCAGTTTTACTCATTTAGGCAGTAATTATTCAGAAATTTCACAGCATTTATGTTCATTTCATGCAATCTTACACAAACACCTGCTAGTACACACTGTTCAGGGTCACTCTGACATTGTATAAGCTCTCAAATAGAAAAACAAACCCAAATCAACAGCTCCTAGTGGGAACAGCTCCACAGTTCACTCTAAAACTCTCTGCTGTGCAGAGCTGGCACAGAAATAAAACAGGTCTTCTTAGACAAGCAATTAATGTTTCATAATAACTGGGAATATGTTTTCAGCCCTCAGATGTTCATAGCCCTTCTCAGACAGGAAGACAAATTGTCTTTTCCCCAAGATGCAACATTTCTATCTATAGCTCAGCTGACTCAGAGGGTCTTACATAAATTCTAGTTTGGACAGGCTAGTCAAACAATACATATATTCAAAATTTGTATCAGAGTTTTATGACACAGTTTTGGGTTTTGGGGGAAGTGACATGTGGTTTGTCTCTTTGCTTGCTTGTTTTACCACAGTAAAGTAGGTATTGTCAAGTGTTTTGAAATAATTTTCTCTCTTGACTTGGACGAGCAAGTCATGTCTAAGGAGAGATCTCCATTGCATCCTGCGGTACAGAGCATGGGCAGCCAAACTAGTTTCCACCCATGCTCCATCTGAGAAGATCAGCCATGTTATGCACTGCCACATGTCCCTCAAAGACAGCACTGGCCCAGCTCAGCATCTACATCACGCCTGAGGCAGATTGTGCTCGCATCTTTTATGGTGGCTTGACCCTGGCCAGCAACTAAGCATCCATCCAGTCACTAATTCACTCTCCCCTACCTCCCTCATAGGGTGGGGGAGAGAATCAGGATAGCAAAAATGAGAAAAATTTGTGGGTTGAGATCAAGACAGTTTAATAAGTGAAGGAAAAAAAAATAAAAAACAAACAAACATGTGATGCGAAGGTAGTCATTCACCACCTGCCACAAGCAGACCCTGAGCAACAGCTACCTTGGAAAGATTCACCCCCTGTTCTCCCAGCATTTATTGCTGATCATGAGGTTCTATGGCATGGAATATACCTTTGGTCAATTTGGGTCAGCTGTCAGGCTATGTCCACTCCTAGCCTCTTGCCCACCTATAGCCTACTTGCTGGAGGGATCAGAGCGAGAAACAGAGAAAGCCTTGACACTGTGCAAGTACAGTTCAGCAACAGATAAAGCAGTTATCAACAATGTTTTAGTCACAAATCCAAAATACAGCACTATACAGGATCCTATGAAGAAAATTAACTCCACCTAGGCCAGACCCAATACACCTCCTCCACCTCAGTGATAAAGAAACCCCTTGCATGGAGGTATCTGAGCTACTGAGCTCTCCCGGGCAGCTAAAGCAGCAAAAACACAGAAGCCTCCATCTCAGCTAGGCCAGTTTGTCTTAGTCAAGTGCAGCTCTACTGCACAAATGCCATAGACCTGAAGGAAAATGGTAGATAAAGTACTCTCTACTGTCTGGCAACAAAACCACGATTTCGTGGAAAATAAGGCTGTTTCCATTGTCAAAGCTAGCTTACTTATTGCTTATTTGACTAATATGAGTAGCCAGTCATTTGTCTTTCAGCATGTGGTTCCTTGATGCTTGCTGTCTCGACATGGTGTAAGGCTGTGAGAATATCCTGAATATCTGCATTATCCTAGTAACTCCAACTTAAGTTTGCATTGCTTTAGGAAGGAGAATTTGATCTCCCTAAATTTGCAAAACCACAAAGGAATATCTGAACTAAGGGCAACTAACCACTCTACATTTGTAAACCTCTAGACGTATCTAAAGCTACTCCTCTGTTGTTCTTGTCGTATTTTTGCATTCCCTTTCTAAACTAGTCTGCAATAACTGGTATCGTACTGCTGTTCTCAGTAGCCCCGTACTGCGAGAACTGTTTTCCCAGTACCAAGTCCTCAATGCTTTTGCAAAACTGTAAGCATATTATTTCTGTCCTAGCTAACACAGTCATCATGAAGAGATTATCCCTTTTCTTGGCTGTAGTCAGGTATGTATTTGAAGAGTATTACCGTGTTTTCCCCTTCTCTGCCCATTTTCATTTCCGTGGGTGATGCAACAACAGTTAATTCACGTTTTTTTCAGAAGTCACGCTTTGTAGACCTGCGATCATCCCTGTCATTCTGTTCTCTCCAGCCTTTCTTAAATCCAAACATTTCAAAACAGACCCCTGCAGGGTCAGACTAGTGAATCCATCTAGCCCTGTATTCTGGCTCCAACAGTGACAATAGGAGATGCTATGCAGAGGGAGCACGCAAGCCTGGCCACTTAGCCAATACTACATAGAACAAATGGATTGGTTTTATTATTGTAGACTATAGCCTTGCTTATTTCCCTCACTGTGAAGTTGAACCACCAGCCAGTCAGCTGCAAAGATGAACTGAGGTGTGCCCATGACTTAACAGAACAGCTCACAAATTTTTGGGAGAGAAAGTCAGACTCCTGGTAAATTAGAAATCAGGAATTACCGGTGACAGTATGAAGTTTTTTTCAGCACTCAGTCAAATCAGAAATAAACTTGAATTTTTCCCTAATATTACTCAATCCTTTTGCTTTCAATGCCAGAAGAAACCAGAAAGTTTAGTAACGGTTGAGTGAATAAATATCTATCCAACTATCTGGATTTTTAAAAAATAAATGGACTCTGTTTAAATTTTGGATGAAGATCAAAGACCTACTTTATTTTTTTATTTTTCATTAAAACCAAATCACTGATAAAGAAGTAGCAATCCAAAACCTGGAGGCTTCAGTAATAAAAAGGTGTAGTTAAGTAAAATGAAGACAGAAGAGAGTGACAGGTGAATAACAATTGATGGCAACGCAAGTTGATAATCACTCAGGAGATTATACAATAAAATAAATCATTAAAAATGTCTACAATTAAGCAAAGAAATATTTGTTGCTTCGAGCACCATGGCCTTTGCTGAAAAACTGTTAGAAATTGTATTGATTCTATCACAGGTTTACCAAAAAGACACTGAAGAAATGTTTTATCTGGATGATAGATGCTATGTTTTAAAATATGTCTCATTACAAATTTACTTATTAATATGCATCTTATAAAACTATCTACTTCTATATTTACTTATGAAAATGTTTTTTCTTTGCCAGAATAAGTTTATTCCTCTACAGAACAATGTGCATGGCACAACGTTCATACACACCTCTTACTCGGAGTCACTCTTGCTGTTGAAACCTGCCCATCCTTCATTCTTGGTCAACAGAGTCACCTCCCCCCATGTCTGAGGATCGCTGGTGTAAGCCATGGAACCCACAGTGCAGGTAGTCAGCAGTAGAAATCAACACGTGAGGTGCAGTTTCTGATTGACATAAAAACTAAGGAGAGATACAATCAGAAAAGTAAAATCTAGTGAACTGTCAATGTAGTGTTAAAAGCCAGGTGTAATCCTTGCACCATCTGGAGTGGGCTGCACCTGCTTTAATTTTCATCTGTACAAAGTAATTATCAGAACAAGAATATATTTAACAGACAAAGTGGCTATGTATATAAGACACAAGGCTGGAAACTCAAACAAATTTTATCTAGAAGCCTTTACCTAGACTGACCTTAGAGAGAGAAGGAGCATCCAGCCTTCGGAGCAGCAGGGTAACTGTCCTCCTCCTGGGCTTCCTTCCCAGTCCTCAGGATGCTATATGGGCATCAGGACTGCCAAACATCTGCCACTGTAAATCCAGATTTTTCTACCTTGACTAACATTCAAAGAGCCTCTTCATTTAAATACATCTTATCTTTATTTAGCACTGTACGTAAGAAAGCTTTTTTAAATTTAATCACAGTTTACTATTACCCTAAGTACTTTGGAGAGTTTATACAGCTAAATTCTTTTCATTAACTTAGTTTGTTTATTCTAATTACTATCTGAATCATAGCATTCTAAGTCATTTTTTATTAAAATTGCCTCAAGGTGATCAACAGAACAACTTCACTTCAAATTTTTCCACTCTTTCCCTCTTCTCAAAATGGTAAATGGATTTCAGAGAGTGAAGATCCTAGGAATAAGTATGTAGAAATATTGAAATGTGGCCGCAAAAAAACCCCAAACAACCATAGAAAGACCTAAAAATATCTGTTTAATAATTATGCACTTTAGAAAGAAAGGAAATGTAGCAGTGCAGGAGGATCTTTCTGGCAGCACATATTACAGTGAAGATACATTTATTAAAATAACTAGGCAGAACTTTCTTGCCAGCTTCACAGCAGTAGGTGCTTTGAGAGTTTAGATGGAAGGTAGAGGGAAGAGACTCGAGTCAGCAGGAGCAGGCAGATGGT
>NW_009647211.1:892778-939395 GCF_000708025.1 Charadrius vociferus
TCCCTACAATACTGCTGGTGCTTTGCTCCCCTCCACTTTTGAAGACTATCCTAAATCTGCACATCCTTCTTTTGTCTACCTATTCTTTTCTTCTGACTGCTTTTACTGACCTATTTCTATGTGGTATTTTTACCAATTCATTTCCCTGCAATCTGTTCCCTGCCTTGTGTTCACTTCAGTTAATCCAGTCACACCAAAATACCATCCTAAAATACTACAACCACCACAGACCATCCCGTGCCCCGACTCTCTCATCTGATTTCTTCTGGCTGACAGACTCCAGACTTCCTTTCACATGAATGTGGGTGTTTTTAAGTCCAGATGAAAACAATTAACATAGAAACTTGTTTTATTTAACAAACCCTTTCTAACAATTAAAGATTATATTTTCAGCCTCTTCCAAACAATTTTACAGTTGAAATAAGCAGAGAAGTAAAGTAGGCAGCCTCTTCCTACTTCTGTTCTCAGCTGTAACAAGGACAGAAATTTCCTCTCTTTGCACGTAACAGCTAATCCACAAAACCAATTTTTCACACTCAGTTAGAGCTGGCAGGACTGTATAAGAAACTGATTTTCTGCATGTTTGATATTAGATTCAAATTAGATTCCCTCACATACTGTTAAAAGTATTCATCTCCATTGTCTTCCATGGTATTGTCTTCACACAGGATGCTTAAGTACCTGCTTCCATCTTGCAATGTTTTTTTGAAATCCCAGGTTGTTCCTCTCATTCCCCAGAAACTCTTTCTGATACAGACTATTATGTTGTTTACCAGAAGGGCCTGAACATGAAGTCTGCACTGGAGTTTTGATTCAGTACTTTGGCGTATACAGTATTATGTCAGTGAATCCCTAATTAAACTGTGTATTGAGCTATCAAGGGGAGCTCAGGGGCAGGTGAGCTATAAAAAGGACTGAGCAGGTGGTTTCTACTAGCAAACCATTTGAGAACTCAACACTGCCTATACCTTATGCTCTTGGACAAGGAACAGCTCCAAACACTGAATAAGTATTCTACAGACAGCTGCAATGTACTTTAATTGGTGATTCCCAAAGAAATTATTTTCAAAAGTCATTTCTGAGCAGGCAACAATTGTGACATTTTAAAGAGACATTGTTTTCATAATGCACTTTCAGGAAATCTGAAAGCAAGTCTTTGAAATGCGTCAAGCTGTTTATGCAAAATTTTGAAAGATCTCTGAAAAACATTAGCCATAAAAATAAGCACAAAGAAAAATCACCTCCCCTTTATTCACTTTCCAGACTGATGGTGATGGGGATCCTGGGAGCTCATCCGCTCTCATTACTTTGCTGTCAGAGACAACCTATTATTCATAGAATCATAGAACGGTTAGAAGGGACCTTAAAGATCACCTAGTTCCAAACCCCTGCCCTTGGCCTGGACACCTCCTACTAGATCAGGTTGCTCAAAGCCCCATCCAACCTGGCCTTGAACCCTTCCAGGGATGGGAAATCCACAATTTCTCTGGGGAACTGTTCCAGTGCCTCACCACCTTGACAGTAAAGAATTTCTTCCTGATATTTAATGTAAATCTACCCTCTTTCAGTTTAAAAACATCACCCCTCGTCCTATTGCTACACTCACTGGTAAAGAGTCGCTCGCCACCTTTTCTTTAGGGACCCTTTAAGTATCGAAAGACTGCTATGAGGTCTCCCCATTGGCAAACCTGCTGATGGTGCACTCAATCCCAATATCCATGTCACCAACAAAGACATATTGTGACATACACAGTGGGGTCGAGTTCACCCTCAACAAGGGTTTCTCTGTTAGAGAAAGCTATAAGGAAGTTTCTCTACAAGACTTTGTATTGTTTCTCCAGTTCTTCACAGCAGTGGGGTTGTCCCCTATCCAGCAAGGCTAACTAGTAAAGCAATGTGAAAATTGTGCTGACTGCTCCAGGACACTTCAGACAATATTTCATTCACAGCCATAGTCAGCCTGGAAGAGCTAAGTAGAAACATTTGGCAAATAGCATGGTCTTCAGAAATGAATAATAATTGACAATTGCTGTCCTATATAAAATGATTGAGAGTTTAAATATTTATTCTGTTCTGCAGCAGCCACCAATCAAATTAACTCAACTTTCCTGCATTTATAAGACTGTCCTTCCATACAATTGATCCTAGGCTGTGATTCTCATTGGTCCATCATTATGAACTTCACAACACTGCTGTAGACACATTTTTCAATAATGTGTTTTGACAAAACATGAAGAAAATAAAGCTTGATGCACTTTGCTCAAGAAAGTGGAATTTGTATTTAGGACAACCGTAGGGAAACAGGAGATCTCAGTGAAGGCTACAGCTCTGATGATGACCCGAGCTGACTTGGCCTTCTTTCTTTTCTAGGTCGTATTGATGTGAAGAGCAGAGACAGCTCTGAAATCTGCTGAAGAGCCACCCAGCGAGGGACTGCACATACTCCAATTACTCGCATCTACTGTATGGCAGCCTGCTCTGCAAACGGATCCCACAGCAAGCTGCGACAGGAAAAGGCCTTGGCTTCATTTAGCCCCTTGTTAACCAAAACGAGAGTCTCCCACTCTGATTACCACTTTCAGTATTGCCACATTTAGCTGGTAGGGATTCTTAATTACTGTCTTGGCAGTTTAGGCAACTGGATTGGGAAAAGTAGAAATATTTGCAGATGAATATATTCCAAGCCAGTTAGGAGTCTGTTGAAAGACTTCGAAGTAGAAAATAAACTGATTTTCCTAATTTAAAGGTATGATTCCAAGTGCAAAAGAATAAATAAAATGCCAAATATGGAAAGTTTTGAAGCATACAAGACAGGAAACAAGTAAATGTTCCCCATGCCTCATCAGTAGATATGCCTGGCAATTGTTTGCTGTAGCCTGGAATTTGAAATTTAAAGATTCAAATATTCTATTTAGCCAAGAGTTGGCAGAGACCAACCTAACAGAGAAATTTTAGGAAGAATTAAGAATTGTCCTTATTTAAAGGAAGCTGGATTTGTCTTAATTGTTTTCTGTAACAGAATTTTTGCAATAGGCCAGCATAAATGCATAGTAAACGAAGGAAAAAAATTAGCTTAAGAGATCCTTTTTTTTTTTTTTTTTTTCTGGAGATATGACAGCTGTGGTTTAAGTGAGGTCTATTCAAGAAAAAGTAACTCGTAGGCTAAATTAATTTCTGACCTCGTCTATTCTAACTAAACAGGACTATGTGTTTTACACACAAGGAAGTTGCATGTCTATACTGCGGCTCTGGATCACCTCCTCCTGCTCCAGATGAAAACTAACCTCAGCTCTGGTCCTGCTAAAAGCAGAGAGTGAAAACCTTCTTTCAACTTTACCACCCACTGCATATGCCCCCATGATGAAACTGAGTGTAATTTTTTAAGTAGCATCCATGTGGAAACATGGCCACTTGGCTATAAAGATTAATTGCACAGTAACACAGTCCCAGGAACTTTCATGTAAATCAGTCACTAGAGTGAACCAATCAAGCTTGTGAATCAAATAGAGACATAAATAGAGAGTTAATTAATCATTTCACTTCTTGCAAATGTACAAGGCGCTTCTGGGAGCTACACACCTCCTGCACTGCCAAGTCTACCTGGCATGTTCCAATATTCCAGTGGAGCAAACTGAAACTGTTTAACAAAGAGTTTAAAAATACAAGCAAAAGACTGTAGCTTGAGTAGTAAGAGCTGAGTAGTAAGAACAAAGAGGTTATAATACTTACAACACATTACACTGTTTGAGTGAAATACATTGCCCTGTTCGTCGAAGACTCTTCACATGCACAGTTGCCACACAATGGGGATTTCACTGTCCAAAATTATATTTATTTAAAAAATATTGGAAAATTTTTATCAAATCCTGCATTTGGCTTTGTGATATTGAAGGCGTTTCAGAAGCAAGAATTCAATACCCAGATCGCAGTAAGTAAAACAGAAATTTGGCATTTTCAACAGTACTGTCACATCCTCAAAAAAGAAAACAAAATTACTTCCTCAACACATAAAAATAAAATAAAAAGCTGAACTCTAGCTGCCTTAAGAAACATAAACTGTACCTCTCACACCCTGAGCTTCCGTTTCTCAGTGATTTTTTAAGACAAGCACTGAGTGAGGCTCATCAGTAAGAAAGGATCAACACATTCCTGGTACAAACCAAAATCTTACATGGACACAAAAACACAATGGGGGCATTTGTCCGTAACACACAGATGGCCAGGCTTGAAAGGGTTACTGCTACTTAAAACATATTCACACTTAATACACTTCATGTGCTTTTATTCCATCAAAGCAGAAAGGGTTTTAAATACTACAATTGAAAATGCATTATCAAATACAAACCTGTTGGAACAAAAGAGCTGCCAAAAAGTGGTTTTCTTTTACATTACCACAATGGGCTGAACCAAAACTGTTCCAGCTTTGTGAATGTAACATACTCTCACAAACATGCACATTGAAGACTTCCAGAAAGAAAACATTCCTGAATTCATGTCAAGAATCAGAAATTGAATTGAATCAGAAGAAATTACATTGAAGAATCAGAAAATTGAAAAACTCTTGGACAACCGACCTTCAAATGCAGATGCTTCATCAGCTTTGACTAAAGACATTTGTGTCAGCTCCAATCCTAGCTTATATTTAAAAAAAAAAAGATGCCTAAAGAAGGTGGAAAGTACTTGAGAGGTGGATGCAACTGTAGCTTTCATTCCCGCTGCTGCTTTTGCACAGCAATCATCTTGATTTTCTTCACAATTAACTGCCAAAAACTAAAGTACAGCAGGTTCCATTTTAGTCTAGTTATGACCGTTGTCCATGTCTCCCTTGCCTCTGAATTAAAGCATGTACACCCGGTACTAAACACACACCTGGTACAAAGCTCTCCAACCACTCCCAACCCAAGGTAGATACCATTGCAAGATCCTGATTTACAGCTTAGGTCAGTCGTAAAGATTTCTTTCCTTAACAGCAAAAATATTTAGTGAAACGTATGTGCTCATACTTCATGCATATACCACTAGAGATAAAAATTATCTGCTTAGGCTTTGCATTTGTCAGACTGCAATGAAAATTTGTTTGGTTGCAGAAGCCCTGCCCTACAAGCAACCACAGAAATCCCATAAATTCTCCAGGAAACATCAGAAGAATCTTGATCTTAAAAAAATAAACAGTCAAAACCAATGAAGACTGGGAAGCATGGCTGCTTTGGGGTCTTTCTCACTTAAATTGTGTATTCACTTCCCAGCTACCATGGTGACAAATGCATTATAAATGCATAAAATGACAGATTTCATCTTGACAGATTAGTTTGATAAGATAAACACATAGAGTGATTTAATCGTATGCAACAAGGCAGATACTTTTCCTTTGAAACTGGAGTTTAAAAAAGGTATAGTAAGTATCTTACAATCCAAGCAAATTAACATGCTTTTTCAGAGAGAAAGCAAATATCTGAAGATATCCAAAGACACCTTTCAGTAATTTTGCCTAGTTTCTAATTCAGGAGAAAGAGGCAATAAACAGAGATTTATTTAACACACAACATAAACATTCAAACTGGTATAAACAAGAATGAAACCATTTTTGCTCTGTTTTGGTTTCAAAGATAAAATGAAGAGCGCTACTAAGAAGTACAGAAATACTTTCTGTTTTCTACGAATGCTGATGAGTTACCCTTCTTGCTTAGCCAAATGATTCAAACCACTCTAATTCCTTGTCAGCTTTAATTTGTTTTCCAGAAAGTGAGAGGCAAAACTTGATGTCTGAGTAAATATGTATGTTTTCTTCACAGATAATCCTTAATTTTTCCTCATAAAGCACAGCTGAACTCACTCCTCTTTAAAAGTCTGCTTATAACAGATCTATTTTATTGCAGAGCTGGAGCAAGGGAGGTTCTAAATCTGGAAAATAAAATAAAAGCTTTGTTGTTTTTACATAGCATATTTTGCATCTCCCTTTTCCTGTGGCTATACTTTGTGGTACAGCATCCTCTCTGCAGCATTATATGATGTGGTGAAGCATGCACCCGGTCCGAAGGAAAGAGAACTCTCAGATAGGTTGTTGCTTTAACAGAGATTAATTTCTACAGACGGGTTAGTAGGTACCACTCTGTAAGGGATTCAGTCTTTGCTAAAGGGCTAGGCAGATGGTCTTCAGGGTCCATATTTAAGGCAAGTGCCCAGCAAATTCTGCCTTCAGGGAATGATTTTAATGCCCAGAGTCCATGACACGTGGTGGAAACAAAAAGACAAAGGAATTTCTAAAAAAATTGATTTCAGAATTGCTGTCCCAGGTAATATTATTTTTGTTCTAAATACTACTTTGTAGACATTGAGATGGGTCAAACATTTTGATTGATCACGTAGGATGCATGGGAAGTTTTGCATTTCTACAACAAGTTTTGAACTACAATGTCTGCTTCATTGTAGAGTGACAAAAATGAACAGGGTTATTTTTACAAAGGAAAAAACACTCCTAACAACTTCAGTCCTGTCAGACATAAAAGTCTGTATGGCAGTGAGGACCTCGTAGAGAAATTGGGACCAGAACTGTGGTATGAAAGATGAGAACAGCTTTTGACGGCCCCATGGCCACCTATTTTCAGTACTTAAAGCCAGGACAGGAGGAATACTTGGTTTTAAGCTTCCTAAAGGCCTGTCTTGACACCTTTGTTTGTGTTGACTAGTACCTTATTTCAAATGTTGAACAAGTCTGTTAACAACAGATTCTGGCAAATTTTGAGAACAAAACTATAGGGCCTTAGGTTAAAAGCTGAAACTCAGTCCTACCATCTACTCCTCTAGCATGGACTCTCACACTCACAGGGACTGTCATTGGCCCTGTGCGGGACACTGGTGCCTTCACTGGCAGACCACAGTGCAGCATCCGCTTAACACACCTGCATCTATGCACTTTGTGTGCATCACAGCACACTTTCAAAAAGAGTGCTGTTCTCCTTTAGTGGTGCTTGTGAAGGTCAAGTTATCACAGATTATCCCAGGTTTTCACGCTGTTTCTCTGCATCTTAGCTCCACCAATTTCTTATCTGCAGGGAAGACTCCACACAGTAAAGTTTCTGGAAACAAAATGCCACTTTTATTTACAGCACTTTCCCACTATGAGAAGCACTTAAGGACAATATAAGGTGCTAAGAATACGTAGGGCTAAAGAAAAAATATAGGAAGAAATTCATATTTCCCACTTGTAGAGGATCTCTCAATCTTTCCCTCACTTAATTTCTGCTGATACTCCCTGAAAGGAGGGAATGAGAATGAATGAGCTATCCAGTCCTAACACCATCCAGCCACTGGAGCCTTTCTTAAAAGAAAAAAATATCACCACCAAAGGGATGCTGGCATGCTTGTTGCAAATTCTTTTGGTATTCTACCTGGCAAGTTAAGAGCACAGAAAGAGAGAGAGAGAGAGAGAGAGAGAGAGAGAGAGAGAGAGGGGAGAGAGACAACAAATGTATCAGGGATGAGAATTTGCAGATACGAGCACAATTGCCCGCACTTAATCTCTAAAAAATATAAACAACTATAAAGGCATCTGTTGTTTTTTTTTCTTTTGTATTGCTTAACTAATACCCTATAAGTATCTAAGTATCTGAATTTTTAATTCCATTGAGAGCAAGGAACTATTTAATATGTACAAGAAATTATAACTAGAATACATTTTGGGAAAGGAAATTGAAAGCTGATTATCACAATGATAGTAATATCTATTGGTCTATGAAATAACATGCTGTGGGAAGGCATAAATTAAAAAAAAAAAAAGTTGTAATGAAAATGCAAACCATGTTCCACATGCTGATTGTTAGGAGTTTCAGTGCAGGTTATACACTGCTTCTCTGCCTTTTTTGAGCTGGTTTGGACAACCTACGAGATTTTTTTTCCCCTCCAGCCCTGGGTGCTGTTCACACATTCTCTTTTCAGGGCCATGAGGCCTGAGGTTTTTTTCCTTACAAAGTATCTCAGAAAAAAAGGATTAGGTTTTGTTGGATTCACTCACGTATGAGGAAGGATAGCAGAGCCACTTCATTCAAGAATAACTAAAACAGACTAAAATCTTTCAACAAATGTTCACCTTTATCACCAGGCTCTTTTCAGCCCGACATGTACCAGTACATGCTTTTGTGTGCTGGTATGAGCTGATGATGTTGGCCACACTTCAGTACCAAATTTCCCTTCAAGTGGGCATGAAGACAGTGCATGTAGACGGAGAAATGTAAAGTCAGCCTTGTCCTGAGTGTCTCTGGCATGAAGCAATCTGTCACATTGCTGCACATGGCTGAGCCTATGAATGAAACCATGAATGGAAATGAACATGAAAATATCTCACGGGGTGTGGTAGGACCTGAGCAGACAAGGAGAACCTTGTACAGTTCTGCACCCTCAATCCTCATGCCATCCCCTGCTGTCTTGCTTAGCCCTGGTCCAATGAACAGGCCTAGCAAGAATAAAAGCGAAGTACAGCTACCCTGGGAGCCAAGTGATTTGTTCAAGACAGATGTTCTACTTGAAGTTACAATCTAATACCACAAGCTCATTTCAGAAAGGCTGACAAGCAATATTGAGACAGTCACAATAAAACACCAGCTACATTCAGATGAGAGATGAAAAAGTCAATACATGCCATTACCAAATCTGTAATTTTGTTCCCCACCAACCTCTTCAAGTTCTCTGCATTGCTACATAGTTCCTTAAAATAATACCCATTGCTGCTTCGTATATCCCAAATGACTTGTGTTTCCATTTTGAAAACTAGTTAGAAACGTACTTGTGCTCACAAACTGCATCATTGGCTCAGAGAAATCCATTCTCAGTCCCGAAGCCAATTCTTTAAACCTAACAAAGAATGTGGGAATAGATAGAAACCCCTGCAGAAAATTCAGCACTGAGTGCTGACTTACTTGTTTGCCCCAGCATTGGTGCCAAAATGTTTCTTCCTCTGTTAGTCTCATGAAGGTAGTGTTCAGGGAGCTGGGCAATATAACTATCATTAAAAAGGAAATCTGTGATTTCTTTCAGGGAAAGTAATGGAACAGTTATCCCCCACTTCAGAACCTTTCCCTCTTCTTTGCCAAAATAACTGAACTAGCTTTCTTCAATCGCTGTAAAAGCACTCTTCGCATCCCTCAAAGCATGCAGAAATGTGGGTCCCATTTCTGCAGCAATATAAAAGCAGTTTTTCACCATCTTCATCCTCCCTTTGCAGAAATTTGGGACATGACAGTACAACATCTGTGAGCTCTCACTGGAACACAAACATTCTCATGAATTCATCCTTTCTCAGCCTTACTTAGAAATTAGGTTCTCCCTGTTCCAGTCTATACATCCGTCAATAACACTGCCACGCCATGGGATCTCTCAGTCTTTATCTGGAAGTACCAAAAGATAGAGGAAAAGGAGAGACAACCTCATACTCTATCAGTCTGAAGCAGAATTAAAACCAGACATGCATCGATAGCCGTGGCCAACAAGCAGGGCAGAGTCTTATTGACTAGTCTGTTCTCAGGGAAAAAAATAAATAAGTCTATCCTTAGCCATATGATATCTAGAATGATATAAAAATGCATTCACTTTGTTTCAGCTATGAATGGTCCACAGCATGAAAGGAAGTGTGTGTATGAGGGGATAGGGGGAACAGGGAAGTGTGTAGCACATTCAACAGTGATTTTACGATTCAAATAAATGGGTAATTGACTATCCACTTCAATTTTACTCGAACAGCATCTGATTTTGAAAGAATCTGACCGACTGTAATCCTGATAAGGCATGTTCAACTGACCTGCATTTCATTTTTAATAGTAACTTGCAATGAAATTAACAAGCCGGTCCTGTTAAATCAATTATAAGAAGGGAAATAAATGTTCAAGGATGGCTTTATTCATTAGCAGGACGAATCTGCATTATGTTCTTTCTTCTGTTTTTCCTGAGTTATGCCCAAGTCTTGTTGCCACCTTGTTTTACATCCAGGCTGGTGGGACCACCAAGGGTCTCACTGGGCATGAGGAAGCCTGCACTACTACCCTTCACAGACCCAAACGTTGCAGCCAGACCAGGATCTCACTTTGATTTTCAGCCTCTTTTTTGTGCCTTTTTTTTTTTTTCTTCTCATTCTGCCGAAAGAAGCTGATCTTGGAGGTTTGAAATCTCATCAGATTTCTTTTGGAGACATAGACATCAGACACCCTTCTGGATGCCTTTAATGAAGTTGACCTGACTTTAATCCGACTCTTCTAGAAATTTCTCATGGACTGAGAATACATTGCAGACATTTACAGCTACCCTTCACAATGTCTGCACAAAACCCCAAAAGCCTCATCTCTAGACATTCTCACCCCATCTTCCCTTCATGACAAAGCCTTCTTAATACCCCACCATCAGCTTAAACTTCATGTGGATGAACTGAACACTTTAAATCTTTTTCCGCTCCATTGCTGGTGGCCTTGGCACACTCCTCTTGGTTGATGAAGCTCACATAACAGAGGAGGTGGTTTTGCAGCACAGTGGCCCACAGGTTGTGTAAACACAACTGACAACGTAGTGCTCTACCTGCTGACACCACATGGAGGTTGAAGCACCAGCAGCAAATTCTCTGAACACAGTCTAAGATTGATTGTTCTTTGAGGACATAGTCAGTGTCTTTAGAACACATTTAGAAAGTGAATATTTATTTTGAAGTGGCAAATGGACCAACCAACTTGCCTAGGAAACTAACAGCTCTGTCAAGTACTGCCTGATAACCAATGAACAGAAAAAATAATTCATGTTGCCTCCAAATCTGTCCTTAAGACTCTCTTCCATTATGATAATTTATAAAAATGTTACCCTATTGCTGCCTCTTCCGGTCCCTTCCTGCCAGACTGATCCCCTCCCATCTCGCAGATGGATGGCAGTCTTCTTGAGGCACAGCAAGGCTTTTTGTTTGTGCCAACAAGCAGGTCTGCACACAATAGAGGGCTATGAGGGGACTCTCAGGGGTGGAAACGGGAACCCCAGCCAGAAAGGGAATTCATCGCATTGTTACCGCTCTTTTTTTTTTTTTTTTCTCTCACTCCTGTCTGCTTTTGTATTCTTTTTAGGATTAATTGACTATAATGGTGGTAAATTATTTGAACAAAGGAGTTGCTTTAATTAAATCATGAAAGGATTATGTACTTATGTTTTCAATCTCTTTGTGGAGAAAAGGAACTGTGTTTTTAACATAAAAATGAGTTGTATTTAGAGCATACTAAACCCCATGGTATTATCCAAATTCTTATCCAGCAAAATAACAGGTAATTAACACTGCTAAGACCCTCAAAAGGCATACAGGCAACTTCTGCCCAGCACCTTGAAATGAACACAGATGTGTGAATTTCAGGGAAGAAGCAGAAGCAAAGTCAGGTAGTGGCTGCATCATCCTGACCGGTTGCACACACAGATACCCTTGGAGCTCACACAGTCCACTGAAATTCTGCAGCCTGTTTGTGTTCAGGGCAGCTTTGCTACAAATGGCAGTTATCATCAGCCTCTTGCACATGAATATGGTGAGAACCACCAGTTGGTCTCCCTTTCACCTCGCTTCTGCCCAGCTGAACCAACCCAAGTTTCTCATACTTCCTGTGCTCCAGCCCCCAAACCATTTGGCATCTTTTATGTTTCAGATTGGCTAGCCACAAATGTGAGGCACCGGTGGCCATTAGTTGCTTTTAAAATGTCAGGATGCCTTGTAAGAGAAAGATCATCAGTCTGTTTCAGACAACATCTGACCATTTGATCAATACCAGGTTGTGATGACACTTGGCGGGTCCGTTTTTGTGCTGCCCTCATACATCCCAGCACCAGCCTCCACATCCACATTGTCTCCCAAGCAAATATGCATCCACAGTGTAACAAACCTATCCAATGTAAATGCTATTTAGAGTGCAAAGAAAGTCATATCTACTTCAAAATCCATTTACTGCATTTTCTGAAAATATGTGTGACTTAAAACATCTGTTTCTTGAACTTCTAAAATACTATTTAAAGAAAACATGTTGAATTTTAGTGAAGTATGCAGAGAGGGGAAATGTCTTTTTGATTTAGGAAATCAATACCATAATGGATCAGGTGGCAGTTTCAGTACTAAAAAATCAAATGAAACCATTCTCCAGAACTGAACTGTGGTTATCTGAATGTGCCACGGGGAACTGAGCCTGGATTGTCTCTGTGCGGCAGTCAGTGGAAAGGGATTCATCTCACCAACATTTAGACAGTAAATGTTTACATGTGATCAGTGTTTAGACACTCTTTGTGGTAAGTGGAGTGAAGTGTTTTTTTGGGAGCTCTGTTCAGCTGACCTGTGTTAGACAGTCACATTATGGAGGAGAGAACTGATACCGAGAAGGGCATGTTTTTGTGAACTACAGAGGCAGGTGGGGCACTGGATGTTCCCCAGGTTTCTGCCAGTGCTATTCCCACATCTTGTGCAAGCAGCAGCCATCAGCAAAGCACCGTGGATTTTTCCAAGTACCTGTGCAGATCTTCCTGGCAGCACAGTGAACACACATTGCAGAGAGAAAAGATACAGCCGAGGGTGGGAAAAGGTCACAAAATCATATGATTGCATCCCAGACTATTTGCAGCTTAATAAGGGGAACTGCTTCAGGTGTAGATAACGTTACTACAACTATTTCAGTCCTCTGTACCCCTTCCCCCTCACAAGTGATTAGGCACTAATAATTTGAAGAAGGAAGCTGATTAAGAGATGATGCAAACTTGACATAGATTGAAGCGCAACTACCCCCCCCAAAAAAACAGTAGCATGCGGGCAGGTTGCGACATTGGCTATCACTCTGCAGAAAGCAGATAATGTCTCAGCTACCCAACTCGAGGTGTGTGCTTTCCACTTAAAAATGGCTGTTTCCAAAGATCTTGAAATATCCTAGACAGAGCTGCAGCAGATGAAAAATCACCATCGCCCCAAAGAGAAAGGCTGACATCTTTGGTAGAGATCACTGTTTCCATGCCCAGAGTCACGGAGGCAGTACCGTCCCTGGCAGCAGCTCCTATGGCTGGAGTCCGTGCTCCTGCGTACAGCAGAAAGAACAATCAGATGCTTCTTTTGCTTGTTTTGGCCCCTAGTTGTCCCGTCCTCCCTGCCTCAGTCACCTCATCCCACTTGCTACCTTCATTGTCTTTTGTTAAGTGTTGTCTTATTGGACACATCTCACCCCCACGAAACAGTAAATGCCTTTCCCTGACAAGAAGCAATGCCACTAAATAATTTGGTAAAGTGAAAACTGTGCTTCAGTTAAAGTGTCGTAAAAAAAAATCCAGACCCTCAAACCTACAGATCTTACAGCACTTTTTGCTCTCCCAATGGGTGTACCAGGGGTCATGCAGGTTCAAATTAGAGCTGTGTTAGTGTAATGGAGAAAATAAACCACCCAGTGCTTTGACTGAATCTTTAACATCCCTGAATTATCAAAATACAAGCTCCAGCTTTCTCATTTGCACTCACATCAGACTCCTGCATCTGCTTAGGACCAGAAGACGAGGCCTACGGCACTGTTTCAGTAATGGTTGTCAATGGGGAACACAGCCTCAATGCCTCCGTGACCATGGCCTCCTACTGTTTGTCATTTTTGCTTGGGAGCTGGATTATTTGATTAGACTTGTTCCTGTAATTTCACCCTGGTTTGTGCAAAGATGCTTTCCCCACCATGAGGCTGTAAAGGCGGCAATGGGAAAAGTTCAAAGAAAGGAGGCATGTTTGACTGAAAAGACTCACAGAATTGATTTAGTTGATTGCTTATTCTGGGATCTCCTTGCTCCTTCTGCAAGTCGCCTCTGCTCCTTCCACTTGACTGTCTTTTGGCACACCACAGCAGACGTAGCAGCTTTGGCCCACGTCTTTACTATGGAGCTGGAGGAGGATGGGATTTCTGCAATGACTCATTATGGGTAAAGCTGTGAATCATGTAGAAGAATCCTTTTAGTCTTCAGCTGCAAACAGACAATTTGATTTTAGCTGCCACATCTTCACTCCCTCAAACTCACCACGAGGCCAGCTTACCAGGAGTCACCTTGTATGATGCTCCCTCCACAAAAAAGGCTGCCTTGTGGGCTGCCAAGCCCACTGCAGTACTACAAAGCACAAGTGATGGAAAACCAGCTCTGCATACCTCCTCAGGATGGAGGGGAGAGATCTGAAGATCTGCAGTCTTATAAATCTGATCCTCAGAGTTTTTCACACTGACTTTCAGCATTATATCTGGAACAGCATTTTGTGCACTTTCATCCATCTTTGGGAAAGTAAAGGCAGACAGGAAAAAATGAGGTTGATTGAAAGGGTGGCAGGGTTACCAGCTACAAGACATTTTCGGGAGAGCTTAGCAACACATGTCAGAGCTCAACATTGGGCAATACCTTGATGAGAAGGCGTTCTGCTTGTTCAGAGGAATGCTCAATCTTACCCTGAAATCCTCAAAATTATAACTTTCACCTCATGATGTCAGGGCCCTACTATTTCTGCCATTTGGAAAGAGATGCCAAAATGTTTTATTTTAAAGCCTGATTAATGTTCCTTGACAGATCACATGTTTCATTAAATTAAATAATGTTCCAATTAATTGATCTGTTTGCAGACATTCTTAATTTAGTAAATGCTGAGGAGAATGCTAAAATTACCATTATATTTCCAACAGAAGCACCACTAAAGTCTGGTAATTGATAGCTTTGCTGTTTTCTCTGATGGCCTGAAAAGCTTTTAAAGCTAAATTCTGTAATCGTGTTCATCTTTGGAAATTAGTTTTGTGAAACCACACATTTAGTTCTTGCTGAGAAATCTCATTTTAGTCATTTTTAACATAATTTATAATACATAAACTAAATTAGCTTTTGTAGCTAAGACAGCACATTTTTCTTTAATTTTTATCTCTTCCTAATATATTTTTGACCTTGAAAACGGCAGTGTCTGTAGGATACTGCAGCCTAGGAACAAAGGAATCATTTCCATTCCATCACTATGGTTACACTTTCTTCTGTCTCCAGCACTGAGCCCGTTGGAAGTGTTGAATCTCGAGTCCTCAGGAGGGCAAGAAAACTTCATTTAATATCATTTAGTTCTGATTACACAAACAAACACACATGGCAGAGCCCTGGATGTAGCAAATCACTGCATTGTGTTTACACTGCATGTGAGATAGGACCAACAAGAAAAATCAGAATATCATGAACCTCCATCCCTCCCAGGCTGTTTTTGCAGCCTCAAATGCTCACATCTGCTTGTCACAAGCATTTCAGCCAGAATGCCATGCAAACTCCAGTGCCACCAATAGGCTTAACTCAATGTTAGCTCCATGGACATCTTCATTCCCCATGGTGACAATGAAGACAGACTAGAATTGAGAATCATGACTTCTCTCTGACCACTGGAAATTTGATTTGGAATAGTTTTGAAATGATTTCTAACTGCTTTATTCTGACCAAACAAATAAAGCCATGGACCCAGGAACATGAAACGCTGTCCTTGAGAAAAGGAAGAATCTTTACACTGATGGTGCTGCACTCCTTCAAGTAAGTTTATCACCTACTTGGCAACAGAGTGCGGTGGATCAAAATTCTCCCCCTGGTTCTTATCTTTTCTTAGGCAGAACCATTACTCTGCCATTTGTCACTTTTTTCAATGAAAAGCTTGCCTTGAAAAGCTAAAAGGTATCCAGTATTTATGCAGTAAAGTCCCACAACAGTCATATCTCCTCACTGAGTAAAAAATCCTCCAAAAACCTAGTTGTTAATGTCACAGTATACGAAATTTTACCTCTCATGAGCTTAAGGGCTCAACTCATTAGAAGCTTCATTCAGAGCTAGGAAGTGCTGCCAGGAAATAACTAAATTGAAAAAGAAAAAAAAAAACCAAACATACTTTCAGATTTCAATTCAACAAAGTTCATGAAAAAATTAAGTGCATGTTGAAAACAAAGCATGGCATGTTTGGTGATAGTCATCAGCTCATCATCATGGTGTTTGAAGTTCATCTTTCTTTTTCTTCGGTAGCTTATTTTTCCCCGCATTTTTATGGAGTAAAATTTTTCATACCCCATTGCGATTTAAACAAATATTTTCCTGAATAAACTTTTTGTTTGTCAGGGTTAAAAAAGAGAAAAATGTAGAGAAGCTGGCAAAAAAAAAATTTAAAATCTGCCCTAAAAGCTGCATTTGATAAAAATTAATTTGTTGCTGAAAAACAAAATCTGCAGGACTTCATTTTAAAATTATTTTTCTGTGAAAACCTTTTTGACAAGAAGTTATCATTAAAATACTTTTGAGAAAACCAGCTCCTCTGGAGCTTTCACGTTGCAAAAGTGTGACGTCATATTTTTTTCTCTTTATTCTGTCCCTACTAAATACACATGCTCCCTTCCTGGTCCACTGATTTCCACCATGTTCTGTTCCATATTGCCACCCTCCTGTTGTTTTGCTGGCTATACAGAAACCTCTCAGTTCTTGCACTGCAGAAGATTGCTCTCTTTTCCTTCATCTCCCAGTGATCAGTCCTAAAGGCAGGCTGCTGATTTTTCCCGTTTTCATTAAATACCACCATTCAGAAGCGCTACTTCTTCTGCTCTGTAATGCAATCAAAACAGTAAGTGCTATACACCCAGAGCCCACTTGGTAAGCCATGCCATTGGACTAATGCCCAGTCGAGGCAATTAGCCCTTCACCAGCTCCAGGTGTGCCACATACTACCCGAGTCTTCACAGACTGCTTTCAAAGGATTGTCCTGGAAGGAAGTTTCAGAAACAAATGCATTTGAGAACAAGAAAACAGAATGGCCTTGTAGATAATACCTCTGATGCGTAAAGAAGCATATCAGTTGAAGAAGTTATTCATTACGTATTACCAGCTCCTGTCTATTAAGACCATTTTGATCTCACTGATCTTGTTGACAATAAAAGCACAATCTTGCCAAAACATTACACACAACAGTTAGTGCTGTGCACAGCAAACAGGTGTGGCAGCTGTAGCTTTGTAAGAGTCACATATCACTTAGACATGAGACACAGGATGAAGCCCCACCACCACACATTTCTTCAGCCAAGACACTACCACCCACCTGCAGTGAGCCCTCTGCAAATACGATTTCTCACTTCACCCGCCTAGCATTCTACAGAGATTCATTGTGCTGCTGAGAGGCCATCAAGCAAGGAAGTACTTCTGAAACATCACACCAGGAAAAGGAA
Source organism: Charadrius vociferus (assembly GCF_000708025.1). Lineage (NCBI taxonomy): Eukaryota > Metazoa > Chordata > Aves > Charadriiformes > Charadriidae > Charadrius > Charadrius vociferus. Next base: position 909,992 of record NW_009647211.1, read on the forward strand.
GACGCGCTCTTTCCTTCAGCTACATCCAGGGCAGATAAATACTACATCCTCTGTGGTTCAAGCATAGAAGAGTGCAAACAGATCTGAAGAGCTGGAGAGGTCCATCCAGTGCAGAAAGAGCGAAGAAGTAACAAAAGAAAGCCCCAAGTTGAGCCATGTTTGGTCAGCCCAAAACCTGATGAGTGAGAGCTATGGTCTGATTTCTCCCACGACAGAGATGCAGAGCATGAATGTTTGATTACATGTGTTTTCCTCCTAATTTCTCTCCTTCTCTAGATTACCCAGAGTTTGTTATACCTTTGTTTTACTAATGTATTTAGTAAATGTTGTTGTTTTACTAACATCCATGTTTCTACTTTTCTGAAAGAAAGTGACTTCACGTTTAAGTAGGTAATGGGAGCAATTCTGGTGTGGTTGCCCATAGCCGTCCCACAGGCAAAGTGTCATAACGTTGTAAGGTGCAGCAAATCTTCCACTGTCCTGTTCATCCCTCATCCCTTCCAAACTCAGTTGTATTGCATATTTCACTCACCCATTATTTATCTTGTATTTCTCCCCTGAGGTAACTGAGCTGGCAGTCCTATCTTCAAGTCTATAAAGACATTGATATTTGTCTTGTAAGTATCTAGTACAGAGAGGCTTCAAACTCTTCATAAAAAGAGTAATAGCAACTCATTTGGCTGAACAGTGTAGCACAAATTGTGTGACGTTTACTCATGCAACCCGGATCCACACAAAACTTTCAGAGTGTTAGAAGTTATGACCAACGCTGCACTGAGCATTACAGAGTATGTGAAAAAGAAACATGCATTACAAAAATGCAAATGGGAGGAGAGGAGAGACGAGGATCACTCAGTTCTAAGTGTGAAGTACCAGCAAGTCTCTATACTTCCAAATATGACTGGGTAGGTTCTCTTTGGGATTGCCTTAAGAAAGGTTTAGAATGCATTGTGGAAGAAAATGAATTTGAAAAATGTGACTTAAGCTTCCTCTACAGTGTTGAAACCTCATTGGGCAATTAAGAAAATCACTGCATGCAGAGGAAACCTCCATAATGTCCCCTTGGTAGCTTCAGAACCCTAAAAGCAGCTTCTTACTGCCCCTCCTTGGTTTCTCTCTGACAGATTTCCAACCAACATTTCTAGTACTGTCAAACTGTGTTTCATTTTTCTTTTCCTTTCAAGTGTTTTAAATTTTCAACTATCATAATTTAATTTGAAATTACCTTCAGACAGTCTACGTGGGCTGTGAGTGCGAATAGTCTAGGGAAAAGTGGTAATAGCAATTAACAGTAAGGGAGGTTCTTAGAAAAGTGTCATTCTTTTTAAGAAGAGCTGTAATAGTATTTTCTGTCAATACAATTCTTCTTTTCAAAGGTAACACAAATAAGAATATGTGTTAAAATCATCCATATTGACAAATTAGCAGTAATTAGACCTGCAGAAACTATTTTTCATGTGTTCCTTATTTGGCTAAACACTTAAACTCTGATTTCCTCTTCATCTCTATAAATTTCCTGACAACAATATGAGTCTCTGGGTTGTATTTTTCTGAAAGATGTGCATGTGATAGACATAAAAATTACCATTTGTAATAAGAATTTCTGGTCTTGAACAAATATATATGCATATATTTTTACATACATGCTTCCTTTAATCATGAGTATATGAAATTCTCATGATGAATTGGTGTATTGGTCATAAATACATAGACCCGACCCCAGAAAATCTCATTTCAAGATTGGTTTCTGTGCTTAGGTCATGGACTGAAGTCTCCCATGCTGGGGGATTTCCCTCAGGCTGAATGGTTTTGGAAAGTTTAAATGTTTCAGCCACTTCTGAGAAAAAGGCAAAGGAAAAAATAAGTGCTTCAGTCAATTTAAAAAAAGAAAAAAAGAAAACCTTTCTATGACTCATCTTTGAACAGAGAACATCATCCTCTCATGTTTTGGAGCAAAGACACACAATTTTGTAAGGGACTTAACTTTTTGACAAGAATATGGTCTTTATTGCCACCGTAACTTTGAAAAATAGCAGTTTCCACTTGCTCAGCAGATACGCCCAGCAGTGAGTGTAGCTGCCTAATTCATGAATGCTCCAATCTTTTCACTTTCCTCATGGCCACAACTCCATGATTCTAGAGCCACATTGGATCCATGTTCAAACCTAATACACGAGCAGAGAACTTACCTTATTGCTTTGAATTACTGCCCTGCCACCATGCAGGCTTCAACCCGTCTAAGCCAGGAATAGTTTAATTTTGATTTAGAGGATAATACCTGGACTTGCACGGAAGTGGCAAAATGAACAAATTGGGATAAATGGCTGGGGAGAAGAGGCGCAGGGAGTCAAAGGCCAAGAGCGGCAGGAGTGAGGAAGAAGCTAGACTGGGAAAATAAGGCTACATGTTGGTCTGATTGGGGACAGAAAAGCCAATTCCCAGGCCCAACCTATAGATTGAAAAAGCTTTTCAAGACCTTTGCAAAATTGTGTGATTAAGGACAGTCACAGTATCTATGTGCAAAACAGACACAGGACCAAATTAAAATTGCTTGGCTGTCTTTGTATCTGCCATTACACGTAAATAATTAACACTTATACTTTGACCGCTTTGTTGTGAGTATACATTCGCACATGTATATCTACCCTTGAGTAGGTAAAAATAAATCCAAAGGTGAAATTTTTGTGCACTTGAAAGCTATTGTAGATTTGCCTTGAATTTCAGCTAGCTGGGGACTTCACAGCACCCTGATGAGTAGCATATCCAACAGAGTTAATATCAACCCCTTCTTCACAGGTTTTGTGCTGCAAGCTACCATTATTCCATTAGGCTTCCAGTAATGCAGCGGAATTTACCGTACTTGCAAAATTCACAGCAGCATGACAAGTCTGTTCTGTTGAACGATCATCAGCAATCAAGCAGTTTCTGAGAAAATGGGGACACATCCATCCAGAAACATCTTTTAAAGCATAAGAAAGAGAGATGAAGGCGCCCTGACACCAGAAAATACAGCTACAGTTGGTACCTTTCTAGCAAACAAAAAGCTCCTCATTAGGATTAAAATCAATCAGGGAAAAAAAAAACCAAACCAAACCAAAAAAAAAAAACCCCCACCCCCCCCCCCCCCCCAAGAAAAAAAAATCCTTATTGAAAAAATCTTCCAGTGTGAGTCACAATATTTTTGGTGTATACATACTGCATGACTTAAAATATGAAGCGAGAGTCTTGCAGAGCAGCAAAAAACAACTTGCAACACTCTAAATGCAAATGTAGAGATAAACCCACAACCAACTGGAACTATTAGGTGATCCTTCAAGCTCTTGAGCAGATTGCAGAGAAAAAGCAAATAGAACCTGGTTACTTTCTGGTAGAGGTGACCAGCTCAAGACCAAAAATCATTGGTTGATATACTGTTTGATGGCTTGTCTTTGGTCTGCAGATGCTGAAATACTAGGTTTTCTGTATTGCTTCATTTCATCCTATAAAACCAGCAAGAATTTAAACAGTCTGTCTACTTCCAACCAAAGCAGGAAATTGCAAAGATTGGAAAACCTAGTTTGAATAGAAATACACTGGAAAACAATTTGTCTGAGATTCCAGGCAATTCTGAACTCAGTTCAGTCTTTAGGCAGATGAATGAGGCTGTCTCAGCCATCTTCAGCGGTATTTAGTTCCTTGTCACTCAGTCTGGTCCCCTAAAGGGCAGATTGAAAACTGAAGGGAAAAATGGAGTTTGCTTCAGAGTAATCATTTTATCTGGAATTGGAGTAGGCTCTGGAGAGAGCTCCATCACCAGCATAGCACTCCTTCCTGCTGCAGTTCTGGTGGGTGTCTGCTGGGTCCAGTCCCACCCAGACCAACCAAGCCAGCAGCTTGTTTAGTTTGCACTGCAGACCTGCCTTTGAAAATCCCACCTGCCTTCCTCGAGCTCTACCTAACACACACTCCTTAAAGCAGAAAAAAAGTAGTAAAACACAGGCAGTTCTTAGCGTGGGGCTGATACCTTCAAAGGTACATGAGCTCTAGATGGCTGTCAGAAAGGGATCGACTCAGCTGCACCAGACACATTGTGGTGGGAGGGGGAAAGAAGAACCACAGTCACCGAAACTGAAGAAAACAAAGTGCTATCTTGAGTGGATGATTGGCAAAATCTCCCCAGTCTCCTCCACAGCAGCTGCAATAATAATGAAGTCTGGTTTCTAGCAGCCGTTGCAGATTTTATGTGTAATAAGGGATCTGGTCACCTTCTTGCAACAGGAGCAATTATTGTAGGTCCTGACTCCAGCTGTTGTAGTTGCTCAGGTTATCCTCTGCATCCATTGGCACAGGGCACGCTACTTCTCCCGTTTTCGACTTCTGCTCAAAAAGACATGTGCAGCGGGAAGAAGGGCTCCAACTCTGCATCCTCCCCTCATCTCCATGTGATGTCCAACAACTGCAGGTAGGTTTTACCTCTGGTCAGGGCAACACAGGATTAAATAGGACAAGGAATCAGTAAAGAGCCACTTTGGCAGGGTCCGTGCTCTTATCATAGGGGAAATAGCAAGGTAGTAATTGCAGAAACTGTGAAAGACCCAGTATCCTCAAATCTTGGTGGAATCAATGTGATTTAATTTCACTCTACCAGGAAATGGCTCCTAAAGCACATAGTTAATGTAGCACTTTTAGGATGCCATTAGTGTTCTTATATATTATTAATTAGACTAAAAAGAGAGAAAAAGACACAGCAGATAGCAATTACTATAGCACAAGCTGTAAATAGCCTGCCTTTTCAATTTTTCAAGTCTTCTAGATTTGAATATATTAATGTTTTATTTAATATATATTAATTCCCTATCAAACTTCAAAGTGAACTGTCTTATCAAGCACGTTTCATGTGTATTGCATAGGTGATGCTAAATGTCTTGGGGACATAAATAGAACTCACTTGATTTGCATTTCTAGATCTGTCCCATTTTTAATAATGTATGTTAACTGTATTTAAAGATGATGTACAATATATACGTATAGGTCTAGCAAAAAACTATTTTTAACTACCACTCTGCTCTGAAAACTCATGATTTCTATAAGAAGTACTACCATAACTTTGAAGGTGGTACTGGGCTTTAATTATATTGGGCCAATTTGACGTCAACTGGAGATTTGCTACAGACTTCTCTGGGAGGGGAATGGGGATTCCACACATTAGTTAAAGTCAGAGTCCTGCAAAGGTAGTTCCTATATTCTTAATGCACCTCAGATACCATTAACTTCTACAGAGCTTTTTGGCAAAAGGTATTTGGGAGCAAGATGAGCAACAGACAATTCTTTGGGGTTCTGTGTAATAAAAGTTCAAGACTAAATCCAGCACCTGGCAGAGAAGGCAAGGTAAGAGGAAGGGACTGGCTGATGTGTATTTCTACAGGAATATCTTCCCCTAATCTCCTTTTAAGAATGCAGAGGATTATTTATTTTTCAGGTAAAGAGATCATAACTGCCATTAAATTACCTTCTTTTCCTGGTGGGTATAGCCACCCTGTTGGGCAGGAATATGCTGAGGTGAAGCACAAGAGAAAACAAAAGAATCCCACTTGAGCCAAATACACCCTATTCTGTAGCTTCCTGCATTTCCAAGATACCTACTCTCACTTGGATGGCATCATATCCCTGATCTTAACAACGTGTATAGACTACTCTGATATGATGGAATCAAACAGTTGGCTGACAAGAAGATAATGTTTAAAAGGCTGAGGCTGCGGTTGTACAGAAGCTTTACAGAAAAGCTGAATTAAATGTGTGTATATACTTATAACCATACCAATATTTACATAAACATATGAATCATGCTTATTCCACATAAGCCATAGTAATATAATTTTTAAAAGGTCAAGTTTGTATTATAATTCTAAGACTTAAAATCTGGCCACTGCCATCCGTAGCCATGTGATTAATTATAAATGTTGCATATTAGCTGAAGCACAGTTAGCCCCTACTCTGTGTGCATATTGCCGACAGTTTACGTAATACCACGAACAATGCTGTTCATTAGCTCTTGACCTATATAATGTCCAAGATTGAACAGTTCTAGGAGTTCTGAGAAATATAATGACAAGCTTTTGCAGTATGATCTCTGCAATTAAATTCCTTTCCACTCAGCAATTGTGATCAATATCTCCATCATGGACCCAATCAGTCCATCCAAAGAGTTGGATGTTTAAATGCTGTTTTCATGCTTCTGCAGGTAGAATAAGGAACACCTTCATGAATAAATGAGTTTTAAAACTCCTTGAATTCAAGAAAATATGATCTGATTCCAAACATTGCAACTCAGCACTTTAGCGAGTCAAGTGAAACGTCCACAGATAAATTTGAATTGTGTATGGTAATCATTCAAACATGATGAGATCTGACAAGCTGGTGAAATCAGGAAAATACTTCAGGGAATGTAGATACTACTTCTGGCAGAAGAAAAAAAAAAAGAAAAGGAGCAACCGGCTGATTGGGAACAAACTTTTGAGGTTATTATTCTAATAAAGCATTGCCCCAGGAACAACCCATCCCCACTGGACACAGCTCAGATGTTTGCTTTGAAGATCTGACAGGCAGGGAGGGTGACTACTGCTGTTCTTCTGCAAGTGGAAGGTACTATCGGGGAACAGGGGACCTGACAATGGGACCTCATCAGCACCAACAAGCTGGATGCGAAACGGGAGTGGTGCAGAAGTTGCATATTTTAGCCAGAGTAAGGCACAGCCAGAAGGCACAGAGTAGGAGACTGATATGCTAATTTCTGAATTGAGCACATTAGGAAAGAAGCCACAGTCAGTGATGGAGTTGAGGAAAACCCCAGTAAAGGTCCTTGGCCAGCTCTTCCATAGATACCTCAACAAGGAAAGCCTGGACTAGACTATTTGTCTGGAGATGCTACACAGAAAATGATAAGGTGTTTTCTCACATATAAAACTCAGGAGGCAAATATTGCAAATAAAAGGTACCACAATGTGGAAAGAAAGCTGAGAGAACTAAAGAAAAGAATTGGAACATGCATCTTATGAATGATTGTCTGTGTATAGGGTTAGGGCTGTGTTAAAAGGCATCTCTGCCTTATTGCAGTAGCATTCACAACTTTTTTGCATGGTTCCAGGGTATCTGCTCAGCAGAAGTCAAGTATAACTTTAAAACTGTACAGGTTTTCTTGGAAAGCCTACAGATACAATACCTTTTAAAGAAGTGAAGCAGGGTGAAAAATTAGGCTTTCAAACAGATTTTCATTTTGTATACTGTCTTGCTTTTGCTACCAGTAGGGAAAATTATCAAAAGCTGCCTGAAGCAAAACTCCCATCAGATTCTGATGGGAATTGAACACTCAAATTATGGCATAGCTTTGAAAACATCAGCCAGAGAGTCTCAGCTTCACGCATCCTGTTACACTTCCCTGCCACATTAAATTACTGTAGGTAAAACACAACACTTCTGTAATTAATAATTTATTTATTTTTACTTCTCTCTCCTCTTCTTTGGAAAAGGTTAAAAAAAAAAGTTTGGTTGTTTTGTGTTTTTTTTTTTTTTTTTAAAAAAAAAAAGGGCCAGCAGCTTCCTCCTTTCAGGTCAGGTATATTGATTCATCTTTTAAAACACAAATCCCTTCCCTTCCCTTCCCTTCCCTTCCCTTCCCTTCCCTTCCATTCCATTCCATTCCATTCCATTCCATTTTCATTCATTCATGAAAATATTCATTTCGGTTGGTAAAAATTCGTGCTTTGTCAAAAGAAAATGTTCTGTCAGCTCTGCTTAGCAACCAGTTTAGTTGCCATCTCGATGTTATTTCCTACCTTTCTAAGACATAAATACAAAAGTAAACTGAGAGCACAGAGAATTGCAAAAGGACAGAAAATGTCCAAGAAGTTTTAATCACATGACAGATAGTAAAGATCTTATATAGTTCTAGGAAATCTCCACAAATATTTTGCTAATTTTTATGTTGACTGTTTTAGTTTATGGTTTTTTGGCTTTTTGTTGTTTGCTGGTTTTTGGTTTTGTTTTTTTCAAAAATAATCATTTCTGACTGAGCTATCAGAAATTAAAAGGCACCAAATCATAATATTTTGAAAAAATATTTGGTTGTTTGCCATGCAAATATGATAGATATTGCTATGTTTCATCAAGGAACACCATGAAAGTCTCTTATTCAAAATCAACCAAGTTTCGCAAGTCATTCCAGCTCCTGAGTTATATTGCTTAACATGATTTCTGTTTTCTTGCTGCTGTTCATTGCTTTTGTTGGCTGTACAAGTTAATAAATGGCTCCAAATTTTCTGGCTTTGGAATCAGAGTAAAGTGAACTTTCTAATACAGTGCTGTGAGACACATATACAGGCTAAAATGCTCTATTAGATGATGATAATGATAAAATATCCTATAGAGATAAAATTGTCAACAGATGCACTGGTAAGTGGTTAGCAGCATTACTCTGCTCCTCAAGAAAAGTCACTTAGCTAGCACTAATTCAAAAAGGTAAACAATTAAGTGAGCCATACGCTGACACATGGCAGGTTGGGTACTATAAAAAGTATTAGGTATGAAGTAAAGTATAAGCTACTACCACATCCTCAAAAGGACTGTACAAGGCTAATGTCCAGCAGATGTGGTAAACAGCGGTTCCAAGGTCTTTCAGAAAATTAGATATTGAAATGAATGGGCCAAATACAAGCAAGGTGAAATCAATGCTTAATGCATTAAGTCTTTTTCCTGACTATTTCATCTGAGAAGGTCCTAAAGACTGAACAGTATGTTTATCCTGATTACTCACTCAGATAAAATAAACACTGAATTCAGTTCACACTGACTGCGTGCTTTTTCTCACTGTAACGAAGACATCCTTTTCATATTCAACAAACATTCCGTTAGAACTTAGAGCAAAATATTTTGACGTGTTTGTTAAAAGTGGAAAGGGGAAGAGAAATAAGCCTGTGCTGAGACATCAGTATCCCTTTAAGCCCATTTGCCTGGTGGTTAGATGCTCAGCCTAGATATGGGGTGTTAACATACAACTCCTTTATAAGAGGAACGGAGCCTTTCAGCTTGCAGAACTGTGCCTCAACCACCCTGCTAGAGGACAGTAGAAGAGAAACCGCTCATGCTCTTTCATCAAAGGGGTCACATTTATTTTTTGGTACATAACTATATATTCAGCAGAACACAGATTACAACCTGAGTACCTAATCCCAGGCTTTTTCTCTACCTCAGTTGATATGGCTGTATGCCTTATGAGTGAGAGGTTTCAATAGCAAAGACTTAGGGAGCCCCAGATCAAAATCACCTGCAGCCTGAAGCTAGGAAATTGTTCCGAGACAGGAGGAAACTAAGTCTGTATGTCTCTCACAGAGCTTCTCATAGAAAGACAGATTTAGATTCTTCTCACAAAGGAAAAAGATTGTACCTCAGACTCTCTCAGACACTCAGCACTGAAGTCAGTGCTTTCCCAGATCTTAGAGGAGCCTCTTGGTTAAAGTGGCAAATGGACCTGTAATACTTTTCCCAGCTGAAATTATTTGACCAGTCTGACACAGATGAAGGATGCTTATAGGACAATGAAAATGTATTCTTTTTTTGCCAGATAAATAATTGCCAAGAAATGCTTGGATGAGTTCAAATTCGTTCCCATTCCTTTTCATCCACATTCCCTTCTGAAAATACCCTGACAGCTGCACATGGTAAACAAGCAAATAAGTAAATCTATACACTAAAAAGTGGAAAACTTATCAAGTCTGCCACATACCCAGCAGTCGAAAACAATTCTGGTAAAATTCAACAGAGGAAAATCTAAGATAGAAAGACAAAACATATTAAAATGAAAATATTTTTCATTAAATTCTCCAAAAGCCCAATAAAACAGACTCATGAGCAGAAACAGAAGAGAGTCATTAATACAGAAAACAACAGCCAGTTGTATATGTCACTGCAGAGAAAAAAAATATATTCAATGAACTTCATGAGCGCAGTATCTTGAGACTCTGTGTTACAGATTCAGCTCTTGTTACCTGCCTTGCATATATAGAACATGTTGTATGTATAGAGGTAATAATTGTGTTTTACCAAATACTTGACTGTAATTTAAAGAAGCATTTCTGGAAAATATCAATACAAGGGAGAAAAATGATCAAGAGAACAAAGTCGAATGGCAAAACAGCATTTACAGGGAGATGGTGTTAATTGTAAGACCAAGAACATGATTGCAGAGCTTGCTGGCTAGAGAAATTCTAGTCAGCTGGTGGATGAAAATCTTGGCCAATAAGAAAGAATATTGGTCTCAATGTATTGTAAGATTACCAAAGAATTACAGTTAATGATTGCCTGCTAATTAGATTGCATGCTACACTGTGAACAGAGATAGGAAGCAAGAGACACCCCAGAGAGGGATACAAAATAATCATGAAAGCTAAACAACAAAAAAACTCTCTAGGGATCAGAACGCAGATAAAGAAAAGTTTAGCTTACCATCAGTGAACCATTGTCTTATCAGCTGTAAACAAGAAAAAAACTACATATCTGGAATGAGAACAGAAATGGCCCATCAGTCACGAAAGCATGTCCATGATTTTCAGACCCCTTCCTTGCCACTCCTATGTGTGATTATTCTGGCTAAAATAATGTAACATTGACTGGCTTTCACCTTTCTACAAACTAATAAACATTCAGAATCTGCTTGGAAACATAGGCTCAACTTTTGACATCAAATGCGCTCACTGTACGCACAGAGGAGGAAAATAGGCCCAGCTTTTTGAGACTAAAGCTAAGCTCTGCAGATAGTTCTTCAGATGTTTTTCAGAAATACTGTGCAATGTTTTACATCGTTCTTTCTGCCTGGTGATCTTCTCTGATCCATGACAACCAAAATGCTAATTGCTTATATTGCAGGTGAGACAATGAAAGGACAAACAGGAGCTTTCTAAGGTTTGTTGTCACCCAGTCATTCATTACATATTCTAAAGAACTGCCTTTCCCAGCTCTCAAATATACAGCCTACAAAGTATGGAAGTCTGATATATGTCTGAGAAAACTGAAAATACAGGGCTAGAGCAAAAGCAGAAGAAGTAGCTGTACAATAGAGCTCCAGATACTTCTTTTCATTTGTTGACAGAACTGAAGGTCACATTTATGCTTCTCAGAAGAACAGAAAAGGTGCTTGAAGAGCCATTTGACAGGTATGCTGAGGTGCAAAATAACTGAATAGGCTTGAAAAGCAGAGCAGGTATCTTATTACCTGCTAGCGGGAAGCAAGAAGAACAAAAATCACTTCCCTGACAAACTAAAATATGTTTTTAAAAGATAAAATTCCCATTCCAACAGCTAACCACAAAGCAACTTTCTAGGAATAAATTATCACTGTCTGATTGAATTATCAATATGTGATAAACCTCTCTTTGAAGTCACTGGAACAAGAACCTTACACCCTCTGCCATCAAAGAGTATACATCAGAAAAATGATGTGTAAGCTCATGTTTATTTGCTTTAAAGTTATAGGGAGCAGGTAGTTTGGATGATATGGATTTCAACAGGAGTGTCCAGCTCTCAATATAGCTGCTGCTTCTCCATTATTTACTGAAAACTCCTCCATGTGCACTGTGGTCATTTACAATGTGTAAAATTTCACTTTTCAACAAGCCATATGGCTCTTTTACAGAAAAGGATGCAACACAACAAAAAAGAGGAAGAAAAAAAAAAAGAGGAATGAAAACCTCAATTGGCAGCATTACTTCAGTCACAGGCAAATTAAAGAGCGATCTTTGGAAATGCTAAGAGTGGCTGATTTTTATTTAATGCAGTATTTTTCCAATGCATATTAAAAGGAAACTGGGTTAGTATAATTCACCGTGATTGTCATGGTACTACTGGTATACACTACCTTACCACTACCAGGAATACAGAAGTATGATAAATGAATACTCTTTGTATGTCTTGCAGGATAACTGCACTGTAGGTGCCTGTAGCAGTATTTCTCTTTAGCAGGGCAGATTTCTGTTGCCATTTTCATATCACTGGGAACACAAACAAATTAATTAGAGATTTACAGTGTCCTTGGTGAGCAAATTGCAGGTACAGAACAGTGCGTGGAAATAGTATAATTTCTTCTGTTTCCTTTTGTTTCTTCTACCACTGTGAGATCTGAAACAGACCTATTGAAACAACTTCATTCTACTCAACTGCGCTGCATTATTTTGTCTGGATGAGAGCAGTGAGAATGCCCATTTTCTCTATGGGGCACGAATTCTCTCTGTCCTTATTTTACAACATTCAGCCTTTGACTCCAAACTGTTCTGGGGCTGTGTGCATTGCCATCATGTGAACGTACAAGCACACCATTGCAATAATAATGAAATTATGAAGCAGTGAAATGAAGGTGGGTTTTTTTGTTTTGCTTATACTGCTTAAAGTGAATTTTAAAAGTTGCCTACTGCATATTTTACAGTAAAAAAGATAAGGTAAAAAAGGGAACATTGATCAGAAATAGCAATTCTCCATATCATTTTGATACAATGCTATTAAAATACCAGATATTTTTCCATCTACCTGAAACAGAGAAATAAGTCCAATACCAAAATATAATTCACAACAGCCTTTTTCTAAATAGCCCCTCTTCTGGATAAAAATTGTTTGCTGGTATGCACACACCCACACAAATAGTTTTACTAGTTTCTTTTACGGTTTCTTACTTAGTCATATTGATGAAAAGCAACCAAATGGAGTGTTTCTTTGTGCCTTGTGACAGTCATGAAACCAGAAGTGGGAAGATTACGTTCCAGGTTAAAAATAAGTATTGCAAATCAGCTGTGTTAGCCCTACTTTTTGGTAGCTTTATAAACGAAAAACAGAAAACAAACCCACTGAAAGACACTATAAGGTTTTATTTTTATGTGCGTTTCTGTCATTCCAGTTGTTTGTGTTATCCATTTAGAAACCTGAAAACACTGTTTCCGTAAGCACACTGTCCCTTCAGGTGCTGGGTTTTGGTGGGGTTGTTTTAAGCTTGTGTTCTGAAAGGGGGTCAACTTGACACAGCTGGTTTTGCAGAACAGGAACGGCCATTTCGCGCAGCCCTGTGATGCCCGGGACTGCCAAGTGGAAGGGATGCAGCACCGGGACGAGGCGCAAGCCGGCGGCTGGGTGTGCCTGGTGCTGCGGCAGTGTCTGACAGCCAGCAGGCTATCGCAGCTGCTGCTCTGGCACAAAGCAACCCCCAGGGCACAATCTCTTTCCTGTAAAAGAGGTGCATTTACACAGAGAGCCGTGCTCGTGATTTATTCTGTCGCTTCGGTGTTACTCACCTCTTCCACTTCAGTGTTGCTTATTTAGCCTCAAGACTCAGTGCCACTGATAAACTGCTCTCTTCTAAAGTGCAAGATATGTCTGTGGACATATCAATTTCACCCCTTTTCTTGGTTTGCTGAAGAGCATTGTTGCAAAACTTGACACAACTTGTGTCGTGGTTGGCCGTATCATAGGAGTGAACATGACTGGCCAGGCTGCACCACTGAAGTTCAGAAACTGCAAGCTCTCAGGGCTAGGCAGAAGATGCTCCAGAGAAACAAGCAACTGACCAAAGGCAAAAGGCCCAATACTCAAGTCACAGGTATGTCTTCTCCTGCACTCAAGCAAGCACCACAATGCTGAAATACAGATAACCAAACTGAGTCTCCCTGCAGAAATGTTGTAGTGTTAGAGAAGTGACTGGCATGTGAGAAGGTCTGGTCATGATATACATGAAAAATCACAGAGTAATTTGCTTGTAAAGCGTAGGGTGCAGGGCGACAGGAGTGAGAAACCCCGGGTAGGGTATCACAGGTGGAAGGTTCTCACCCCAGGGTATGCACACAAATGGGAGACAACCAGGAGGGACTGGAGCTCAACACGCAGCCACACAACTACGGCTGTGCTGCAGTGACTGAGACCCCAGTACCTCCAGGGAGGAGATTAAGGGGATGGGGTCATCACAGAGGAGTCTGACAGGAGGGTGAGAGGCAGCCGCATTAGCAGGAACCAGAGAGGTTCAGCCTGGAGTTAAGGGAAAACCTTTTTTCCCCGGTGGGGCCAGGCTCAGGGAGGTGGTGCCATCTCCCTCCTTGGAGGGTTTCCAGACCCCGCAGGATAAAGCCCTGAGCCCTGGTCTGACCCCATGGCTGAGCCTGCTCTGGGCAGGGGGTTGCTCGGGAGACCTCCTGAGGTCCCCATTGGCCTGAATTGTCCTCAGATCCTATGGTTGCAAACTTTATTATGTCTTTACAAAATAGAGACTTCCCCCTGTTCTCTTGGTGGAAGCACAGAAATCCAGAAAGATGCAACTTTCCTTGGGTATCACAGGAAAAACAAGTTTTCAAAAAATCAAAAAAATCAAAATAGAAGATGGTGAATTGTAGTAAAAAATCCCGCTAAAGCCATTAAGCATCATAGATCTTTATCATGGGTTCAGATTTATCCAAGGTCAGATGCAGTGATTAAACTCAGATTGCCCAAATGTCAAAACCTGAAATCACAGAGCACCACACAGAAAACCCAGTCACACTTCCCACTACAAAACACCTTCACAACTATGACACTGGAAATGTTGGCTGTGTTGCTTAATACGGAAAAAGATAACAACAATTTCCACCACTGTATTGCTTTTAATTCCATTTATCCTAAACTATAGCAAGTTATGGCCAAAACAATTTTTCTTAGCAGTAGAGGAAACAAAACCAGCAACCCCAAATTTGGAATTTTTTTCTTTTAAATTTGCAGCATTTCTATTGGGAATGCACTATCTAGCCCCGCCTTCTCCAAAGTACAAAGATCATCAGGAACAATTTTCAGTTAGTTCCATCAATTCAGTTAGCACTGAACCCACTATGTTTCATTTATGCAATAAGAAATTTTAATAAAAGCTAAAACTGTTGCAGGTAAGTATAATGATACCTTGCTTAATATTAGTAAAACATTTTGCTTATGCTCAACTGCATGTCCACTTGCAGGAACTTACTATATTGGGAAACTATAACTTCTTAACTTTGCTGATATTATTGTATGGAAAACACATCACCAAAACATGAAAGCAAGGAAAAAAATTTAGTCATAGGTTTGACATTGTATCGTTTTTACACAAATTTATAAAGGATTTGATATTGCCGGATGAATTGTTCCCACAAGAGTGTAAACTGGTTTTCTTGGGTTTCTCAGATGAGTGTGGTTGTTTACATCATCGATGCAGCTATGGGACATGGACTCCATGGGACATGGAGTGCCAACACTCAGCATAACACACATGCAATTTACATAACACAGTGTACAATCTGCATCTGAATTCAAATGATGGGATTGCCTGAAACACCACCAGCTCAAGAGTACTATATAAACTCGAGTTATGTTAAGAGTCTTTCAAGCTTAACAGCACAGAGCGAATGATCCCAGTGATAAAGGTTTAAATCCCTGCCAATTCTTCAATTTAAAATATCAGAATACTGCTTTTGTGGACAGGTAATTTTCTCCACAGTGAGAAAATTTCGTGCTTGGATGACCTACCTATATATTAGAAGAAATGAGTTTTTTTCCCCTCAGTTTGCACGAGCTTCCTGGAAGCTTTCCAACCCATCCACTCACCCTACCCAGGGTCATGGCTGAAAACTTGCTGTTAAGAGAGGTTTTGCTTACAAGTTCTTCAGGTTTTGGAAACTGATTTTTTCTGCTTTATAGGCAGCCAGTCAAGCATTTTTTTACCAAGAGATGGCGGAGGGACAGAGGAAAGCAAATAGCGTGTTAAAAAAGGCTAGAATTATTCACTGTCAGGATTAAGGGTGGCTCTTCAATTATCAGAACGATGACTGTAATCAACTGATAAACACCTGATGCCTTCTGGGAACTCTGATCACAGAGCCGAAACAAATTTTTTGCAATGTTGTTTCTGTCACCTATCATAACAAATGAAAGGGTAATCAGCAAAACGGCAGGGTAAGGAGACAAGGGCTGACCAGGTCCAGGTAAAGAGAAAAAATGTTGTTCACACATAGCAGACACCGCAATGACAGGGAGATGGCTTGTGAATCTCAAGAGCAACTAGTATTTGATCCCTGTAGGCTACGTAATGCGAATAAAATCACCCCAGAAAGGATGTCTCTGTTGTTCACTCACCCAGTAGCTCAGTGTCACCTCTTTCATTAATAGCTATAATAAACTGTTTTGAGAGAGTGAGTTCAGGTGGCAAGGAAAATGTTTGAAGCACAGAATAAGGGACACAGCAAAGAGAGCAGTGAGAGCTCTCATGTAACCAATCTCCCCACCACAGGCAGAGGATGCTAATCCCAAACCTTCCTACCCCAAGTTATAGCAAAATAATACTTTTTTAAAGGGGGATAGAGAAGGAATACTGAGGAGACCAAAAGGGCGATTATATTCCTCAGACTGGCAGGCTGCAGAGCCCGGCGTCATTTCTTCAGAGCCATTTCCCTCATCTGTCAAGAGCATGTGTGTCAGAAATTTTTTCAAATAGGGAACATGTTCATTCTAAAGGAACAGGCATGACATTGGTCTCCGGGGAGGGTGTGGGGAGGAATCTAGTGGTATCTTAGCTCTAACATCAGTAAATGTGGATGAATATTTGGCTGCACAGTATGATTTAAATTTAGGAAAGTGCCTTCTTCCTGCACTAATGTTTAAATCTGGGGAAAAGGAGGTTTAAACAGGGAAGAAAAATATCATCTCCCAGCTCTAGTTTTTCTGCCACTGCATTTACCCCCACCCTGCCATTCATTATATTTTTCTTCTTAAGAAAGCTTTATTTTTGTTTCGTGAAATAAAAATTAACAAACAGAGCCATGAGCTGGTACACATAGATGGGGGAGTAAAAAAAATAACCTCAGCACCAGAACCAATCACTGGCTGAAAAGTACAGGCTGGCATTTCATACAGTAATCTCACACTTCAGCTACCACCACAGGTGCTGGAAGAAGGCATCGTTCTTTCATGCTCCTTGCACGGTGAGAGAAATCAGTCTGTGTCCAGGAAGACTGCTGTCAATAACTTTGGAGCCCAGGTAATTCTATTATCCCACAAAATTCAACATATTACCAGAGCGCTCAAAGACAAATTTGGGTGAGGGCAGTTTACAGGGACAAGTCAGTAACTGAATTGGAGGCGCTCTCAAATAGCGTGCTCTGCTCTCGGTTGAATCTCTGGGTCAAATCTGTAATCAGGCTGCCAAAAAGAATAGTACTAAATAATATTGCTCTTATGAAAATATATATTACCTAGGAGATAAACCTTCATTTTACTGTATTGCTGTTATGTGTGTACATGGAAAGGTGCACCACATGATATGAAAACGAAATGAAGGATAATTCCTAAAGAAAACAACATGTGGCACTGATGGCTGTGGGGACAGTTAATAAGATATAGACAGCAAGCTTGCACGCTAGGTCAGTGGTTTGATACCAGGCCAGGTCAACCAGACCTAAAGTTGCTGCTGTTTGCAGCTAGTCTTGAGTCATTGTGACACGAGGCAGTAGCTGCAGCCTCAACTCTAATGGGCGCATGTTCTTAGCTTAAATAAAAAATAATAAAAAAAAAATTTGTCATTCCGAGTGTCCTTGCTTTCACCTTGAGCAGAGGTTAAGCTGGCAAGGAAGCTGAAATAGATCCCAGCAAAATCTCCACAGCAGAAGTTTCCAGTCAAGCTGCTGGATGTGCCCATCTTTGCAGCACTGGCTACCTTTGGTTTTGTAGAACAGTTTGAATAGGTTGATCTTGGGGATGTGGGCCGAGAAGGGTCTAACCCTCCCTCTGTAGGCAGCATGCCATGGTTTTGAGTCCTACCATCTTGATTTCTGTAGCAAAGGGTTAATCTACACTGTGCGTCCTAGAAGAGCCAACAGCCTTTATGTAAAACTTTCCAATGATGAAGCATCTCATGGAGTAATTTACAAGGTATCCCCATGATTAATTATCATCATTGCCCAAAATGTGTGTCCTATTTTAATCAGAATTTGTCTACCTTCAACTTCTATCAATTACCCTTATAGTTTCGGTTACTACAGTGAGGACCCCTTCTTACTAAGTTTCTTTTCTTCATGTAAATACTAAAAAGACTGACCAAGATAATCTTGCCTTTCATAATCTAAAATGGACTGATTTTATTGTTTCCCTATAAAGGAGGTTGCCTAATTCCTTAACCAGTCACATGTCACTGCCGAGGCTTCAGCAGTCCCACTTATTGACCTCTGCCTTGAACCGCGGGCACCAGAACTTCATGTCACCATGCGGTGGCTGTCACATCACAGCCAAATTCTCAGGAACTGCAGCCTTTTCTGCTGAACATCCCCCTGCTCATTCACAAGTGCCGAGCAGCATGAAGCCAGAACTAACCTCCACACTCCAAACCACAGTGAAATTAACGACAACCAACAACTCCTCAGTACTCACATCCCTAGACTTACACGAACAGGTGTTTGTTTTTTGTTTTTTTTTAATTAATCAATGCCCTTTTGATTTCCCTGTGACTCAATTTCTCCAGAAGCAAATTATCTCCTTAAAAATATGTGTACATATACACACACATGCACGTGTATGAGCATACCTACTAAAAATACCACTGACATTTCTGAGAGGCAAGCAGGCACTCCCACAATTCAGGGCAGACAAACGTTTTGGTGTGAGCTCATCCAACTTCTAGCAGAGGGCAGCACTCACGTAACATCTTGGGAATGTTTTTTTCATCAGTTAGAGAGGAAGGAACCCATAAATAGCATAAAACAAGCAAGACCTCATCACCTTACCTACACTTTTCTACAGCTGACACTGGAGCTGCCAGGAGTGCTGTAAGTGGGTTGGTTCTTCACTGTATTCAAGGGCTCTTGAGTCCTAACACACTTGTGGCAGTCGGGCTTTTTCTCAATATGCATTGCAAGTGCATTCACAAAAGCAAAACAACCATCGAAAGTCACAGAGAAGTCTCTCTTTTTATGAAGTGTTATTCCCTGACCTAAATCAGTCTTTGCCTTTGAATCAGTTTATGTTACTCCCTATTTAGCGGATTGATTGCTGCTATGGCAACCGCACATCCTGCTGTACAGACATAAGTATTAGTCCTTGATACACTCCCTACTTCTGTTCTCTCACCAAATGCACTCTGTGCAAGTTCAGAATTAGAAAATATCTGGGGAATTAATTTGCTTTGACATTGCTGTTATCTAGGTTGTATTGTTTTGCAAAGATAAAATAAGGCTGAAGGTGCAAAGTAAAGTTTACATTTATGCAACTAAAAACACACTGTAGGAGCAGTACAGGGAATCAGCCTCCCCACATCAATTTTTCTTATCTAGGGGTAGCACAACATTAGCCCAATGTCAAACTTGGAGCACAGTTCAGAGAGCTAAGGAAAGACACTCCTGTGGTTTTAAGGAGTTCCTAAGCAATCCATCTCTCAGCCGGAAGAGAAGAAAATGGGATAGAAAGAATCAGACTTCTAACTATCTGTATGTGGCTGCTACTGGTTCAGAGTGTTATCTATGTAGAAAATCAGTGACATAGCCCAGAAGGGGCTGTATCAGTCTTGGAAACATTTTATGTTGTTAATGAAGGTGAAATGACAGAGGTTTGTGGGTTTCTGGCAAAGAGCTATCAATGTTCATATCATTACAGCTAAATGGAAAGCGTCTGGTGGGAATAGGCTATCCATGAAAACAAATCCTTCGGATATTCCCTTGCCGGCACCTTTGCTTTCATCCCACCAGTTTCAATAGCACTCTGCATGACTGATACAAATGTCTCACGGGAGACAGAGCCCTTCCATATTGGTTTTATAGAAAATCCCTTCCTTTCCTCACTGTTTCATGATCTGGACTGGCAGTCAGACTTTCATTGGCAGAGAGGACAAAAAACCCTGTACAATTTAAATGGGAGCAAAACTAAAAGGGGTGCCTGAAAATGACCTTTTGGGCAGTACAGATTTTAAATGGAGAATAACCCACTTTGTATTTTTAAGCCTCCTTTCTCCACAGCTTTTGAGTGGTAAAGAGATACTTTTCTTTCTATTAAGCTACCAAAGCTTGTATATAAAACCACTGAAACTACCATTTTGTATTTGTATTTACAGGGATTTTTTACAAAGGTAGAAAGACGCCATTTTCATCCTATTCTCATCTGTTCTGAAAAGTCACTGTTTTCCTGATCATAAAAGTTACAAAAGCTTACTGTTTTTGTTGAGATGCAAGAAAATACACCAAAGAAAAAAAATCCGTAAGCCACTAAACAGAATGGATTGAAACCCCAGTAATAAAACATAAATAATACCTCCAAGGAAGACATCTCAACCTAACTTGTAACAAAGTATTGTGTACAACTTTCTTAAGCAAAAATAGGAAGACATACTGACACTTGTACTGTGGCTTAATCGTGGAAGAAAACAAGTGAAGGTGAGAAAGTTAAAGCTGACGGAGTCAAAAGCCATGGAACTGAGAGTCCTCAGTGAGAATCTTGGAGAACCTTGATCAATAGATATCCAAAAAAGCTAGAATTCACATTGTTCCTTTCTCCCTGCTGCCCCAATAAAATACAGTTCAAAAAGCAAAGCAACACACATAGAGGGAAGGGAAGAAAGAGAAATAAGTTACTGCCTTCCTGATCTTCCCCCTTTTCAATACAGAATCAGCATTCTCTAGACCAACTGTCAAATGGATCTCCTTGTTGGCATCAGTAGAAGAACAGCACACTGAAGGAATTTGTTGCCGGAATTTACCCTCTCCCAAAGGGGGGAAGCAGTTACACACTGACCTACAAAGGTCATTGCATGGATTTCTTCAAATCCAGAAAAAAATTGCGAACAGAGCAAGTGCTGAAGAACATGTGAACTTGATGGCCTGGGGCAGGCAAGGGCTAGACTTAGTCAATCCTCTGTTATTCTCATATGAATATACTTCAGCACCTACCTGTTCTACGTGAAGCAGCAACTGCTAAAAAAAAGAGTGGGGCATGTACAGTATCTGCCGCTACTTCCTTTAATTTTCTTCTGTTGCTGCATTTGTGACAAGCCCTGCCCCCAGCAATAAATAGCCCATCTATGACAGAGGCCTCCAAAATCACTGTACTGCTGCAACAGTCAGGCCAGTTGCTCTTGCAGCACATGTGACCATATGATTTTCCCTTCACCCCATAATACCTGGAATACCTCATTCTGCAGAAGAGGATTCTATTTAGTCATTGAAGAAGTCATTACAAGATGCAGGACAGAAACGTCTGAGCAAGAAACTGATTTGCAGGCTGGTATGGTAGTGGTCATCCTACAGCAGCAGATTTGCCACATGGGGAAAAACACAGTAAGACAAAGGAAGAGGAGGCAAAGGAATGAAAGGTGCAAGATCTGGGAGGGACACAGTGAGAGAAAAGGAGAAATAATGAGCCTCACAAAGGTGGAGTCAAAATAAGTAGGGCAATGGGTAAAGATGGCTGTAGGCTCTTCAGTCTAAAGGGATATCAGAACTGGTGGGAGTGGAGGAGGTAGAACAGGAAGATGTTTCAATAACTGAATAAGAAAGGCAGGGAATGAAAAAATTCACACTGTGATCAGAAAATGGAAGGCAAACTTCCATAAAGTTACTATAGCGAGAGAAAAATTCAGTGCATAGGCTCATCAACAGTGGGCCTTCATCACAGTGATGGAAAGTGTAAAATGTAAACTATACTGAAAGGTGCATTTGGCTTTGCAACAGATCTTGCAGAAATGGGCTATGCTGTAGTATCATCTGGAGGGTACTGCTCTTGCTATGACAAAATTGCTAAACTCATCATGGGGCTAAACTCATAGGATTTCATCACAGCTTCTTGAAAGTCATTTAAGACACTTATCCAGTTTTTGATGAAACTCAGAAGATGACCCAAGTGTGAGTTGAAATGTGCATTTTTAACTGTGTGTTAGTAGATTCAGGCAGATGGTCTTCTCAACCATGTGAATATATAAAGCAACTATGGGAAACTATCTTTTTTGAAAAGTGCTGTGGCAAATTTTGACAGTCATACAATAGCTAGAACTTACAGAGGCAGGGATTGCCTCATTCAAGAGAAAGCCTTTTTTTTTTTTTTTTTCATAATTACCATGGTGCTCTGCACTCATAAAATACTGTCTTTTTTTTTTTTTTTCCATTAGCCTGTCCTACAATCTCATACAAACAAATTTTACAGGCACTTTTCCAGAAGCATCCATATATGCCTCACACATGTTAATATATCATAGTTGAACTTACATTCATACGCTCCAGGTTACAGACAGTCATTAAGTTTTCAGTTATAATTATAAAGTCATTCAAAATATCAAACTTTGCTTGATATTACCTTGCTAAATAGTATGCCCAGCAAACAACAACAACAAAAAAAGGAGAATATAGATAAGTTCATCTGGATGTTGTACAGAGCAGAAGGAAAAGAATTGATCCCCAACTTACTTTCAGAAAACTCCTAGGTATGTTATTTAGGATGCCTGCAGGCAAAATGTGTTCAGGACTTATACTATAAATATGTGATCCCGTGTTTTGTGAAATCTAGTGATTCTGCCATTAAACCAAGATTGCAAGAGCTGAGGTTTTGGTCTATATCTTGCATTTCTATGCAGTGCAGCCACTTGATCTGGAAGAAGTTGTGGCAGCACCTCTCAGGCACGTTACCCCATTTATTGGTTAACAAACCATCCTCAAGAGCTCTGTGGGTCTGTGTGTGTGTGCACGCGCACATGTGCACATCTTTTTTTATACCACATTGCTTATTTTTACCTTCTCATCACTTGAGACACGCTGACTTTCAGTGTTCCTGTACTGAGGCATTTTTTGACATAACTACAAAAATCTCTTTGTCTGTTGTCCCTACACACCTGCCTACCACACAGGGATTCAAATGCACTAACTCTGTGTAGGAACAGTCTTATGGCTGAACTAATGTGCCTGTAATTGCAATTATGCCCATAGTGAACTTTACATGCATCGTTTCTTTGC
Source organism: Charadrius vociferus (assembly GCF_000708025.1). Lineage (NCBI taxonomy): Eukaryota > Metazoa > Chordata > Aves > Charadriiformes > Charadriidae > Charadrius > Charadrius vociferus. Next base: position 932,971 of record NW_009647211.1, read on the forward strand.
ATAGTCCAGCCCAGAATAAGTGTTGCAAAGGCAGATTAGTAAGCGACAAAGAAAACATTGGCTACGACAGTGCAGGGGACTTAAATACCTGAGGTAGACAGACATGTACACTGCCCTGTGCTAATCCACCACTGCTTTGCTCCTTCACTACTTCTGCACAACTGTTTCTGTCTGTATGAAATGCAAGGTTAGACTAGAAGTACTTCACACCTCCTACACACAAAATTCTTGATTGATCAGCCTTCCATACATAATGTAGCCTCCATTACAATGGAAACATTAACTTCAGCTTTTAAACTTAGCATCTCTTGGGTTATCTGCTTCCACAGCTGCATGTCACAGCTTACACAAATTCACGGAAAAAATAGCCATGCAAAACTCAAGCTTGTGTTGTGTAGTCATTCTATCACATCATAATTAGCATTTCACCTCTGATACAGGTAGAAGTTCTGTACTCTATGGGTGCAACATCTATTTTTTTATTGCACAAAGCTTAAAAGATTGACCAGCAAATCTCCAAAGCCAGCTCTGTGCACACTGTAGGGTGTTCTTCTGAGTTTCAACCTTCAATTGCAGATTTTATGGAAATCTTTCAGAGGCAGGTGGCAGCAGAAGGTCACTGAAGAAAAATGTCATAAAAAACCCCATCACCCCGAAATATGTAGAGATTGCATGCATGGCTTTTTGTTTTTCTGGATGTATGCTTACATATATTAACACTGCTTCAGGAGGAAGTTCACACGGGCCAGAAAACTTCCTCAGTTCCACGGAGGAAGTTCTAGGCCCAGATTCATAAATACAAGGGAACCAGTTAGCAGACTGAGTGAGAAAAATCACTAGCCAGGTTAGATTACAGGAAAATCAGCACCAGTTTCACCCTGTAACTTTTTATTTCTGTTACAAAAAGCAAAGTAGGGTACATCCTAAATGGCTTTCAGCCTTATCAATATAAACTTGACAAAAGAAGACACCATTATCCTTAGCTGACATCTTGCCTATGTTTCAGGAACCTGCCTGAAGATGTCATCCAGCTCTCTCCTGAAACAGGTATCCACTCTCCAGAGAATGCATACAGAGTGCATTCTTCCCACCCACTTAATACGCAGTCCCTTTTCTTAGGAACAGAATTTTAATTCCATACAGTGAGATAGGTCAGGTTCCATACGCAGTTTTACGGCCAGTGGAGCTCTGGCACAGAGCACTGAAACTTCAGTAAACAGGGCAATACTACATTGTAGAAGCTTGTGATTTTACAAGATTTTCCTTCAAATCTGCAGGAAAAATAAAACCAGACCTTGACACTGTTAAGTCAGAATGTCACCTACTTTGTTGGTTCAGAATATTTAACAGAAAAAGAGACAGGAAAAAATTTGCATATTGACTAAGAGACGACAATGGGCAGTTTTGAAATGGAATCTACTGGAAATTTTGTTTCAGAAACCTCCTGACTATTCATGTACTTCAAAGGCACTGAATAAGGAAAAAAATCTACTTATTTACTGTTTTCGCTTCATTAACTGGTAACCAGAGTATGGTACGCAAAGTTCTTCAAATGAGAAACATTCAGTCAAAAACTTACATATTCCTTCATTTAGCTGGTGCAATAAAGCATGAAAAGGCAAATAGTTGACATTCCCTTAAACGTTTGTTTACAATGACATGGAAATCACAGTGAGCAAGCTTCCTAAACTTTCCAGGCTTCATCTACTTTCGGAAGTTATACCAGGATCCAAGTAATTATTTAATTTAGGGTTCTAACTGTGCTTTTCTACCAAAAAGCTAAAAGCCTGAAAGATGGCGTAATTATACTGAAATGGAGGGTGATGTTACCAATTATTCTGTGCACTAGTAGATCTACTTTAGTACGGGTATTTCCATATTGGTAGAACAGGGTCTACCTGGGAACAGAGCAAAGAGTGTGGTATTGCTCTTGTGGGTAATATCAGTAGAAAGCCAGGATACTTTATATAGGAGCTGCCTTTAGAGCATTAAGCACTTACAAAGGACAGAACAATTTATTAGGAAATATTTGTGCATATTATTTTCCTCAATAAATGTACTACTTGGAAATTAAGAATATAAATATGATCCAAAGCGAAAAATATTTTAGAAGGACCCTAAACTTAACTTGGGATTTGCCTCCTTCTACATGAATTTCTGTTTCAACCAGAGATGAATTCTAGAGAATCTCCTTATCGTCTTTGTTTCATGATACATTGCATTCTTGGTGGCCAGAGACCAAATTATCTTTCAGTAATGATGCCATAAATCTAATGCAGCTTCACTGAGCACTGCGAGGTTAATCTGATATATACAAAGTGCTCAAACAGAATTTAGCTTCCAGCTCATGCATAAAAATGAGAAAAGTTTTTGAAGTTACTATTAAGAAGAGAACTTGAAGACTCGGTCCTATTATCAAAGGCAATGTTTGGAAACACACGGATTTGGAAGCAGAAAGGAAAAAGCATTGCCATTTACGTAAGGCAGCTGGAAATTACTCTAGATGTAGATTTCTGCTGACTTCCTTCATTCACCTATTATGTTCTACAAATGGACAAAGAGTGGTTTACGAGACATGCTCTGCATTGTGAGGATTTCACTCCTCTCCATTCGAGGGCCTTCACTCCACTGAAACACTGCCCTGACGTATCCTGTACCTGGGAGCCACTGTTTGCAGACGTTGTATCACAGTGCCCTGGGGAAAGACGGCGAGATGTGTTTTGGGACTAGGAAGGTAAGCCAGCTTCAGGAGCAAACAGCAGCAAATGGGTTGAAACGATTAAGCTGGAACCTGTAAATTTCTTACCTAAACTCTGTAAGTTTAGCTGGGCCAATTTAGCCCATAATTCTAAGAAAGCTCTGTGGGACCAGTTTCCCAGCTCAGGATCACCTGAAGCTGGTTTAAAATCTGTGTTGTTGATTCCAGCAGACAACTGATGATAACTGATATTATGAATGGAAATTCCAAAATAACCTTCCAGGTCAAAGCACAGAAGACGGCTTGAGCCTTTTGTGTTTCCACAGAATAACCTTAGTTTGTTTTACCTGTAGATCTTGCAACATGAGAACATGAGACAACACAAAGCTACTACTTTTTCTGGTCCATTCCCATTCTCACATTTACTACCGCTGTATCTACACAGAAGAATCTATCCTTGTGTTCCAAATACAGATTATCAAGTTGGAAAGAAGTATTAAAATATGCACTGAATCTGTTAGTGCCATGCTACTTTTGTAAGATCCTCGCCTGTGCTTTTTTTGTGCTAATGTCATTATTTTTGCAGAGATTTAGTTGAGGAATACTGCTTCCATCTCAGAGTAACTTTCACACTTCTCATCGACCCATATCCTATTAATATGGTAATTACATATTCTACTCTGATATCAAATATTCTTTTTTTTTTCTTGAAACAATACTGTAGATTTATAACCAGATCATTGAGAAGAAATGAGACCCCCCCCAAAATTATGTACTGTGTTTATGAGACCTCAAGGAATATAACAGAGTAGCTGCAACCATCCCAGTCTGTTATTCCTAAAAAACAATCCTCAAGCTCTTGCACAGCTGACTAATAAATAAGTTTTCTTTTTAGTTCTAGTGGACAAAACATGTTTGTCCCAAGAAAGCAATGACAGAGCTCTTTGAGGACTTGCACCTTTCACTACACACATATGAAACTTCATTCTTCAACAGCTAAGAATACATAACATTAAGAATGATCCACAGATACTCATCACAGAACTACTAAATCTTCAGGGGAACAGCAATATGGCAAAGGTGGGGCATTCATTCAGACTGTCATCAACATTACCTTGGCACCATGAAGATCATTGGACCGAGAAGGGTGGAGTCAGCACCAAGATACCCTTCAGACTAGCCCTGCCCAATGGCACACCCCATTCTGTAATAGGCAGAACAGGCTTTACAGCAACATGAGCTCTCCTCCACTCTTCTATTTCTGTGTCTGCATGTTTTGCAATCCCTCACCTCCAGAAACAAGTAGGAGAATTTGCACAAGAATAAACACATTTGCTAAGAATGAAGCAAAGACTACAGAAACACCACGATTTGTTCTGTTAAGGGCTACCCAACACATTTTCCCAGGCTGGATTGAGTAAATACGAATACGACATTTTCAGCACGATCAGAATAAGAAAAGATGAGTTTTTTTCTCCTAAAATAAGCTTCCTTAAATGTATTTTCCTTAAAAAATGGGAATGCTTCTCAGGAAGTACACTTTTCACCAAGTCACAACTGGCAAAAATACGGAGAGATGAAGGTAAGTTAACCCATTGCAAAAATCCAAGGCACAGAAGCTAAACAGTTCCCTATGATACAGAAAGTGACGAGGATTAAGAAAACTGAGGACAAACAGATGACCAAAATGGTAAATGAAGCAACAGTCTGCAATGATCAGAGAAAGAAACAGAAATAGTTTCATAAATGTGTCTGAGGCCACATGTTAATTGCACATTTATAAACAGGCTGCAATTGCTCAGGTCATCAAGGTGTTATAGAAAGGGTAAGACTACATGAACACACTATACTGTCTTTCCCAAAAACATTCTCCTTTACTTACTATAGCCAGAAGAGGTCTGGAATTTTTTAAGGGTTCACACATAAGCTTTAATTCATAAACGCATTTAATAATGTTTCTGCCTCTGAAATGGAAGCAACAGAGAACCTCTCCCTAGCTGAGCTTTCATTATCTGCCTACTCCATCCTCTCTTGGGCTGAGGTATCATCTGTTTTAGTCTGGTGACTTACAAGAACGAAAGGATACTGCGCTTCAGGAAATCAGTGGTAAGATATGTAGTATGCATTTAAAAAGAAAGTCTGTAATTAGACATAATAGACAAAAATTAAAATCAATCATTATAGACAATCTGACAATTTTAAATTGCAAAATAAACATGCAGCTTTTAAGAATTCTCTAAAGAAGATCTGGTGCTCTTTTCAGTAAAAATACACCAGGTTTTAGGACAAAGGTTTTGGTTCCTTTAAACGCATTTTAAAAATATTTCTATTGACCTGCTTTCTGAAAGAGTGCTGCCAGTTTATGTTCAGCTCCAATGCAATTAGTCATTGCTACCAAACATACCTTTTGGAGTAGAAGCTTTTATTTACATAAATATGTGACAAATGCATATTAAATATATAAAAATAATGATATAAATACAGCCTAAAGACACATTTTTTCAAATTAATAGAAAATAAATTTATAATAATAAATTTAAAATAAAATTTAAATTTATAATAATACATTTATATGTGAGAACCTAATATAAGTGATAACACTTTGGTCTGCCATTAGGTAAAGAAATACTTAAAGTTACAGATGTAGTTATTCAGCTGCTTGTAATAAACTTACACCTTTGCGTTGTGTGTTGATTTACTTCCAATACCTTATATCAACTACCTGACAGCTTCCTGCTACGAGAAGCTGACGTTTTAAAGCTGAGTAGAAAAAAGAATTGTAAGACAAGTTATTATTCTCTTTTCTTTTGGAGTTAAAAATAGGATTGGTTTTTGTGTATGTAATTGGTTGAAGGCAGTAGCAGTCACCTAGGCAGCCAAAGAAAAATCACAACAAAGAGTTTGCTGGCGTACCAGTTCTCCTTGTTACACAGTTTTAGGTACAGAATCACAGCTAACTAAAAATCAGCAGACAGCAAGCAGTGTAGGATAACATATAGGATTTTAAAGCTGCACTTCAGCCAACAACATAGTCCTGACTCAGTAAGTGCCAAAGTTTGATGCTTAATCATAAACATTATTTCAGTTTCAAAATCAAATACTCACTATGGGGGCATACCTAGTATTTGTATGGCTAAGGTATCACCAGTTAAAGGGAGACTTAGTAGTTACAGACAGTTAATGCAACAACTAAGATGTGATGTTATGTCCATGTAGGGATCTTGCTACATCAATAGGTATCCGAATTTGTATATGTATCGCAAAACTACATTCTAACTCAAAAGTGGTGCATGATTAACATAGACTACCATTTGACTTGGACTTCCTAAGAAATCGAAAGGTGTATTCAGTGGGATGAACCTTAATACGTTACAGCATCCAAACTATAATGTGCGCAAGAAGAAAACTTTTCTACCTTTTCAGCTCAGCAGGGTATTACAAAACATATATTTGCAAAAGTGAAAGTGCTGATAAACACAGCTTACAGGTTGCTTGCTGGAGCATAACAGATCATTACTTGTGCTCACTCAAAACTAAACAGCTCAGTGATGAAGCTCTCACGTCTCAGAGAGGACTAGACCAGTGTAGGTGGGCTCTCCACCACCTTACTTAACTGGAGCCACCAATGTCCAACACCACCTCATCTCACACCATGGCAATAGTTTGGTACATCCAGAGGGAAAAATACTGGTATATAGAAGCTTGTCTGTTCCCAAGAAAAGGTGAC